>NC_044069.1:9408695-9541195 GCF_902167405.1 Gadus morhua
CTGGGTGAGTTAAATAGATTAGTGAAATGATTTTCTCACAGATCCTCTTGTGTCCTCCAACCAGAATTTGAAACTGTAAATCTCTGTGAACAGACAACGTGAGCCGTGAGCAGCACCACTCTGTGTGTAGTACCGATGTAGTGTATTGAATATTTCACACTGAGAGTACCGAGTACTTATGTGAAGAAAGAGAGCAGTCACATTCAATAGAGGCCGTCTGTGAATGAGTGCGTGTGTGTGTGTGTGTGTGTGTGTGTGTGTGTGTGTGTGTGTGTGTGTGTGTGTGTGTGTGTGTGTGTGTGTGTGTGTGTGTGTGTGTGTGTGTGTGTGTGTCTGTGTGCGTTATGCAAATGTATTAGTGATTATGCCTTGTTGATGTGCACAGGAACGTCCACAGGTTTAAATGACAGTGAGTCACTCCACCACAGACCTGATGAACAGATGTCATGAGAACGTCCCCACATTGCAATGACAGACAAGTCATAACACACATGGCATCATGGCCCGTGTGTGTGTGTGTGTGTGTGTGTGTGTGTGTGTGTGTGTGTGTGTGTGTGTGTGTGTGTGTGTGTGTGTGTGTGTGTGTGTGAGTGTGTAAAACAGGTCACTGGACAAAAGGATTAGAAGACTCAGGGTTTTCCCAGCCATGGCAGTGTGCGTGGGCTCCAGCGTAGGGTAGTGTGTGTGTGTGTGTGTGTGTGTGTGTGTGTGTGTGTGTGTGTGTGTGTGTGTGTGTGTGTGTGTGTGTGTGTGTGTGTGTGTGTGTGTGTGTGTGTGTGTGTGTGCGTGAGTGAGAGAGAGCTATGGTTTGGACCCGCGTAGTGTGTGTGCACTCGGCTTGAAACAGTGAACTAATCAGCATAGGCTGCCTATGGCTTCCAACAGGCCAGTGTGTGTATGTGTGCGTGTTGGAGAAGCAGGTGTCTAGGGTCCCACACTGCAAGTGTGTGTGTGTGTGTGTGTGTGTGTGTGTGTGTGTGTGTGTGTGTGTGTGTGTGTGTGTGTGTGTGTGTGTGTGTGTGTGTGTGTGTGTGTGTGTGTGTGCGTGTCTGAGTTCATGAACTAAGGATCGTCAGCCGATCCGAAACAGAATACTACCCCGTCTCTGGAACAGATACAGCAGAACCCACGCTCTGCAGGAGGCCAGAAAACACGGTATGACGACTAAAATAATCATTTGTCTCTGCTCTCGGATAAGGAATCCTAACCTAACACACAAAGTTACAGCACCACCTGGTGGTTTAGTATATAAGACACATGCTATTCCTCCACTCACCAACACACACACACACACACACACACACACACACACACACACACACACACACACACACACACACACACACACACACACACACACACACACACACACACACACACACACACACACACACACACACACACACACACACACACTGATATTATCAACCTGTGACTCATTTCACTGACAAGTGAAAATGTAAGCCTTATACTGACATTTGGTAGTTTCATTTGATAAAATATGACTCTTGCAACAACTACATGTACAAATAATTTAGCTTTGCCAGAAAAAATTATAAAAAAAACCTAGAATGACAATATCATGATGGTAATAGTAAGATGACTGAATCATCTGGTTTACTCAATCAATGTATATTAAATCTGCATTAATTAGTTAATGCCAGACTGGGGGATCAAACCATTGTAATTGGATCTCCTGGTTTCACTAAACATCTGACAGAAACGCAAACATCGGTCCACTGTTTGGATAATTATATTGGTAGCTGATGTTTTTGTGAAGATGGACTGATTCCTCTGTATGTTTCTTTAATAAGAAGGTCAATGTCAATTACTCTAGTCAATTACTATTTGTATTGTATTATTAATACTCTGTTGAATGGAGATTAGAACTAAGAAATTCAAAAGGGCCAAACATTCTATAGAATCTGTTTCAGTGGTTCACTTTAATTCTATATTATTTAGGGTTTCCAGCATTAAAGAACAACGATGGTAAACAACTGATATAGTCCTTTAATAATAATAATAATAATAATAATAAATGAAATGCATATAGCGCTTAATATGGTACTCTAAGACGCTTTACATATTGCCCTATCAAAACTATGTAAGACAGACTAGGAATAAAGGAATAACAGAGGTTAAACATGAAGAATAAGGTGAGTTAGGTGGGGAAGGCTAGTGTAAAAAAGTATGTTTTGTGTGCAGATTTGAAAGAAGAGAGGGTTGGAGAGACTTTGATGTGGGAGGGGAGTGAATTCCAAAGGGTGAGGGCAGCAACTGAGAAGGTCCGATCACCCCAAGGCCGGCGCTCAGTCCGTGGAACTTGAAGCAGGTTGGCAGAGATGGACCTGAGGAATCGGGAGGGGGCGTGGTGATGGAGGAGGTCGGCAAGGTAGGGAGGGGGTTAGGCTGTTGAGGGCCTTGTAGGTGATGAGTCAGATTTTGAAGTTGATTCTGTGTTTAATTGGAAGCCAATGGAGTTCACGGAGGACAGGTGTGATGTGTTCTCTGGAGCGGGTACCAGTGAGGAGGCGTGCAGCTGAGTTCTGGACAGAACACCCAGAACACAGAACACCCTTTAATGTAGGAGTAGGAGTAGGCTTCTTGCTAAAATGTGCGAACCAACAGATCTTTGGTTATCTCTGCTTCTATCCGCGCTCTTCTTGCTTACATTCACTTTGGACAGCGTTAATATATATATGCTGTGCAAAAGGAAACATAACATGGCTTAATACATAACACGTACAAAAACAGGTAAACAATGCAAACAATGTCTCAAGGACTTGGGGATGAAAACATTTGTAGTAATAGATCATTTAGTGTTGAGGTCATAGCATTATCAAAAATATGTATATTGAGGGCTTAGTGGATTTTTGCTCTCACAAAGAGAACCTTACTTACGTTTAATAAGAAAGATAAAGTAGACATCTGTTCTCCTAAAATAAAATTAGTGTTATTTTTAGCCATGTGTACCTCAAGAAAGTTTCCAGTAAGTAAGTAGGTACAGGTTGTTCAGGAAATAAAGCCTGACAGCATAGCCATCCATAAAAAAATTATATTGATGTAATTTGAACAACCCGTGGAGAACAATACAGTGTTGTGTCCGAGGTGAATCTGTCAGAGACTTTGTGTTTAGCATGCTACACTTTCTTAACGTTGTCAATTTTTGACTCGCTGGAATGTAAGCACCATGGAAGGAGGAGCAGTGTAGATGTCACGAATGAAATGCGATACTGACTTTGATTACCCATTCACATCCTGAAAGGGTCACGTGATCAACAATTAATTTGTTTTCTCATGTGTTGCAATAGTTTTCATTGTCTCGCTTCAGCTAGTTTTGATCCATTAAAGAATGTTTGGTCTATCTTCGCGTGCAAATATGACAAAACAAAACTATCAAAATATCCTCATTCTCACGCGACAATGTAGTAATGCGATAAAGGAATTAAGTGAATAAAAGTGATATAATTTGTGTTTATGTTGACATATTCCACAGTTAACCTTGATCAAAAAAGCCAGAATCTTCTGTCTTCAATGTGCGATATTGTGAAATAATATAACTATGACTTTAATGCATATGCAATCATTTTTCTCCATAACACTTCTTTGATATGAAGATCAACCCAACCCGCCCCTGCCTTCTTCTTGGCCCCCCTGCGTCCCGGTTAACTCTACTGTGCCCACCTGTTTAAAGTAGGTTCTGATTTGTTTATTTCACTGCTTATAAGAATAATGACTTATTCATAACTTAGTTGGCTTCTTAGTAGCCTACTCTAATTTAGAGAACCCTAGGCCCAACAAGCCTGGATCATGAACTATCTTAGTATTTGTTGTTTTTCTACTTCTTATGTTCATTGTGGCCTTATACATCTCAACTTTTTCCTATAACATGATTCGAAATTATTCTAAACTATCAGCGTGACTGCGAAAAAGTTAAAAAAAAAAAAACAGAAAAAAAAAGAAAACTAGAACTGCAAGCAGTTATGTAGGGGTCCAAGAAATGTGCATTTCGCCGGCACAACGCGAAGCATGTGTTCAAAAGACTCCAGTGAATGCAGCTGACTCCAGTGAATCTGTGGGTATAAAGGTTTTGACTGTGGGAGGTTCGGTGTGGGAGTTATAGCCCAAAACGTGTTTTCAGAACATTCCATTGGCAAATTAGGAGGCATACAATGTCGTAGTTTTTTGGCGCCGCCTTGTGGCGAAATTTTCCAAAGACAATTTTCCTTTTCCAAATAACTCCCGCCCACATTAATAATTCTTGGCCATATTTTCTATATAGACTCGGGATTGCCCCTTGATGGTTTCCCTCGAGTTTGAAGAACATTCCTCAGGCCAATTAGAAGATATACAATTTCCTCGTTTATTGCGCCCCCTTAAGGCGAAATATTCCGATTATTTTATTGAACGCCAGTAGGGGTAGCATCGACATGTGTCAAAAATTTGGACTTGATCCGATGTCTAATTTTGGTATTTTTTTAATTTTTTGCGTTTCAACGTAAAACGTAGCTAATAAACAAATATTCAAAACGCTACCGTTTCGTAATCAAAGGTCGGATCAAAAAAGTGTTCCTTGATTTCTTTTCGTGTGCGTCTAAAGATGTCGTGTGCAAAGTTTTGTGTCAATTGGTCAAGAAATGTGGTAGTAGGGAAAAGGCAGTTTTGCGGTTTTCGCGATTTTGCGAAAAAAAATTATAGACGTAAATGGGCGTGGCCTATGCCAAAAGATGCAGCAGACTCCAGTGAATATGTGGGTACAAGTTTTTGATTGTGGGAGGTTCGGTGTGGGAGTTATAGCCCCAAACGCGTTTTCCCTTGGTATAGCGCCACCTAGTGTTCGGCGTGTCTGGATTTTGTCGTCTGCGTAGTCCGAAGAGATCTGGATCTAGTCATGCAATTCGCGTGTCGGCACCATTTACGGTTTGGGCTGTGTATAATAATAGGAATAATAATCCTTACAAAAACAATAGGGATCCAACCTGTTGGCTTGGACCCCTAAAAAAAAGAGTGAGATAACGCAAACGCTGACTACACTAATGTCAGCCACCAGCTGACACCAACGATGTCATTCTTTAGATGAGACATTCCCCAACTGACTTCCGCGTAACAGTCGACCGCCAAGAGCCACGTCTCGGCCAATCAGAAAAGAGAGCCAAGTGCACTCAAGTCTCTTAAAACTGATAACGTTATGGCTCAGCTTGTACTGCAGGCGCTCGCGCTTGGATGTCAGTGAAAGTCCAGCTTCGTCTGGGAATCCAACACAATTGTAACCAATTAATTCCACGATAATTTTTTTGTTGTTATTTTTCTTTTTCTACTTTGAAACAATGTTGTCTCACCCGTTGCTTGTTCGCGCCGTGGTGTTATTCGCCTGTATCGGTGGAGCGCCTTGTACACAGCCGGGTATAGAGGATGCTTACGCAGACGTGGTCGGTGAGGTGTCGCCGGGAGGAGAGCATCTGACGGAGGAGTCCGTCCGCTCGCTTTTTAATACCCTGGAGAAACGTGTGCAGTGCGGTGGAGTGTCGTGTGAAAAGGTACGGTGTTTATTGTGCTTCTGTGCCCGGGCTGCTCCTCCAGAGTTAGATTAGCTGTACTGTACACCGAGGGTCGAGGTCCAATAGTATCACTGTCACACGCACCTGTGGCCCGCCATGTTCAGCTTTTAAAGTCTGTATGGACAATTCCTGCTTTAAAAATATTGGCTTACGACATTTTCTAGTTTACATAATGAGTTGAAAGTGTTCACAAACATAGGCCTATAAATAAAAACAAAATGGCTTATATTTTATTTTTCTTCTATAATTATCATCTTTTATCTACAATTCATCTTTTATCTATAGGCTAACTACTATAATGAAAGAAATAATAACAATATGTATTATTATTATTACTTTTATATTTGGGATATTGTAATAGTGATAATTATTAATAAACTATTATTAATTAACAACCAAAACATTATCTTAATTTCCTTCCTTAATGTGTACCGTTTAATCCGTTATTTTACCCAACAGCTGCGAGATAGTCCCATAGAAGGGTTTAGCAACATGTCCGTTTGTTTGGAGGGAAATTATAATCCTTGGACTGTTCTGCTTTATGCAATCTGCTGCACGTATGGTTCAGAGAAAAGCTATAGCCTTCTGTCAGTCAGGACATCAACCAGACGAAACTAATTCACATCCTTAGTCCTATCCAAATCAATGCAATTGTAGGCCTATAACTTAATCCCATCTTCAAAGGGTTTAATATAGACAGCAGTTGTTTAGCATTGCAAATTTCAGTTCAATAATGATGTACAACTGACTAATAGTAGCCTTTAACAGTTTGAAGGGATATAAATATGTCAAAAAAGTTTGGAAAAGGTTAAGGTCAACCTTAAAGGAAACAGGATTTATTTTATTTTTCAGAAAAACGTTTCTTCCCTTATTCCAGTTCACTGAGGTTCTTTATGTCCCTATGTCTGTCACTTATGTCTGTCACAAATTAAAGCAGCTTTATTAAAACAGCATATATGAAACCCAAACCACTTAAAACAGGTTTCTTGGGTTTAAGAACCCATAAAATACACAAAATATGAACTGAAGGCTTTACTGGACGATACGTTAAGAAAGATGTGTCATTGTGCTGTGATAGCATTGTAGCTAATGCTACCCTATGTCATGTCTGCCAACTGAAAAAACACTAAAGACCTGAAATTATAGTTGTTGTACAGCTGAAATAACTGAATTCATACCATCCTTATGAAAAAAGTAGGACTGAATTATGGTTTACTAACATGCTAGTGAGTATCATTTCAGACGTGGGTTATTTAACCCTGTTGGTATTCAGCCAACTGAACTTTCTTTCCAGTAATATGGAAATAGACGACCTACCGCGTGAGGAAAGATAAGCTGGACTCAGCATGACCTAAAACCGATCTTATCTGTCACTCGTGAAAGAGCTGATGGCAAACCTTGATCTGATTGCGAGATCTGCTTCTTTTGAAATCAAGGTTTCCGTACAAACATTGATTTATTCAACCTTTCTATACACGTTTTACAATTCATTTTATTAGGTTGATTTATTCAACCTTTCTATACACGTTTTACAATTCATTTTATTATAATCAGGTCTACCAGTGATGTATTATTAATGTCATGTTTCTGTATTATTATGATCCGGTAGTCATGCAGTACAATCCTTCCATGACATCTCATTAAAAGTGGCACCGCGTGTAGAGGACTCCTAATTGTCTCCTTTAACGATGGTTGTTTATTGGGGGCTGTATAAACAACCTTCCGTGGCCTCCTGCAGTGCGACCTACCGGGCGGCGTCTACCAGCTCATCGGCAACGCCTCCGCCCCCGGAGCGGGCGCCGGGGCAGCCGTCGCCGTCAACGTGTCCCAGTTCCCGCACTTTGCGTCCGGGTGCGTCTTCTACCTTAGCGCCCCTGCTGCGGCCTGCGCCGCGGTCAGGGCTGGGAGGTGGGCGGAGGAGACAGAGCTCTTCCTGGACCGAGTGACCCAGCACGTCCACCCCCACGACGAGGAGCCCCACGCACACCAGGATGAGTCCCACAGCCATGAGGGAGGCGAAGAAGAAGGCCACCATTCGGAGGAGGAGGAGGAGGAGGGCCGCCATCTTGCGGAAGAGGGGGCCGCTGGGCACCAGGAGGAGCATGTGGACGTGCACGGATTGGAGGCCCTGATAGAGGAGATGGAGAAGCACTATGTGCCGCTAGCGCTCGCCAACGAGGTGAGGTCAAGACGACCACACGCATTGCAAAAGTACACACAGATGCGTGCGCGGACACACACACACACACACACACACACCTGTGGTGTGTTTTGAGAGTAGGTTCCATTGTTTAGATCTGATGCCAGATTTGACCCCCAGATTGCGAGTTGGGAACTGGGGTCACCATTTAGTAGACACTTGATCCAAAGTGATTATGGATAGGAGTTATTAAGGAGCAGGATGTCTACAGGGAGGCTGCGGAGATAAGGACCCTATCCGCTGCAACTAAGGGGTACTGTAACTTGTTTGATGATATATGGTTTATGTATTTGAAACTGTCCCAACTTCCAACTTCCTGGGTCCAATTTCCTTTGTTCAAACATAAGACGGAATGGAAAAAGAATGGTTCATTTTCTTTTTTTTCTTGTGTCATTTCTTGGCAATGGTCTAAAATTAACTCTTTTTCTTTTTTCCCTTGTGTGGCTGCATCATCGCTGAAACGACCAGGAATGTCTGACGGCCGACGACATCATGGCAGAGATTAACCCTCTCTCAGCAGGCCCTGAACAGGAAGTAGAGCGCGGTGCCGTGTTTGGTCGTGTTCTGTACCATGCCCTGATTGGTCACTGCTTCACCAGACATCCCCTGCCTGAAGAGGGCTACTTCCTGGAATACATGATGGAGTGGATGGGCTCGGATAACTTCACTGTCAGAGGTAAATCCCTCCCAAAACAGGAATGTCCATGTATGTCTTGTGCTTAGACATTTCCAGTTTTACAAAGTAAAAGTCCTGCCATGTTATAAGTCACGGTTGACTCTGAAAACTAAGCAGAATCAGAAAATGTAAGTAAAAAAGAGAACTATTATATTCAACGGGTTGAATTTAATAAAAATACTATGTAACTTTGCACATTCAAATTCTACCCCAGATACAAAAACTCATAAATAGAAAAAGATGTGTGTGAAGGGAGATCCTTACTTCCAAGTTTGACATTACTACCAGAAAGAACCACACTGTAGTTATGAGTAACACCAATATAATGTAATTTCTTATAATAATCTAAAATAATATTTAAATGAGTCGATAAATGAGCCCGGGAGGTGACATGGCAGTAAGCGCGCTTTAGTAAACCCCCCGCATGCGGGGGGGTTTTAGTTATAAAACCCCCCCGCATGCGTTTTATAACTTGCATAATAATAATAAAATTATTCAGCTCACGGGCTCCGAGGTTGGAGAAATATTGATGCATTGTATTTCATTGATAATATATCATTTCTGAATTTAATTGAATGCATAATTCATCCAAAATGGGGGCTCCATATAGGGTTGGAGACTTTGATGAGAACCCTGCAGATCGGACCCAGCGATGACCACCATCACGACCACGGCGAGGGGGGTCACCATGACGACCACGCCGTAGACGACCACGCCGGGCATGACCACGAACCCGGCCGCCGCAGGAAGAGGAGTAGCCACGGAGCCAGAGAAGGACAGGAAATGAAGTTGCCTGGGGCAACGGTAAACGCACATGTACACGTCGACCTTTCTCTTTCAGAACGTCAAATAAATAAATTATATGTATGCATTGATAATTCTTTTTTGTTTTGGTATTTTATTTAGTTTATTTTGTATGAATTCAATGCATCAGTATATATTTATTTTTTAGCGTAGTTTTAATTGAGTTTAGTAACTTTTATTGTAGTTTTGTAGCGTTATACCAGTGGTAACCAGTTATGATTTGAATAATGCCGATTTTTTTTACCAAACTGACCTTTTGAGTACAGTTAAACTTTTAAAGACTTTCAGTTCCATCAAATACATTTGCAGGTAGTGCTTCTGCCCTTCAACCTTTATCTCTGTCAACCTTTAACTCTGTCAAAACTCAGTCTTAACAAGACAAAAATGTGAAGCTTGTAGTGATGTCACCACTTTAGTCTTAATAAAGGGCCTTTATTTCATCACCAGGTGTGGGTGTCATCAGCCATCTCAAGCTTGTTCCAAATCTGCCCTTGGCATCACAAGTTCACAAGTGATAACAGGGTAGACTTAGCCTGGCTAACGCCAGACCTCATCTCAATCAGCATTGAGATGAGGTCTGGGAACCACACATTCATTTTCTCGTATTTGAGGCGGGGTTACTATTGCCCGGAGCCGTTTATTGGGCACTACGAATGTCTATCATATGAGTCTGTATGTAACTCATAGCCAAGCAAAGCCTGTTAGTAGCAGGCTAAAGACATCCTTCTTGGTAATGAAAGAGTTTAACGCCGAAAGTTGCTATTTTTTCAAAATAAACTTGCGTTCTAGACTACTCAGAACACTATCCAAGGCTGCATCGAAAGGTAACGCGTCTGCTGCCATTTTGAATCCGTAAACTACAAGATTCGGTGTGGCGCATAGACGTCGTCATCGTCTTGCCGTCCCTCCCCGTTCTGTGATTGGTTCCCTATCTCAGGCGAAAATCGGATCCATGGAATCCAGGCTGCCCAGCAGCGCGAAATGAAATCGCGCGCAAGGCAGCATGGGTATACCCAGGCTATGGTAGACTGATCTATCACCGTACATCTGGGTGGAGCCTCCAACCTCTAATGGCGGATCCCACACATGAAGTTGAATAAGAATCACTCACACCTGGTGGTTAAAACAGGCTCATTAGACAGCTATCCAGAAAACAGTCTGTAGTGTACAGCCACACGAGGTAACCCATCTTCCATCCCTTCCCTCTATAGCCCCGGTGTTTCTCAGCCCAGGAGCTGCTGCTGATCCATGGCCTGATGGACAACAGCTCAGACCCGGCCGGTATGAACCGGTCCGATATGGCGCGGCTCAGCCCGGCGCTGGTCCAGCAGATCCTCAGCCGGGCCTGCAGCTCCGGCGCCGTCTCCCCCCCGAGGCACGACGGACTCACCCAGGCAGAACGTAAGACACCCAGAACTATTGTTCAGTAAGACCTACCTCTCTCATATCGAAAGAAAAACCTTCTATATCACAAATTCAGAAATCACACCACACAGAATGTGCCTTAAAAATAAATAAAAGAAAAGACTTAAAAGACTAATAAAACATTTAAAAACGATTTGCTATGGCGTCTTCCAAAACTGCTCTAAACTGTCAACATCTCTGACGGAGTGGTCTTCTGGCTCTAATGAATATTCATGAGCTGTCCCTCGATTGGCAGGTCCATTCCACCCTAGTGTCTCTATTTGGCTTCTCAGACAACTTCAACCGACTAATGTCTCACTCTGAGCTCCATCTTATCCTATCGCTCTCTATATTTCTCTCTCTCTGACTCTCAAGTCCAAATTCATCCAAAGCAGTCGCCTCGAAAAAACATTTGAAACAACTTTGTCTCTTCCCCTCTCCCCACCTATTTCGCTCCCCCTCTCACCTACCTACTCCTGTCTCTCTCCCCCTCTCCCAAACTCTCTCTCTCCCCATTTCCCCACCTCTCTCTCCCCACCTCTCTCTCCCCCTCTCCTACCCCCTCCTCTCTTTCTCCACCTATCTTGTTCCCCCTCTCTCCTACCCCCTCCGCTATCTCTCCCCCTTTCCCCTCCTCTCTCTCCCCCTCTCTCTTCATCTTCCCAACTATCTCTCTCCCCCTCCCTCCTACCCCCTCCTTTCTGTGCCTCTCTCTCCTGCCCCCTCCTCTCTCTCTCTCCTACCCCCTCCCCACCTCTCTCTCTCTCACCCCCTCCTCTCTCTCTCTCCTACCCCCTCCCCACCTCTCTCTCTCTCACTCCCTCCTCTCCCCTCGCCCTGTCCCCCTCCTCCAGGTTACATCTACGCCACCCTGGCCAACGTGGTGATCACCCTGACCTCCATGTTCGGCATCGTGGTGCTGCTGTGCACCTCGTGCTCCAGCGTCTTCCAGCTCATCATCCAGCTGTGCATCAGCCTGGCCGTGGGCTCGCTCACCGGCGACGCCCTGCTGCATCTGTTGCCAATGGTAACGCCACCGTGACCACGGCAGCACCGCATGGCTAATGGCCGGTAGACTTACTGTCAAAGATGGACTCCAAATAACACCTTGGAGGACTTTGGACTTATTAAACCGGAAATTTGAGTTGACAAGGAGGTTTGGAATCAAGTGCTAGCTTTAGCATCAAGCCATTGATACCAGCTCCTTCTTCAAATATTCTGCCTTTTTCTAAGAGGAGAAACATTTATTTCAAAGGCTAAATATTTATACATTTTTTCAATCAGAGTAAAGTGACAAATTGGCTCTGATCAAACAGAGTGGTGTGGACGAGCCATCACAAGCCACTTCAAAATCAACTACCTAATAGTGACCAAGACATCACACAGGGGCGTGGCGATCCACAGCACACCTGACGGTAATCCACACACCCCTCTACCTTCCTTCTCACACTGAGCCTCTTCTCTCTGTGGGTTTGTGCTGCCAGTTCCTGGGATTGCACAGCCATGAGGGTGGAAGCCACGCGGACCACGAAGGGGAGAGCATGGACTACGTCTACAAGATCCTGGTGGTGCTCGGGGGGATCTACTACTTCTACCTGATGGAGACCATCTTCTCTCTGGTCACCCGGAAGAACGAGGACCACCACCACCACCCGCACCATCACGGGGTACGGGGGAGTCAGTTGCTGACGATCGCACGCACACACACACACACACACACACACACACACACACACACACACACACACACACACACACACACACACACACACACACACACACACACACACACACACAGTAACGCGCCAGACCTACAACACTCGTTATCATCCAGGTAGCCAGCCCGTAACCTAACGCCTGTCCATACGTGGTGCGATGAACTTGAGGTATGAGTGAGTGCAATATTTGCCCTCTAGGGGGTTAGGTGAGAGGTACTCACCGCAGGTCCACAGCCACCGTAGGCGAACAGCTCTCTGTGACACGCCGCGCCGGCACCTCGTCTCCAGGTGACGACCAGCCGTGTATTTATGAGCAAAAGTTCTTTCATAGCAGTGTCTTGAACAACACTGTGCGTCCTTTGTGCTACACCTCCGAGCCTCACCTCCAGAGACTCTTCACTTCCTGAGACCCTTACCTGCCAACTCAGCTGTTGCCATTTATAGCTAATGAGGACCTCAACACCGCCCCCTCTGTGTGATATCAGTACTGACCCTAACCATACGCATAAGCACTCATAAAGCTAACCCTATTTCTCGTAACACATACACGTACACGTGTACACAAACAAGCTTACACACTATATATAGATGTATACTATATGTTCCAAAATGAACTGTTCCAGAATATGCTGTTCATCTTCAATTAATACTTTTCGAACCTCCTGTCATACTCGTTCTCTCTCTCTGTCTCTCTGAAGGAGGAGGCGGAGCCTCATCACTGTGACCATGGGAAGGTTCTGGAGATGTATCAGCAGGACAAGATACAACAACAACAGGACCAGTCCATATCCCAGGCTGACCTGGTGTGTTGGGGCTCACACACACACACACACACACACACACACACACACACACACACACGGATCCCACCACACACTTTGCATATTGCTTTGGACCGAAACAATTACACAACCCATCCCTTTGTGACGTTACGTCTTCATAACGTATCATTTAATTATTTAGCTGAACCTTGGTAAATAAAACGTACATAATATTATGGGATGTGTACCTTTCAGGTTCCAAGTGAGACCAATGAGAAGACTTTCCCTCCACCCCTGCAACGCAGCAGAGGTAAGAGTCACATGACGACCCACAGAATAATGACCAGGACTCTGGCCTCAAACACCCAGCCGCTGCCCACCACTAGAGCCGTTTAGCGTGATAAGCACTGAGTAATAACCCCTTGTACATGCAGACAACACGGTTCGTCCTGTCTGCGTTACACTCTCTGTCCCTGACCCTCCCTCGCTCTCTTTCCTCTCTTTCTTGCTCGCTGTATTTATTTTTCAACCTCCTTTTCTTCATTTCTCTCTTTTGTTCTCTCTTTTTTGTTTCTCTTTCACTCTCTGCTTCTCATCCTTTATTTCTCAGTTTTGTTGGTAATGGATTAGTTGAAATTTTTTGTTAAATTGTTGAATTTACTACATTGTGCATCTCTGTCACCTCTCCTGACTCTCCCTCTCCCCCTACCTCCCTTATCTCTCCCCATCTCTCTCCTCCCCATCTCCCCCCCCCCCCCCCCCCCCCCCCCCCGGCCCTCACTCCCCCTGCTTCCCCCCCTCTCTCTCTCTTTGTCTCTCCTTACCTCTCTCTCCCTCCAGAGAAGCGTCTGCTGCCCTACATGATCACGATCGGCGATGGGATCCATAACTTTGCCGACGGCCTGGCCATGGGCGCTGCCTTCTCCCTGTCCTGGAGGTCGGGGTTAGCCACCTCCCTGGCCGTGCTCTGCCACGAGCTGCCCCACGAGCTGGGTACGCGCACGTGAACGCACGCCCGCCCACACTCACGCACACGAAGACCCACAGAGGGCGGTGTCATGGTCTAACAGCTGCATGCCGTTATTGTGCTGACTTATGTCCACTGAAGAATACATGGTATAAACGCAAGCCTGGCATGTCCGATCTGTTGGTGCAGCCCTCATCGCACCGCAGCAGTCACAAATGGCTTCACAGCCTATCATTTTCCTTAGCCTACGGCCTCTGATAGACAAGATGGAACTTGCAAAACGCAAGAGGGAAGAAACCCTGAGAAGGAACACAGAAGAGGGATCAGTTTTGTTGGGAAACTCAAAGTCAAAGTCATAATAAAGAATAATTTGGCTTTGACTTTGACTTTGAATTTTAGTTTTCCGGGGACGGACAGGAAGGAAATTGTTACAGACATAATGTAGGAGTTAACACCTTCCCTCTCCCTCTCTCTGACTCTCTGTCTCCCTCTCCCTCTTTCTGACTCTCTGTGTCTCCCTCTCTCTCTCTCTGACTCTCTGTGTCTCCCTCTCTCTCTCTCTGACTCTCTGTGTCTCCCTCTCCCTCTCTCTGACTCTCTGTGTCTCCCTCTCTCTCTCTCTGACTCTGTGTGTCTCCCTCTCCCTCTCTCTGACTCTCTGTGTCTCCCTCTCCCTCTCTCTGACTCTCTGTGTCTCCCTCTCTCTCTCTCTGACTCTCTGTGTCTCCCTCTCCCTCTCTCTGACTCTCTGTGTCTCCCTCTCTCTCTCTCTGACTCTGTGTGTCTCCCTCTCCCTCTCTCTGACTCTCTGTGTCTCCCTCTCCCTCTCTCTGACTCTCTGTGTCTCTCTCTCTGACTCTGTGTGTATCCCTCTCCCTCTCTCTGACTCTCTGTGTCTCCCTCTCTCTCTCTCTGACTCTCTGTGTGTCTCTCTCTCTCTCTCTGACTCTCTGTGTCTCCCTCTCTCTCTCTCTGACTCTCTGTGTGTCTCTCTCTCTCTCTCTGACTCTCTGTGTCTCTCTCTCTGACTCTCTGTGTGTCTCTCTCTCTCTCTCCAGGCGACTTTGCGATACTGCTCCACTGTGGCGTGTCGGTGCGTAACGCCCTGCTCCTGAACATCGGCAGTGCCATGACCTCCTTCGTGGGCCTGTACATCGGCCTTTCGGTGGCCACAGACCTGGCCACCAAGCAGTGGATCGCCGCCCTCACTGCCGGCCTCTTCCTCTACGTGGGCCTGGCTGACATGGTGAGCCCGGTCAAGTGTCGGTTGAATGCCCGGTGGGTCGGAAAGATCTGGATGAATGGCGATGCTACTGTGGCCATCTGTGATTTAGGATTGGTCGCATGAACCTGAACATTAACCCATGAACATCACAAAGGGTCGTCTTTCGATTAGTTCCTGTGACCTGGTACTAGATTAACACCAATCGCAAACAGGGTTTGTACAAGCCGTGTGGTAGTACCATCACATCATAGTACCATACTTGTCACAAGACTGAGTATTCCTCAGTCTTTGACACTTACACTTTCTCTCTCCCCCAATCTCTCTCCTCCTCTCCCAATCCCTATCACCCTGTCTCTATCTCCTCTCTTTCCCATCCTCTACCCTGTCTCTCTATCCCCTCTCTGACCCTTCCCACCTACTCCCCATCTCTCTTTTCTCTCTCCCCCCTCACCCTATCTCTCCCTCTCTCCCCTCTCTCTCCCCCTCGCCCTCTCCCTCCCCCCTCACCCTCTCGCTCCCTCTCTCCCCCCTCCATTGCCTTCCCCCTCCTCCCCATCTCTCTTCGCTCTCTCCTCCTTGCCCTCTCTCTCCCCCTCACCCTCTCACTTCCTCTCCCCCCTCCGTTGCCTTCAACCTCCTCCCCATCTCTCTCTCTCACCCTCTCGCTCCCTCTCTCCCCCCTCCTTCGCCATTCACCCTCCTCCCCATCTCTATTGTCTCTCTCCCCCTCGCCCTCTCTCGCCCGTCTCTCACCCCTCTCTCGCCCCTCTCTCGCCCCTCTCTCTCCAGCTGCCCACCATGATCCACAACAACAGTAAGAGGCCGTGGCTGATGTTCCTGCTGCAGAACGTCGGCCTGCTGTCGGGCTGGGCCATTCTGCTAGTGCTGACCCTCTATGAGGACCAGATAGGAGTCTAACTCTAACGCCAACACACACACACCACCCCTTTTATTTAGGGACGGGGCTATGTTGCTGTCAAGCTTTCGCCATCTTATGCACAAAGCAGTCTCAATCCCAGTCCCACGTTTTTTAAACTGTGAAGTTCGAGATTTACACAGTGCCACCTTTGATTATCGTATATCCCCCAGAATCACGCGCACGGAAATGACGAGGACGGGCATGAAGAAAGATAGACAGTTCTCACACAGTGGATATGTTTACCCCAACCTACGCACACAGCCTCTGGACAGAGGACTGGCATGGCATACACTGACATGGTATGGGTGATTTTGGGTGATGTTTGGGTTAGCGTATTTTTCCAATTTTCTATGAAAACTCAGGGGTCAATCTATAGTTGAACTGTCATTTTCTGTTGATCAAATGTTACAGGAAAATAGGGTTCTTTGGGTTTGGGCACTTTGTCAAAGAATGAAGACTCAAATACTTTGACGATTACTTGCATATTAGTGATGTATAATTCAATCCCAGGGCTTGTTTTCACTGGTTTGTGTGGTATTGTATTAAAGCATTAGAGTGTGTCCTTCACAACTTGACATTTTAGCCCTGTTCCTTCTGAGATCAATCAATAATTTAGCATGATGAGATACCAAATACATCTATTTGCCTCATGCATCCAGAATGCAAAACCTTGGCATTGCACCAAATGACAGATAGTTGGAAAACAATATATCATATCAGAGAGTAGCCTGACCATGATAGGGCCTGTGTCAACATATGTCCTTTTTAGATTTTTTACATTTTCGAAGCTATCATGACAGACATTCATGAAAAAATATGAAAAATAAAAGTGAAGTGGAGACGCTAGCCTATCATGCTACAGCATGATAGGCTTAGATTTTTTAGATTTTTTACATTTTCGAAGCTATCATGACAGACATTCATGAAAAAATATGAAAAATAAAAGTGAAGTGGAGACGCTAGCCTATCATGCTACAGCATTTAGCGTGGTGGTATGTGCACATAGAAACAGCTGAGACAGATTGCTACAGCACCCCTTTCATGCACAATAATTTCTGCTAGAAGGCCCTGGCCAGTGGGAAACAGTGTAAAGATGCTCATCATATAACATCAAGGGAAAACATTACATATGATGGACTGCACTAAGCAACACTACTTTTGAAATGCTGACAAGCCACAATACTATATTTCATGAACAAGTTATAATCTATTTTCAATTATCAATGATCTAGGTATGCAATCACCGTTCAATGTTATAGTTATATTTAACTTTAAACTCAGAAGTCCAGAGGTCCCCCCCCTACGTCAACGACTGGGCCCCTGAGTGGTGGCCATTTTTAAACCAATGCTGGGTAAATTAAGAGTTTGGCCTTGTTTTTAAGAACTGAGCTCACGCTTCTATATTTATTGCACTCAAATGTTTACAAAAATAAACTGATCTGATTTGATTGGATGAGATAAAAACCTAATAAATCTTCATTTGTATAGGGATGCTCATTTCTTGTTTCTTTACTGCATTTCGATTTAATAAATAATAAAGTGTGTTGTGAGTAGAAATTCCAGCCAGATGCGTCAAAGTCAATTACTGAAACCTACAAACATTTAAAAAGTGGGTGTGTATATATCTTTTTATATCTATGCATATAAATATATATCACCCTAACAGGAATAAGGTCACCTTAACCTGGGAGAAGTGACCTGGCAATTAGCTGATAACTTCCTCCAAAGGAAGCGCTGTATTACTGGAAAGGTCCTACCTAGTTAGCAGAAACATATCGAAAGGGGCTGGGAACAAAGCAGACTTTCAACATTGGAGTAGCTAAATATATATCTATCAATTTCGGTGTTAATTATTCATTTGGTGAATCTCAGGAACACCCAGAAGATTCTCGCGCAAATCTTTAATATATTTAAATAGCCTTACATATAGCCAACACTACCAATCGAGGACCTGGCCTCAGTTCACTCCAGACTATTTGCGTAGCCCTCCGTTTTTTTCAAATGGTAGTTTATAGGCTATAATGCTGGAGATGCTGAGCACATCACAGTCGTTTAAGATGACCCATCCAAGATTTGTATCGGCCTCCTATCATACAAAGAGCAATATTGTCTGAGTCCACTGGAGAATGTTCGATCGTAGCCGGCAGCTTCATTACAAGCACTGATCCATCTTGATCTGTGAAGTTGATGAATTGTCACTTTTAGGTTGTCTACCCAGTTACCAAAAAAAGAAACATTTGGAATAGTATGCGCTGTAGCAAGCACACGGTTTGCATGTGTTACTTCGAAGGCAAAAAAAATCGAAAATACAAGAAAATAGAAAAACCTACATTCAACCAGTGTGGGGTATGGCCCATGACTCCCTGAGGTGGTAGGTACCTCCAGGTACCCCCTCCATGCCAGGGCGCCCTGAATTTATGTTTATTAACAGCTCCTCCACCGGGGTCAAGACAATTTGAGGGCCAGATCCAGTCTGCCGACTGTCGGCCTTTTCACGATTGGCTTAAAAAAATGGCTTATTTAATTTTATACCAATACGATGGTGGGAAAAGCTTACCAGTTTGTATGTTTTTTTTACTTCATTTTTATACTTGAGCCTCTGACCGCTTGGAAGCAATCGGAGTAGGCCTACATATTGTTTTAGAAGAAAGGGGTTATGTGGTAGGATCTTTAAGAATGCTTAACTGGGATATTTATATATTCATGGCTCAAATATTAAGGATCATGCTTTTGACGTGTAACTAACGCATTTACGCGGTCAGCGATCCGCTGCCAGGCTTTGGTTCTCCGGGTTCCAGAGGTTTTAGCGTTCCCTTTTCTTGTGATAATGTCCTTCTCCTCGTAATAGCTCTCCAGGAGAACCTGGAGTTCCATTTCATTGAAATAAGCGGCCCGTTTCGCCATATCGATCAGGGTTTCCATGATCCATACATCACGTCTTTTTAAGTTTGGCGTGGACGCGCACAACCCTGTGTTAACCAACCCCGAGTTGATTGAACTAATGCATAACCGCTGCTGTGGAACCGAAAACTCTGGGTTGGTCGGCACAGGGTCAATCAACCTAGAGTTCAGCGTTAACTCAGTGTTTGGTAAACCTCCGTTCGTGGAACACCCCTCTGGACCTTTCCATTAATACAGCACTTCAATTGGAGGAGAGGTAATCAACCAGTAATCAGCTGGTTGCCAGGTCATCTCCCAGGTTAACGTGACCTCGGGCAGGGCCTTGGATTGCCGACGACTCATGACGACGACAGGAACTTTGTATGGCAATGCTGTAAAGCTGGGGTCAATTCTGGTGTCAATTATTCATTTGGTGAAACTCAGGAACACCCAGAGTTGATCTGACCGTACTACGGATATGAATACACTTATTTTCTTTCCTCGTCCGTAACCTTGCCTTGCAGTAATCCCGAGGTCTGATAATCATCTTCTTTATCTCTATCTGCCTTTGAGTCCGCTCCCAATCAGAGTCCAACACACACACAACCTGCATATCATCAGAGAAACACATGCGCACACAGAAAAATCTCTCTCTCACACACACACACACACAAATAATGGCAAACTTGTCTACATGATGAAAATCATATTTTGTAATTATCATCAAGCGTGCGCAGACGTTGCGCTCAACTAAACTCCCAGTTTGACTACATCCACAATAATTATCCTTTATGTGATAACAGCTCTCCATACATACCCGACAGCTCGTCATAGCTGTAAACAGCTAGAGCATGCCGCCATGGTCATTAAAGACGACATTGATTATAGCATATTGCTGCTGACTCAGATCTACCTGCTCCTAGCGCACTCTGCTACTCAGCAATTTCCACTTTTCACGTAGAAAGCAATTTGTGTTTTTGACATTTTCTACCTGGGTGGGGAGATGGTTATTCTTCGATCTGAAGTACATGTCTAAAGGGAATAATAACCCGACGAGCAAAACATAAACCACACTGAAATGTAACTTTAAAAATAGATAAATCGTTTGAGAAGCGGCTGTTTGTAGCTTTTGCCTTAAAATAACAGCAGTAGATAACAGACCAAGAGAGAAATAATTGTTCCCCAATTCGATCTTAAGAAAGAGGGAAAGCCACACTGACAGAGGGACAGACACAAGCAGCTGACTCTTCTCTAACTCTAGAAGACATCATTATAATTGTACAACTTTACAATGTCGGGAAGATGACAGATGAGGGGAAGGAGAACTAGCAGAACACCAGCACATCAACCCAACACCACCACAAACCAAAAGAACACCACCACATCAACCTAACACCACCACACCAACCTAACACCACATCAACCTAACCCCACCACCCCAACCTAACACCACCTGACAGACTGAAAACCACATCAACCTAACACCACCACCACAACCTAACACCGCCACCCAAACCTAACCCCACCACCACAACCTTACCCCACCACCACAACCTAACCCCACCACCACAACCTAACACCACCACCACAACCTAACCCCACCACCACAACCTAACCCCACCACCACAACCTAACCCCACCACCACAACCTAACCCCACCACACCAACTTAACCCCACCACACCAACTTAACACCACCACACCAACAAAACACCAACATGCCAAC
This sequence comes from Gadus morhua, assembly GCF_902167405.1. Lineage (NCBI taxonomy): Eukaryota > Metazoa > Chordata > Actinopteri > Gadiformes > Gadidae > Gadus > Gadus morhua. The sequence continues at coordinate 9,429,533 of NC_044069.1, forward strand.
AGAACACCACACCAACAGAACACCACACCAACAGAACAGCACACCAACGCCTAAGACAACGGCAGCATAACCAGGGACCACACACAATGTTTGCTGAAGTTTGACATCAAATCCATTGTTTTTTCAGAATACAACAAACTTATTTCTCGCCGATTTTTTGGCTAAACCTCTTGTGGTCTTTGTGCTCATTGAGACTACAACATGGGATTGGACATTGAATTCACTCATCACACTCTGACCTATTCATACCTTACTGGCAACACATCGGAACCCAAAGCACAATAAAGGCTTTTTATCCTGAAAACCAGTCACGGATCAATATTTGCTATGTTCTCTAGTGCTTCAACCCTTTGCGTCAACAGAAACTTGACATTCCGCTGCAGTCTATGCCGAGGTTCTTTCCAGTCATTGGTCATGACAAAATCTATCGCAGCCGGTCTCCTCTGAGCCCGAGAATTGCTATGACTCAAATATAATATTTTATTTATTTTATTCAGCCACGGACAGTGGATGATGCTAACTTTGCACATGTGGCAATAACACTGTGTTGAAGACTGTTCTATTGAAAGAAGAGCAAGTTCAAGAAAAAGTTAAGTTGGTATCGGGTAAATTGGAGGATTTATCTGATCAATGTCTGTAAAACATTGATCAAGAAACTGAAGGAGCAGCTTGTTCAATGTTTTAGCTACACAATCACATCACGTTTCCATGACAACATCATTCATTAATCCACGATTGATGCTGTACTGGATTGAGAACAAACAAATCAGTTCAAGTCACTATAGTGAAATACTAGAATGGAGAACAAGCAGTAAATATAAAAATAGAACTTTAATTCAACAGTTTACACATTTATACACGGAGAACTTTTTTTTTTTTACATATGCACATAGCAACTCTTTTTTTCTTACATGTTGAAATACATTCATCTTTTATATATGATTTCAAAGTAATAAGACAAATCCTGTTGATGTTCACCCTCTTATACATGTGCAAGTGTACATGTACTTAAAAAGAACATCTATTTTTGATGCAAAAGAGGTTTGTAGCCCGTTACTTGAAGCGAATGATCTCCTGTGTGGCCAATCGGATTAGCTGGTTGAAGTCAAACTTGAGGTATTTCCTCCAATAGCGGCGGTCCCTGCCATAGTCCTGGGCGGGGTAACAGGGGCTGGCTGAGAGAAAAGAACACACTTTCATTCATAAACTTAAATCAAAGATTAGATATGACTTCATTTATCCCGAGGGAAATTTAGGACAAAAATGGGAGGAACTGCAGTATTATACAATAATACTGCAGTATTACACAATTATACTGCAGAATTACACAACAATTTAGAATAAAGATAGCAGACTTAAGCAGAGATAGGACTAGCCAACTCAATTGACCCTAGAAGATTACTGATAAGACGCTATGAATCAGAGTGCCGGGTCAGAGTGGAAACGTGTAAAACACTGCCCCCTAGAGGGCAAACCCCCCCCCCATCACCAAAACTAAACTGCGTGTGTGTCCGGATTCTCACCTATACCGTGGAGGATTCTGGCAACCGCTCTGCCAGAGAACTTCTCGTCACTTCGGTGGGACAGAAAACTCCTGATGTCTGCTCTGATCTGATCCTCCCAGTCGCACAGCTGGGGAGAAACACACACAAGCACACCAAAAGTAACACGCACGCAAAAATATTATTAATAATGTACACTCGCAAGCAACACAATAAAATACACTTTTAAATTAAGTTCTGAATTTGTAACCTTTTGTAGGGAATTTGGAAAGAAAGAAGATGTAAAGTTTTTTTTTTTAAATTTTTTATTAGATATCAATGCATCAACAAATAGAAAGGTATTAAGACAGACAGACAGACAGACAGACAGGCGGGCGGGCGGGCGGACGGACGGACGGACGGACGGACGGACAGGCAGGCAGGCAGACAGACAGACGGACAGACGGACAGACAGACGGACAGACAGAGACAGACAGAGACAGAGACAGAGACAGATTTCCCTAAGTTCCCAACGGAAATTGCACTTCAATGTGCAAGAGTACAAAATGCAATGTGCCAAAAAGCAAAAAATATATAGCGCAGCCCTGTGGGACAGATGTTGGTTAACATGTCCCTCATGAGGGGGTCGTGCTGCCACACTACCTTCAGTGGGTGGAGCTCCTCGTCGTCCTGGAGCTCCTGTAGCCGGGCCCGGTCCAGCTTCTTATCAAAGTACTCTGACAGCAGCGCCTTCAGACGCAGGCTGCGGCCGGCCTCCAGAGCGTCCACACAGGCCGACACGTTGCAGTAGCCCACGCTGGAGGATAAAGGTAGGTAAAAATACACACACAAAAAAACATATGCAAACGCACACACACACACACACACACACACAGAAATACAGACACAACCATGGATAAATACTCCCACAAACACCTGCGTATAAATACACACACAAACACACACACTGAAGTATAAATACACAGAAAAACAAGGGAGCGGCTTGTAATTCACTCATGTTCAATCACCCAAGTGGGAATACCAGCAAGGCCTTTGTGTATTTTGTCTTCAGGCCAAACTCGGTCTAGTGAAAGCTAAAGTCTTAGTTGCATCTTGGTGGTTTTCATCTTAGTTTTGTTCCCGTCTGTCTGTTTTGGCAGTAGAGCTTAAGACTCTTTGAAACTGGTCTCACACACGCACACAGGGCCTGTGTGTATGTGTGTTTGTGTGCGTGCGTGAGTGCGTGTACCTTTGGAAGGCCTTGAAGCAGGCTGACAGCTGGTAGAGCTTGGTCTTCTCCTGGGACAGGACTCTGCGGTGGAGGAACTCACACACGCGGTCCATCTCCTCATCGTCCAGGTCGCCATAGGAACGGAAGTAGAAGGAGATGCTGGAGAACTCCACGACGATGCCACTGCGGCCGCCTGGGAGACAGAGACAGAGAGACACACAAATGTGAGATCATACTGGTCCCTGAATGATACAGTCCGAAATACAACAAAACGTGTGTGTTGTTGTCTTCAAACGTTTTATGTACGTGTTCAAATAACAACTGTTTATGAAGCGTGCACGTGAAAAAACAACTCACAGCCACACACATATCATGAGTTATATGGTCACAAAAAACAACAACGGCATATAAACATAACGACTCGAACACACACGCGCACACACACACACACACACAGCTGAATTATTATCAACAAACAAATAAACACTGGGTAAACATAACGCCCTAGAGAGCACACACGCTCACCACTCTTCTCCGTGCTCCACTGTAGCTGCCTGAGGCCGCGCTTCACCAGGGAGAGCTGCCAGCCCATGGTGTCGGCCACCTCCACCACGTCAAACTCCAGCCCGTCGCAGCACTCCACGCGCTCGCCCGCCATGCGCTTCCTGGCCAGCACCACCGCGACCGGGGGGCAGCTGTCGTCAGGACGACACGGGCACACACACTCGAGTTGAGAAACCTCAAACCGTTGTAACGTTGTCGAGGGGAAAATGGTGATTGACGTGGGATTTGACACGGACACATTACACACGGGGCACATGCAATGGGGTTGGATGAGTGATTGTGCATTTTGATTTGTGTCGACTGATAAGTCTTATTTTGTCTTATTTACCACGAACATTCAGGTGCATCCTATAAGACTAAAAGATATTTCGTTATCACGCCAACGTTTACACAAAGTGTAATTGAAGCAAACTGATAAAAGCCGCCATGAGAAGACATGAAAGACAGACGTACAGGCTGGACTGATTAATAGGCAAACCGCCAGTGAGCCAGATGTAAGGAAGAACATACATAGAGAGAGAGATAGAGAGACAGAGGCACAGACAGAAGGAGAGAGAGACAGAGACACAGACAGAGGGAGAGAGAGTCAGAGGGAGGGATCGACCAACCAACAGACAGACAGACAGACAGACAAACCGCTGGACCGACCGACAACCGACAGAGGGAGGGAGGGAGGGAGGGACATACACAGGACAGAAAGACAGTGAGCGAGACAGTGAGACGTACAACTTGGTGATCCTCTGCAGTTGTCGGGGTCCGTCGTAGCAGCTGATCTTGCAGCCGGAGAGGGTGGGGTGGAGCAGCTCCACGAAGCGGTGGGGGTGGAGCTCCAGGTAACACAGCAGGGTCTCCACGCCTGGGACACACACACACACACACACACACACACACACACACACACACACACACACACACACACACACACACACACACACACACACACACACACACACACACACACACACACACACACACACACACACAGGATTTAGATTGATCAAAGTAATAAGTAATGGACCCAGGAAGCGTGCGTCTCCCTTCCTCCCTCACCCTCCTCCGTGATGTCCAGGGACTCCACCGTCTGTTGGATGGGGATGGCTCTCTCATGGCTGTGACACAACCTTTCCACGGGCCAGTCGCCGCTCTCGTTTAACTTCTCTTCCGGCTCCTCCGTCGACTCAGGCACAGTGGGGTCCGAGTCCGTGATGGGACCGTCACTCCCTGTTGGTTTGTTTACCTCCTCCTGCTGCTCTTCTGTCTTGGCCTGTTCATCATGTGGAGTGGGTTCCATCTTGAGCCAACATAAAAGGTTAGAATTGTTTTACTACCAATTATTTTCACGTACATCCTGCTAACAGAGACAATTTGATTAATATGTTCTGATCATTTTACTCCAAAAGTACCTCAAGCTCTCTGAGATAAAGACAAGTTTATGGACGTTACTCCGATTCTGTGTTGAAAGTCACTGATGGTCATCATCGTTTTACCTCTGCAGAAGATGGCGATGGTACTTCTCCATGTGGAACAGGGTCCACGGGCTGTGCCAAGTCAGGCTGTGTGGGGGTGTTTAAGCCGCTCTCAGGCTCACAGATATCCATCATCTCTAGTAACTCATTGTCCTCCATTGCCTCCTTACGCTGTGAAACAAACGGACATCCATCAAAACAGACAGCTCTGTTATAGCAGGATCTGGCTTCCTCTTATCAATGGCAGAGAGACAGAGTAGAGACAGAGAGAGAATAGAGAAAAAAAAAAAAGAAAAAAGGATGCAACTCTGGTAACCACAACAAAAACACATAATGTAATGTTTATGCGGTGTGATTAAGTCGAAGACATTGTGGGTCTGGGTGAGAGGAGGTGGAGGGCTACCTCCACGAGGTCCAGCTGTTTCTGGTGGATCTGTCTGCACTTGCAGGGCGGGAACACCTTCTGCACCAGCTTCTTCACCGTGTAGTAGTCCACCGTGTCGGAGTAGATGTGGCGCCGCAGCTCATGCAGGTCGCCCCCCTGTGGAGAGCGACGGCGTGGGACCTTATACACTCATGTTGTTGTTGAGTCTTTAGTGAGTGGCTCTTTGTTTCAGATTATACTACTTTTGCTTTTCGTTTTGGCACAGACAGAGGGAGAGAGAGATAGAGGCAAAGGCACAGACAGAGGGACAGAAAGTCAGAGGTATGGATGGACCAACGAACCAACAGAAAGACAGACAGACAGACAGACAGACAGACAGACAGACAGACAGACAGACAGACAGACAGACAGACAGACAGACAGACAGACAGACAGACAGACAGACAGAGCGACAGAGCGACAGACAGACAGACAGTAAAATGAACAGACAGAGCGACAGACAGTGAGAGGGACAGACAGAAAGTCAGAGGGATGGACAGACCAACCAACCAACCAGCCAACCAAGTGAGTGGCTCTTTGTTTCAGATTATACTCTTTTTGCTTTTCGTTTTGGTTGCAGCAAGCGAGCATATGGTCAATAGTTGGGTACTGGGTGCTTGTAGGGAGAAGGGGCCGTATTATTTTCTCATGCTACAGTACGTTCCAGTACAGGGCTCAGGGTACGGTACAACCACAGTACGGCATCGGTGAAGTGAAAAGATTTAACATTACTTAGAGAGTATAACAAACAGATGCGTCTAACGGTATTACGACCCATCCCATAGCTATCTTTCTAACTTTATTTGAGTTAGAATTACATTTCACAGCCCTATGTTAATGTAGCTACAGCTCTATGTTAAAAAGGAGCTACATTTCTAATTGATATTGTTTGTTTCTGGAAGTTGTATTCGTTGGAGACTGACCTCGGGGTCCAAGAAGAGATGACAGTGAGCAGGTAATCCGTCTCTCCCGGCTCTCCCGATCTCCTGAACGTAGCTCTCAAAGCTCTGCAGCCACACGGACAAAACGAGGCGGTCAATGATTTAAAACGAGAGCGGGGTGAAAAAGGACGGCATGACATACTTTCTAAAGGTGTCCAAGATTCTGGAAACAATACTATAAACTACAATCACAGAACAAAGACGTGGAAAAAGACTGCATTATCACAGAGCTGTCCCGTAAAAATAGTACTTGGCATTTTGTAGCCTCTTATCCTAGCTATCTTTGTTGTATATACGGGATTGGTTAACCTCACTATTGGAAGTGCTTGGAACTTGTTTCTATGACAATCCTTACTGTACCGACAAGACATATACGTTTAATTCTCTTTCATCTGACAAATACACTTATTGTAAGTCACGTTGGATGAAAGCGTCTGCTAAACACTAAATGTAGACCTGGAACCTTCTTAAAATGAGTTCAAAGCCTCCTGAACCTTGGGCATGTTGTAGTGGACTATGCCGCGCACGTCGGCCTTGTCCAGCCCCATGCCGAAGGCCACCGTGGCCACCGTCAGACGCAGTTCGCCGCACATGAAGTTGTTCTGCACGCGCCGGCGCTCGGAGGCGGAGAGCCCGGCGTGGTAGGACTCCGCCTGCCACTTCAGGGGCTTCCGGATCTTCTTCCTCGCTGCGGAGGGGAGAGGGAGAGGAAGGGAGAGGAAGGGGGAGAGGGAGTCAAACACCTGGGATGACCATGTATAGAAAGAGGTTGTATTTGTGGTTCTGTTCTGACTGAATGCTGAGGGGATGTTAAATGAATTATGTCGTTGTGTCTCTACAAAAGGGAAATAAAAGTTAGCCATCTACGGAACAGAAGTATCAGAAGAAAGGCATCCATATCCGATCAATGCCTATATCAATGTCCAATAAAGCGAAGGTTGAGTTACAAAAACATTAAATAAAAGTTTGAAGTCCAATCTATAAACCGAGCTCTAACTGGGGACGGTTCCAAAACATGCCAATGCTAAAAAGCTTAGGACACCCACCCAGATCTTTCTTCTTCTGGGCAGCAGGGTTGCTCTGGGCCTGAGCGCTGCTGCTGCTGTAGCACGGGTTGTCCTTCACCACCACCCCCTGCAGGGCGGTCCGCAGCAGTGCGGATACGCGCGTGGTCTCCTCCCTCCTGGTGCAGTACACGATGATGGAGTCCAGACAACCAAAACGCTCTCCTTTCAGCAGGGAGACCAACGCCTAATGAGATGGTAGGGAGGGGGAGGGGGGAGGAGGGGAAGAGAGAGGAGGGGAACGAGGGAACAGAGGGATAAATAATAGAGGGGGGGGTTAGAGCCTCATATGTCTTCACTCCGTCCTTCACCTCAAGTATGCCTATCATGCTAAACAGTAGACCTCCCAACTAGCGGTTGATAGTGATGTGAGCTTGAGTGAGAGAGCTAAAGAGAGAGAGCGAGAGAGAATGGGGGAAGTTGAGACCTCATATATGAGCATGTTGTTTTTATAATCATCCTTATCTCTGTTATTGTTTAGCTGTCATATTGTTCCAGATTGATTGAGGTTGTGTGCGTGTGTGGGTGTCAGGTTCATTCCCCCCCCCCTCCCCGGGGTGTTTACCCTGTCCTTGTCCCGGTCCATGGAGACAGAGAGCTGCAGGTTTTCGGGCACGGCGGCAGAGCGCACGGCGATGCCGTCCTTGTCGTTGATGTCGAGGTGGTGGGCGATGTCCACGGCGGTGGACAGCGTGGCCGTGGCCGTGAGCCCCAGCAGGCAGCGTACGCCAAGGCGCTCCCGCAGCACCTGGGAACACCAACACTCAGATCCAAAATGGCTGCTTCCCACAAATGGCAGTTGGCAGGCGCACGATAGAATATTCAATCTAAGAGCTAAATGATGACAGTGTGCCCTTGGGCTGGCCCATGGTGATTTATGGTGTGGACTTGAGTAATCAGAATATATATTCATCAGAACAGGAGAATAGGAGAATGCTTGAAAATGTAACAATGGTTCAATGGCTGGTTTTACATGAATTACATCCTATGAAAAAACTTTAATTTTTTCAAGTATTCAACGTTCTGAAATATTACTAAGTTTTCATTATGGGTTTGATGATTGTGGATATTAAAAAGGTGAAAATGATTGAAAAGGTACATTTCACGAATACTGGACACGCACACACACGCACGCACGCACGCACAAGCACAAGCACACGCACGCACGCACACGCACACACACACACCTTGCAGAGCCGGAGGTAGCAGGGCCTGAAGTTGTGGGACCACTCGGAGACGCAGTGGGCCTCGTCAATGCAGGCGAAGGCCACCGGGGGGAGCTGGTCCGCGGGGGGCAGGCAGCCGCTGCTGGACCCACCGCCACCCACCAGCGCCTCCGGAGAGAGGAGCAACACACACACCTCGCCTGACTTCACCTGGGGGGAGAGACGCAGTAGTACAGAGAGAGAGGGAGAGGGAGAGAGAGACGAAGAGAGAGAGAGGAACGAGAGCAAGAGAGAGCGAAAGAGGAACATAGAAAGGGATAGTCATAGGGAGAGACACAGCAGTACAGAGGGGGACAAACAGAGACAGTGAGAGAGAGAGCGAAAGAGGAACATAGTCATAGGGAGAGACACATAGGGAGAGAAAGGATATTAAGACAATGAGAGAGGAAATAGGATTATTTATTTTTTTGCCTACTCTTAATCTCATTCGTTGACTCACAATGTACACACACATTTAGTTTGTGCATAGCGAGAATATTCGGTATAAGGTCCATTCTATATGTAGTTCCTGCCCTCTCCTGCTGTTCCACGCCACAGTGAGCGCTGTGTGTTACCTTTTCAATGGCCGCCTCCCTCTGTTTCATGGACATGTTGGAGTGGATACAAGCTGCCTTCAAATTAGCTGGGATGCCCGACAGCTGGACGTGCGCACACACACACACACACACACACACACACACACACACACACACACACACACACACACACACACACACACACACACACACACACACACACACACACACACACACACACACAGTTCCTACATTTATCTCATAACACATTTATACTATTGTAGTTCCAATATTGCACTTATAACATCAAACAAACAAATCTAACAAATTGTGCATCGTACAGCCAGTGTATCGTTATTGAGTGAATGCATGAGTACCTGAGTGAGAGCATATGTGAGTGAGTTAGTGAATAAGTGAGTGAGGGCCTTATACCTGGTCGTCCATCAGTGACACAAGCGGTGAGATGACCAAGGTGAGGCACTTTGACCTCTGGGAGTACAGATAAGCTGGGAGCTGATAGCACAATGATTTCCCCATGCCTGTAGACAACACCACCAGGGTGGAGAGACCTGCACGGACAAAACAAGGGGAGCTGGAGTGCTGATTGTTATTGCTTTGTTTTTAAGAGAGCGAGTGAGAGAGCATGAGAGAAACACAGAGAGAGAGAGAGAAACACACAAAGAGAGAGAGACAGCGAGAGAGACAGAGACAGAGACAGAGAGAGAGCAAGACAGAGCATAGCAGAGTAAAGTTTTCTATTATAGATACGATTGAGTTTGGGGAGAAGTTGCAAACACTGATTGTATTGCTATTCTAATTTGGCAATCCACAGAGACATTACCAGAAACAGCAGTTATATTATCTTCTGATAGACTTGTGTATTTCTCCTAGCTCATAATAAACGGAAATTGAATTTCCTTTGATTTACAACATTCTCATGCAAATTCCAAAACAAAAGGGTTGGAAAGGAAATACTTCCAGTACATTAAATCGAAAAAGACAAGAACCTTTCATCATTTTAACAGATGAGCAGTACTCTCTCTCTCTGTGTGTGTGTGTGTGTGTGTGTGTGTGTGTGTGTGTGTGTGTGTGTGTGTGTGTGTGTGTGTGTGTGTGTGTGTGTGTGTGTGTGTGTGTGTGTGTGTGTGTGTGTGTGTGTGTGTGAGTTTGTATACCTGAGAGTATCCTCATGATGGCGTCCTCTTGGCCCGGTCTGAAGGACTGATACCCCAGCTCTCGGAGCGCTTCATAAACAGCATCGGGTGTCGCTGCACAGACACACACAGAGTCTGATATTAACAACAAATATTAACTGTAGTGCATATATTACAAATATGAAGTCTGTACCCATATGTTTGATGCAGTGACGTAATGATTGTACTATGTATGCAAATGTGTGTAAATAAACTGCCATAGCGCAGCAGAGTAAATTAGGGATAAATCTTTGTGCAAATATTGTTACCGCAGTGTGGATCGAATTGAATATGAAACGGTAACTCGACCGCATTGACTTCACCATTCACTGTGGTGGCCATGTTGACAAGGGACCCCTCACATTCACACGACCACCAGCTCAGAATTGACAAAGAGGTTGACACCCTGCGTGTGTGGGCATCTCAACCCTTCAGCCCGAAGGAGCCTGGAGTGCAACCAGCCACCCTCCAGGACCTTCCAGGACCCTCCAGGACCCTCCGGGTGCTCGCTGTTACCCTGGACTTTCCCGTCCGCTCCCGGGCTGTACAACGGCTCCATGGGTGGAGGGGCGACGGGCCGCTCGTAGTCCGGACGGATCACGTTCAAGAGCACCTCGTCGCTCTGTTTGCCGTCCGGTTCGCCCGGCTTGGAGAGCTCCTCGTCCTCTGTGGCGGACGGAGTGTCTGGGGAGAAACCATCGACATTAAAGCTGCACTGGGTCACTTTTCTGCTGAGGCTTTTAAACGTTAAGATTGGCCCATCTCTGAGTCAATCCATCAAAAGGAATCTTTCTCTATAAATCGTTTTATTCTGTTCCACATTTGTTCCACATTTGTTCCACATTTGCACGTCAACATTTTGGTAGTACAGTTTAGCAAAATAGAAGACGTTTTAATCTAAACATGTCACTTGGATACACATTCTTCTTGCTCGCCATCTTGCTCTAGGATGCCTAATATATGCCTGTTCACTAGTCTATTATTAGTTTTATTCAGAAGGTAAAAGACAACAGAGAAAGGTAGCACCCCTGTAGTGGTGAAAGGCGAGAAAAAGACACACACCCAGTGATTGGCATTTCAAAGTCCCCGTTGCCCTGGCAACCTCCTCCAGGGTGGGCAGTTCAAACGGTTCCTCGACAGCTGGTTGGTCGTCAGACACCTTGGAGGCTGTGGTTGGAGCTGCAGGATGGTATTGATATTAGCTCTGTGCTCAGTCCAAAGTCCTTTATGTCAAGGATTTCAAATGTGACCGCATTAATCATTAGCCAAAGTAAAACACAATGAAGAATATAAATATGATCATGTCATCAGATTAAACTCCTAACCATAGCCTCATAAAACATCAACGAGGCAGGAATGGAAATTCCCATAATGGAAAAATGTCTTATGGTCAATGAAATTAAACTCCTACAGTGATAATATTGTGTTATACATAAGAAAGTAACCAGAGATGGTCAGCTCCAATTTTAATCTCGTAAAGTGAGTACAAACACTCAAAAACCAAATACAATACCATTCAATTAATAACTCATTGGATTTGACACCCAAAGAGTTGTACATAGAGAGAGTGTTTGAATGTCTGCGGGGGGATAACACCCCTAATCCATTAGTGTGTGTGTGTGTGTGTGTGTGTGTGTGTGTGTGTGTGTGTGTGTGTGTGTGTGTGTGTGTGTGTGTGTGTGTGTGTGTGTGTGTGTGTGTGTGTGTGTGTGTACCTGGTCCCTTGCAGTTCATGGCCCAGTGTCCCGTCCCCCCACACTTGTAGCAGGTGTCTCCTTGGCGATTGAAGCCCCCTCTGAAGCCGCCCCTCCCCCCTCCCCGGAAGGACCCCCTTCCGGAACCACCCCCGAAACGCTCCCCCTTCTTCGCGAACTTCTCCATGTACATCTGGAGCACGCACGCACGCACGCACGCACGCACGCACGCACGCACGCACGCACGCACGCACACACACACACACACACACACACACACACACACACACACACACACACACACACACACACACACACACACACACACACACACACACACACACCTCGTTACATGTGAGTACATGCTTGAATTCCAGGCTTCCTTAACAGTGCATTCCAGTAAATAAAAATAAATCTTAATTCATTTTTCTAAGATAGAGAAAAACGCTAATTTAAAATTTAAAATGTAAAAAATGTAATTTAATTAAATGCATATACTTCTTCAGAGCTTCTGTTTTAAAAAAAAACAAGCACACCCACACCCACAAACACACCCTTTACCTGCTTGCGGAGACCTGCTCCTCTCAGGGCATAGCCTTTGACGTGAGATTTCTTCTTCAGGTTGATCTTGATGAAGTTCCCTTCTGTGACTTTACTCACTCTGCTGAAATACCCCCAAAAAACTGTTAAAACCTGCAGTTTCACCGACAGCTTGGTCCAGCAGTGGATCAATATAATACTGGATCTCATATACTTCCAAAAGGAAGCACAGATCTGCAAATTAAAGATGAATTGCATCATCATCGCAACATTAATGAGCACAGGATTGTCGTGTGCAGCGGTTGTCAAGGTGGGGTACGTATATTGATCTAGGGGGAACTCAAACTGCAGAACTCCCAAACAGTCCTATGGTTGACTGAAGAAGGCCAAAGGACAAACAATTTAAATTCCCCTTTATATTATCCATTTTGTCTAAATGTCAGCTAAATGTTTCTCCTCTTAATAAGTAACGTTAGGTTAGTTGAGAACCAACGTTTATTAATATTTTTGAAAGCAAAACCTTACAAATATTGGGTGGGACAAACACCACTGTTATGAACTTTGTGTGGATGTATGACATTAGGGCAACATAATTCACTTGAATTTTAATGACAAAAAATCAAGAACAAAATCATTTTGTTGAGCTGTCCGTGATGCTGAGGACCTTGGTGGGAGGTCAATTGTCACAGGGGGTACACGACTGTTAAAGGTTTGGAACCACTGGTCTAGTGGTTATGGTGTTGGACTCCCAGCACTGAGGTTCTGGGTGTGAAGCCCAATGTCAATTCTTCTTACTGGCCTTGAGAGAGATGCCCTTCCTAACCTACGCCTTGTTAATCTACCTTTAAAATGTCTGCTAAATGTAATAACAGTATCATAAAATCTACCCATGTTGTTTTGGCTATTGCTACCCACCAAGATACATCTGATGTCGAATCATCTTAGCACATTGCTATTAGTAAACCTAAATACCAAAAGGGCTTCATGTAATAGGTTAGAAAGCACCACAGCAAGCAATAGGGCTGCATAACAAGCCCCCCCCCGGTGTGTTTGAAAGGGTGATGGTGCTGTGTGAGGACTGGGGGTCCGTCTCTCACCTGGTCGGCTGGGTCTTATAGGCCCTGTAGGCTCTGACCCCCTCGTCCACCTCCCCCATCAGGTTCTCCTGGGGATCCTGTCCCACCATGAGCATCACACAGTTCAAAAATCGCCAGCATGCAGTGTGATCGTGTTTTGCATTCACATGGATACTGAAAATGTACGCGGGGAGGAAAGGGTCTGGAGCTGGAACAAATAAAGACTGCTTCTGCAGTGAACTGGACAGACCAACAGAAACAGAAACTCCTTACCTTTTCTGGTTCTTTTGTTTTTTTACTTTTCTCTGCCTCCTCCTCCTCCTCCCCCTCCTCCTCCTCATCCTTTTTCACCCTCTTCTTTCTCTTCCCTTCTTTTTTGACTGGTGTGGGGCCTACATCAGTGCCGTCTCCTCCACCGCCCTCCTCCTTCTTCTTCCTGGGTCCCCTCTTCCTCTTCGTCGGCGCCCCCTCCGGCTCCTCCCCCTCGCGTTCATCCCCCTCCTCTTCCTCTCGTTGCCTCTTCCTCCCTCTCTTGCTCGCCTTCTTCTCTCGAACCGCGACCTCCTCGCCCACCTGGTCTGTGGTCGACTCAGCCTCCGTTGATTGGTCCGTTTCTCCCTCCGGCTCCTTCCTCTTGCCCCTCCCCCCTTTGACTTTAGCACTGCGGCGCCCGGTGGATTTAGCTGTGGCGGTAGCCTCCGCAACGTTGCGAGAAGCACACTCCGACGCTTCCACCGTTTCCTCGGTCGCTCTCTTTCCCGCCCCCACGTCTCCTATCTCAGACTTTTCATAGTTTTTCGCTTTCTTTTCCATCTTGTTTTCTATTCCATCTCCATCTTTTCCATCCTCTCCTGCTCCTGCTCCCGTTCTCCCCGGCCTCTCCCTCGTCTCACCTTTCCCGACACTCTCCGCGGCCGCAGGTTTCCTCTGGGGCTCTGGGATCTCCGTATTGCCGGCCACGGGCTTGTCTCCTCCCTCCACCTCCCCAAACACCTGGCACCTCTCCAGCCAGCCGCGGTCCACAGAGCCCAGCCTGCTCAGGAGCGAGGGTCTACCTCGACCTGTCACCCCCACCGCCCCTCCGCGAAACCCCCCCCGCTGATCCCCCCCGAAGGCCATCGGCGATCCGGCATCTTCATCCCAAACTGCCAAACGGTCCGCCATACTTTCAGCAGCATCAACTGTACTTTTCACAACTCCTGCGGATTCCACACTCCCGTTTAATCTCCCTAAGAATCCTGCAGTCTTTCCCGGCGTTCCCATAGTCCTGTTGGGAGGAGGCGTATGGGGCAGCCGGGGGGATTGGAACTCGAAACCAGAGGAGTGGCTTTTCACGCCGCTGATACCGTTTGCAGTACTGCTACCTTGAACACTGACGGTGCTAGCAATGCCAGCGCCGCTGGACTCAACGTGTGGTGTGTCGGACGATGGATTGAGTCCCTCAAACTTTTCTTCGGGCTCCTTTGTAGCCGGCGACCCTAGAAAGGGGCTGCCGATGCGTCTGCGAAGAGGCCAGGAAGGTCAAAGGTTAAATGTCGGGTTTTTTTAACAGATGAACTGTGTGAATTACCTCAACAGTTTTTAGCATTGTATTGTAATTCAAAAACGCAGATACGCTTTTGCTGGGTACAGGTGGGGGATAACACATTTTCTACAATGCTAACAACAAGGGACTGCTATTGTAGATTAATTTGATAGTGGAGCAAAATCCCTTTTTCCCTTCAAACAGATACATTGATTATTTGAGGCGAGCGTTAAGGACCTCGAGTTCAAAACAACATACAGCTGCTAACAAACGCTGTCGTCAAACAGGTAACAGGGCATGTTCATTTGCATGTCCTCACTGTTACGATGCACATAAACCAAACCTAGCACGCATGTTTCCCCATCACTCCCCATACGTACCTCGGGGCGAAGGGGCTGGTCACTGGGCTGCCGAACGGGCTTCTGAAGGGGCTGCCCAGGGCGCCCAGGGCCGGGCGGGCCGACCTGAGGGGGGAAGCAGCAGCAGCAGCAGCACTCGCTGCAGGGCTGCTGGTCTGCTCAGTCAGCCTGTCTTTCCAGGATTTGAGGGGCGTGCGTCCAGGAGTCAAAGACTTCCTCATTGAGACAGGTCTCTCCTGGGGAGAGTCGAGCAAAGCAAAGGAGATCGATGAAGAGAGAACAGGATCATGGCAGGCCTCTTTTATGTACAAATATATATAATTATATATATTATATTACATTGAATGTAGCTTTGACATCACCAATTCCTGTCTCCCCATATGGGGGACATTATTCTGATTCTGAGATAACTGGCAAGATTACTCTGATCCAATTTGCACTCACTTTAACTTTTATTTCCATTCGGTCATATATTTGATCTCTATATTTGTATAGAATATGCAGAGTTGAAGGAGGTGTTAGTGAAGAAAGCATTTCATTACCAGTTATGCGAATACATTTGCATAACTTATACTCTTTGTGGTCCGTTGTGGCTAAAGTGATGACCATTGTGGTGGTCAAAATTAGCCATGGAATCATGAATGGTATCAGTACACTAGGTGTGTTATGACTTGTTGGAGCACAGCCATGGAACTAGTAGGAACTAGTTGAACAACACTGATAACTGACATTAATATTATAGACACACGGGCCAACAAAAGATTCTTAATATTAATCAATGCTGACATGTCAAATGCTATCCAACTGGAATCTAACCATCTCTGGCAAACTGCCAAATCGTGATTCATCCTCATCGTCTGAAAGTTGCATTTAAATACGCCCCATTGGATATTGTAGTACTAATTATTCATTTGGCAGACAGTTTGATGTAGTGAACTCAGTCACATTTGAAGCAGGGAGGGGGTAGGGTCTTTCTGTCAAGGACACCTCCAGTTAGATTGCGGATAATGGGATTGAACCCACAGCCTTCCAGCCCGGAGTCAAACACCGTAACCACACCTCACCCACCTTGCCGAGGGTGCCCAGGTTGCTTTTCAGCTTGGCGCCATAGTACTGGGCAGAGGCCTGGAGGTTGTCCCGGTCCTGGGGCGTCAGGCAAGGGGAGGGGACCGGCATCTGGCTGCGGTTCAGATGGGTGCCCCAGCAGTCTGAGTCCTGGGGAGGGGAACAAGGAGAGGAGAGGGGTTTGTTAAGGTGTGATGAAGACCGGGGCTTTGAGCCAGAATGTTTTATTTGGATGGACACTTTT
The DNA here is from genome assembly GCF_902167405.1 of Gadus morhua. Classification (NCBI taxonomy): domain Eukaryota; kingdom Metazoa; phylum Chordata; class Actinopteri; order Gadiformes; family Gadidae; genus Gadus; species Gadus morhua. The sequence continues at coordinate 9,446,141 of NC_044069.1, forward strand.
TTACCAGTCGATACATCAGTTAGGCAGATAAAGCACTATATTGCACCAGTCTTCCCACCGAACCAGGCAAATGACACTGTTCATCAAAAGGTCTACATTTCAGACTACTTACTCTGTCCACCACTGTGGCTAAAGTGATGACCAATGAAGACATTGTAGATGTCATATTTACTTATGGTTCTTCATATGCAGCAGTTACCATGGAAGCAGTACAGTAAATTACATTTATGATTGATTATGCATACCGAAAACACGATTCTTCCTTGTTGTTATAACACACAGACATTTAAAAGATGACGTTACCTTTGGATTTACATTGACCACCACTGTAGCGCGGTGTTGTCCACTGGGGTCACTTTGACAGTCGCTGTTTTCCTTGGCTTGCTTTAAACTGCGGTACTCCTTATAGAGGTCTGCAAAGCAACCAACCAATGCACAAGTTCACACTAATGAAAGGCCTTATGTCAGATCAAATAGGTCTGCCTAATGGACTAGGACTATTCACATTGGTTCACGTATGCATCAAAGAAAAGTCAACCAGAAAATACAAACTCACTTTTTGTATCTTCAGGGGCATTGTCAATGTCCTCCTGTAAGAGAAGAGGACGTCGTTGCATTAACAGATACACTCGAATGTGAGAACTTTATACAGTGACTGGTCTTAATCGCAAACGAGAACTGATTGTAGATGTCTGTGATGACAGCTTATACACATTCACATTGATCACCTTATTGGGTTTCCTTTGTTGTTGTTGGACAAACGACTGCTCCCATTTCTTAAGAAGCACCTTCACATCATTATACCGATCCATGCCTGCGGAATCCTGTTATATACTTAACTCTCACATTGGATGTAGCAATTCCTATCACTGAGCTAACTATTCATCCCTAGCAGCACCGGAGTCATTCATTTGCACAACACTAGCCGAAGTTTGTTCTTATCAAGTATCGTGGATATAGCTTTCAGCAAATCGTTACCGTTTACATATACAAACGCAAAGGGCTTCACTAAATAAAACATCTATTTCTAACTATTTTAGTTTGTAAACACAAGCGTGATGTGACTAGTGTTTCCGTGGTGTGTTGTTTTTTGTTTCGCGCGCTTAGAATGACGGCCGGGTTGCCATGTCTGGCCGAGTATCCTCCTTTCCGGAACAATATATTTATTATTCACATGACGTTTAAGCACACACATTTTGTTGTCCGAAAGAAATGTAAATAAATGTATGTATAAAGTTTGAACAAGCTAGATAAGTGTATACTATGACATCTGGAATAATCTAAATATGACCTGAAAAGCGAAAATGTTTTACTATATAAAGAACAGATACTTCAACAATAACTTTTGCATGAGGGATTTGTATGATGTGGATCATGTAATGAAAGATTATACTAGGGTCAGATAGTAGAATAACCGTATGATTTTTTCAGACAGGTATGTTTTACATATGATACATTTGACTTATTTTTCAGGCACCATAGTGTACAAACCTATACATCTTAAGGTATATTGGACATGATAAGTGAGCAGTGGCTTTTAATGTCTATATGTCAAAGTATGTACAGTACACTATTCCTTTAACAACCTGTTTTTCATTAAGAATTCTCCTTGTTTTGCTTAACGGATAGTTCTATAAAGGTGTTGGAACACCATATTTGAGTGTAGTCAGCAGGACTCATGGCTTCAATCAGTTTTACCAATATAATATATATTAAAGAGTGTATTTTAGATATATCCTCTTAAGTATTAGAGTGTAGGCTACAGGTCCCTTTTTAGCTGACACACTAGGCAGATCTTTTTGTGCGTTGGGTCAATTATTCTTGCCTTTCTGCTGGCATTTCTTCAGGTATATAATACGGTTGAAACAAGACAACCATTTATACACCCAACTATCAAAATCAAAACACAGGATTCACCAATTCATGCAAAGGAAAATATTAGCCTTTATTGTAAGATACAGGTGTAGCTAGTAAAGGACATTCAATACTGTGTAATACTGAAGCCCAAAGGTCTGTAGGGCAGCTGGCAGAAGGGTCCATGATAATACATAGTCAACAGGTGCGTTGATAGTTGATTGCCTTGTTTTTTACTCCATTTATTCAAGCAGGGAAACCTCGTGGAAGTAGGCTCCCAGCATCTTGGTCCCCTGGATGTAGTTAGTCCTGGAAAATGGATGGAGAAAGAAAACACAGGATATGTCATGTTACCATGTCTCAACCATGCCATGGAGGGCATTATATTCTCTTACCTCAGAGCAAACCTAATACTGATGTCACTTTTAGTTGGTTTAGGAAATATTCACTGTAGATGGTAATTATATTGTTGTTTTGTCATTCATCAGGCATCTTACCATTTTCTTAATGATTTTTATTTTAGATATAGGTCATTAAGGAGCAGGTAGGGCTTGCCTTAGGGCATGAAAACAGCCATGTTTGAAACAAATCTCTCAGCGTACCTGTTGAGCTTCTCGTTCTGAGAGTGGGCCCCGTCGTCTGAGGACCCGAGGGGGAGCAGCATGACGTTGCGTCCCGTGGCCTCCTGGAAGGTCAGCGTGACCGGGATGCTGCCGCCCTCGCGGGTCAGGTCCGGCTCCACGCCGAAGACTGAGGGAGGAGAAAACAAAATGGCCACAAGGTCACTCCCTACTGTATTATTATGAGGTCCCTGGTTGTCTGTCTGTTTCAGCTCCTGGATGGATTTTTCACTCCTCCAGACACAACAAGATAATACACCAGTGAGATAATAATAGTAATATTATTATTGCTGTGGTACTCAAAGGCACTTAGATAAGAATTCAAAATATCAAACAATTCATAGAAAAGGGACAAACAAATTACAATAGATATAAAGTACAGGTGGTTTGAGGGAGATTGAGATTTGAGAGGTATAAGCCAGATATGAGATATTATTCATAACCAATGGCTCCCAATTATAATCATATTGAAATAGTTCTCTGTTGGTGGAGGGTATACCTGTCTTCATAGCCTTGCGACCGGCCATGTAGTGAGGGTGGTTGAAGTCGGAGACCCATGCCTTGGCACCGTGTCCCATGCTGACCGTCATCTTGTTGGGACTCCCCAGCTCAGAGAACTTCTTCTGCATGTAATCTACCACCTGGACAGGACAGGATGAAGAAGGACATTTTAAATAAACATTTTGGAAAGATAATAGATTAGGCTTGTGTGCCTTTATGGACAGGAGAGTAAAGATGAGAGAGGATGGAAATGACATGTAGCATAGCATAGCAGGTTAGACTCAAACCTGGGTCGTCACAAGGCTTCTTGTATGTGGTTAGCTACCTGTTTCTCCACCACTTTGGGGTCCATGTCCGGGACAAGGCGGATGGAGAATTTTCCGATGACTTTCCTGGGAATAACCGTCTTGGCCCCTCCATCGGAGAACGCCCCCTCGATGCCGTGGAGAGAGAGAGATGGATACCTCCAGCGGTGCATGAGGATTTGCTCCTACATGAAATAATAAAAAAAAAAAAAAAAAAATGATACAAAGATATTTAGACAAACTATACCAGTATCACGCCATCCCAGCCTGTGAATTCACCTGTATGTGTACGATAATGTATTAAAATTTAAATATGTAAAGACTAAACACATAAAATCTATAACCTCCATTTAACAAAATGTATTATTTTTTTTCTTCATTGATATTGATATTTTTTAAATGACTTATTTGGAATAATAAGTGATATTCTGTATAAATTGAGAGTGCCTTCAAACCAGTGTCCAACTCCTTGGGTGTGTTTAAGAACCACGCTTAGTCGATGATCCCGATTCCAATTCTACATCGGGGATCCAATTCCTATTGTGATTCATACTCTGACCCCGATTCAAATAGACCCCCGCCACCCTGCTTGCCTTGGTGGAGTGCAGCAGCTTGCGGACGCCCACGTCCTTGCAGTACTCTCCCAGGTCGAACTCGATCTTCTCGTACAGCTGCTTCTCCTCCTCTGTGACTTCAGCCACGTTGTCGTACATCCCTGGCACCTGGATCCTCCCCTTCTTGTCCACCAGGGAGCCTGGGTGGACACATTATAAACATAGGGAGAGGCGTGGGTACTATCTTCATAATGTGGGGGCACGGTGGTACAGGTCTCTTAGGGCGTCTCATGACATGGAAATGTTCTGGGTTTGAAACAGAGAAACCCCAAAGTCTGCAAGCTACTTGTAGGCATCCCTGAATGAAGACTCCTAACCCTCTAATGTTGCAATAATGTATGGGTTGCCAGGTGTGGTTTATCCCCCATGAGAAGCACATTTTGTCATAGCTACAGTGGGGAAAGTGTGACATAGTTATGGTATAATAAAACCCAGCACAGTCAAGTTATTTAGTAGAAGCTTTAATATAAAGCAACTAAGGGGGTGATGTTACGTTTTATCGTTTAGGACATAAATACAGGTTTGAACTCACCCATGAGTGTGATGAGGTCGGTCATGGCTTCATGAACAGAGCCGCCGAACACGCCAGAGTGAAGGTCCTTGTCGCCACACTCCACCTAGCGTGAGGAAAGACATAATAATGCCAATTTATAGCAATCAATACCGATGCCATACTCATGATTTTGGCTAAATTAGCTTTTCAGTTTTTCGGTTTTCCATTGCAGTTCTTAAACAAAGTGTTGGTTTTAATTTGAATTCAGACTCACAATAAACACATACATTTCGCCACTACATTTTACATTATAAATAAGCAAACACTTTAATTCAAAGACTAACAAGTGAGGCTGGGGACAATCAATGATAACAACAAAAAACTGAACAGAGCAGTATCTATCGCTATAGTAACGAGAGAGAAGATTGCTGTCATATCTTTGGGTGCTTCATGGTTAAATCTCAACGCAAGTCAATGCAAAAGTGCAGAGTAGATCAACACAAATCAGCAACCAGAAGAGAAAGTGAAAGTGAACCTCCATGAAGAAGTAGCAGATGCCTCGGAGGCCGTAGGTGATGCAGGGCTTGGTCTTGCCCAGCCAGTAGTTGTCTGAGATGCACACGTAGTCGACGTCCTTCAGGAAGGTGTCCTTGCGGGCGAAGATGAGCTCATCCAAACCCTCTGAGCCGGACTCCTCCATCCCCTCAAAGCAGAACTTGATGTTGATGGGAAGGTCCTATTCCCAAAAGAACCAAGATTCAAGTTAATATTATGTTTGTTTTGACATTAATATTTTTGACTGTTATCGTTTCCTTTGCCTTTGCTTGACACCGACTAGATTGCTAAAATCGACCCTGTGTTGTACTGGTAATCTGATGAATAAAAGGATTCAATCTTCTTTATTGAGTGTCATCAGAGAGGAAGTGTGTTTTTCAAAGATAGTAGCACCTGACAGGGCAGGACATAACAAGAGGAGTGGGGGAGGGGAAGGATGTGACACATTTGTTCAAGGGTCAGTCTTAACCTCTGAACTGTTGAATGTTATGAGCTATTGGCACTCATGCTCAAATGGGTAGGATTAGACCGTCAGAGCTGTATAAAGTAAAGAAATTACAACTGTCAGCTAATACGACAATAATAATCTTATCTCCCAAAGATAAAGAGTCATAGTCATCATATTATATTAGGCTAATATTATTGTTATAAAAAAACTATAAAATGAGCTTCAATAGTCATAATTTAGATTTATAACTTTCACTCCTATTCATTTGTATTTAAAAAACATATTAAAAATACTCCTTTTGCAGGTGCAAAAAATGAGGTTGGAAAGGTTTCTAGTCAGATATCTTGGTTTAATATTTATTTTTAAGAAGGAAAAGACCCCAACTTGCAGAACAACAAATAAAATGGCTGCCAAGTTGGATACTTCCAACATCAGGACATGTGCCGGAGGAGAACCATAACAGCAAACTAGTCATCCATACCTGCTGGATCTTCTGGTACGCCTCGATGCAGTTGAACCAGGCCAGTACAGGGCCCTTGTCGTCTGTGGACCCTCTTCCGAAGAGCTTACCTATTGGCAAGGAGGTTCAAAATATACACATCATGTTACTATAAGGACATAGAGATCCTTTCATTAACTTGACAGTTGGTGGCATTCACGGACGGCCCGAAGAAGCTGCAAAAGGGGTCACCTTGACTGCTTCACGTGCCCCATTACCACAGCAACTCTAACTGGTTAGGAGGGACGAAGAGAGACAGTCCAGCTGACAGGAAGGAAGGGTTGATATACCAAAAATGTGTCCATACCCACAACTGTTACTAGCAATAAAGAGGCAAAGGAACTGAAACACTAATGTCTAGCGGAAAAGAGCCTGGACTGTGCGTGTTATTGCGTCTTTAAAAGTCACCTACCACGTGCTACAGACTTCCTCATAAAAAAAGGATAATGTTGACTCATGTGAAAATAATCACACCACTAGAATGTAGCAATGTCCATCAGCTGACTGACTCCCACCAGATAATAAAATAGAACAGAAAGCAATTTAGGGTTGTAACTGTAACCGACATTGAGGCACTATTGAGGCCGTTGTGATGACCACTAGCAGTGAATCATTGGATTAGAGAAAAGGGAGGTAGAGTCGGGCTAGGGCTGCAATGGGACTTGATAATAATCACATCAAGTATGATGATGAGAAAAAAGAATCTATTTCACCATGCTCGTGTGCAGAGTACAAAATATGGCCAAGAATTGGAAAGGGAATGTCGATGGTTGTGCAACATGAAATCAATTATTTGACGGGTTTCAGTTTCTTTGACAGAATAAAATGTACATACATTAAAGATTTTTTATTCTTTAAACAACACCCCTTATTTCAAAATGTGTAGTAGTTATCAGCTTAGCCTGAAGTAGGAGATATGAAGTATTGCAGATGGACTTTGAGCAGTTCTCCAATAGTCACGCTCCTATCTAGCTTGGTTACATATCTCCAAAGGAGACGACGCATGCTAAATACTATGGTACAAAAATAACCACACATTTACTACCACAGCCGAAAGGAATATTTATTCTTTAAACTGCAAAAAATAGGATTGTGTGCATATATAAAGCTAAACAAATCAGCAGCCACGCATGGCCCACAACTCCAAACAAAATTGGGCTTAAAAAAAAAGGGAAACATAAAAACTAATGTAATGAATAGGTGCTTACCGTCTTTCTCCACCAGTGTGAAGGGCTCCGTGTCCCAGCCATCTTCAAGGTTGGCCGGCTGGACATCCAGGTGACCATAGATACAAACGGTCTTCTTGGCCGGGTCAGAACCAAGCTGGCCCAGGACAATGGGGGGCAGGGGGATCTCCTCCCCGGACGGAAGCTGGACAGGGACAAACACATCATAATCATAAGGGTTCATAGGCTAAATGTTTTATAGGTACTTTATAAAACGCAATGCAACTATCTCTTAGAAGCTAGCTGCAAGAACACATCATAACTATTAATTTGCATATTGATGTTTAATATGCATCATATTTCCTTATATAAATACAAACCTATCAGAAGCTAGGATAACGACTATTATTAGGATGAATAATTACGCATACCTCGTCAAAACGACCAAAAACAGAACCTGGTTATTTATCAAGAGATGTTTGACTATGAGCAGGCCTATTAAATCAACACAATACCAGGTGTTGTTAAGAGGTGAAATTACATTTGGCTCACCTTTTGTTTGCCGATGTCCACCATCTCTACTGTGCCCCCCAGTCTCTCGATGTCTTTGGCTGCTATCTCCATCATCTTTTTGATCTCCCCACGCTTCTCCGGCCAGGCAGACACGCTCTGGACAGCCACCCATTCCGCCAGGCGCTTGGAAAGACCAAAACAAAAAGCTAATCATTCATTTGTTTTAATGAATATTCATTAATAGAATATCCAACGGGACACGAAACAAAACGACACAGCAATTGCACAATTGAGGATGAAGAAGGTCCAATCTTTCACCTCAACATAGAGATCCTGGTGTTCGTCCAAGTATTTGAAAAGGGTTGAGAGATGGGCCATCTTGTCGGCAACTAGGAGAGCTGTGGAGTTGAAGAGGAGTCAGGAGTAAAGGGCGACTCTGTCGATACTCGGTTCCATTCTTATAGTGAGGATGACCCGAGTTTGACAGACCACACCTTCCTCAACATGCTGATAACAGCAGCTTATAGCGGCTGTCTGATCTAATGCATCACAGACCGGCGTGTCGGCGAGTTTAACGGGAGGTCTAAGGCAATTAACAGGCCATTTCATATCAGAAGATGTTTTTTTTCGGTACTTTGACGTTCGTTTAAACTTTTTCTTGGATGTATATTTCCAGGATTGCACTGCTCGAAATTGCGAGACATGCATATCTCCATACAGATAATGTTTGTCACATGTGGTCGACACTCAGGAACCTTACTTGAATGAGGTGCAGGTCAGGTAGTTCTTGTTTTGGTTCCCCAAGTGTAACTTAGATGATGAACGTTAATTGAGCCGTAGAAATTGATCTTCCACGTTAAACTTCCACGTCAGCTGATATCCACGTGATCCGGTGTAACTGCGGGTCCAGCTCTAGCCTGGTCGAGGGCTAAAAAAGCATGGGGAAGACGTGGCTTTCTATAAAGGATAGCGACTCTCCTTTTATTTTGTGATGGCTTGAACAGTTGCACTACTAGTTCATGAAGCCAGGGTGATGGATGATATAGTACATTTTCCAAAACCCTCGAACAAGAACGACCGGTATGGTCAGTAAACAGCGCCCTCTCTGTATCGGCGAGTGAATCTTTCAACATGACCCCAAAGCTGAATATGCAAGTTGTATCACACGTTGCTTTAGCCATCACTTTGTTTCAAGTCAAAAACCCATAGCAGTGATCAAATTGAGGGTGCTAAAATGCATATACAGTCCAATGAAATCACTGCACGATGCAGGCAGGATAATCTACTCCTTAGTGTCCTACTGCTTTAACACTCCCAAACTACAAAATCAGTTTGAACAGGCCAACTGAAACAACCGTTATAGATAGAATATATTGCCAGAATATATATTGAGGAGTAGCTTTTGCCAAGCATTAACTTGGCTTCCCTTTGTTGTTGTCACAGAAGGAACAAGTAACTGGTTCTTTGTGTTTAGTCAATTCATTTCTCCTCTTGGCTGCTAGATATTAATAGATCAATTATAAGTATGAAACAGTACGACCATTTATACACCCAATTATCAACAGAAAACCAAGAGGATTCACCAATTCATACCAAGGGAAAAATATACTTTATTTTAACACGCTGGTGTAGCAAGAAAAGGAAGTTCAATACTGTGTAATTCTGAAGCCCCAGGATCTGTTGGGGAGCTGGCAGAAAGCTCCATGATACAAAGACAATAGGTGAGTTGATAGTTGATTGCCGTGTTGTTTTACTCCATTTATTCCAGTAGGGAAACCTCGTGGAAGTATGCTCCGAGCATCTTGGTCCCCTGGATGTAGTTGGTCCTGGATAATTGAGGGAGAAAGAGAAGAACACAGGATATGTAATGTTATACATGTCTCTACCATGCCATGGAGGGCATTAATTCCCTTCACCTCAGAGCAAACCTAATAATGATGTCAATTTCATTTGTCACACCGACATATTCTGTGTAGATGGATGATTTAAATTGTTATTAAGTTTTATTATTTTGTAATTATAAGGCATATCTTTGGTACAGGTAAGGGATTAATGTGCATTCAGAACCGGTAGGGGTTAGGACATCTTGTTCAGGGATACTAAAAACATGGGGGATCAAACCCAGAACCTTTGGACTAGGAGTCAATCATCCGAACCACTAGACTACCCCATAGTTCCAATGACCAAAACAGAGTGTATTGGAATATAGAAGTCTCGTTATTTAGTCCTCATGAGTATTTCAAAACACCTCAATAGAAAGCGTACCTGTTGAGCTTCTCGTTCTGAGAGTGGGCCCCGTCGTCTGAGGACCCGAGGGGGAGCAGCATGACGTTGCATCCCGTGGCGTCCTGGAAGGTCAGCGCGACCGGGATGCTGCCGCCCTCGCGGGTCAGGTCCGGCTCCACGCCGAAGACTGAGGAACATCGGGAAATGAGAGAGGGAAAACAAAATGGCCACAAGGTCCCTCCTAACTGTATTACTTTCTCCATAAATGATGAGGGCCCTGGTTGTTTGTCTGAGGTCCTGAGTGGATATTTCAATTCTTTACCCACTACAATGTAACACATCAGAAACAGTTAGGGAATAATAGTAATGTTATTATTCCCTCAAGGTTATCTGGAGAATTAGATTGTACTGGGTAGAGAAGTGTTAATCCATGTATCCCGATATAGTGATTTTTTAAGTAAAAAAATCATACAATTCAAAGAAGAAAAAATAATTACAATGAACATAAAAGGTAATGTGGTTTGAGGGAGATGGAGAATTAGAAGACATGAGCTAAATTTGTTACCGATAGATCGCAATGATCAACACAAATAGTTCTCTGTTGGTGGAGGGTATACCTGTCTTCATAGCCTTGCGACCGGCCATGTAGTGAGGGTGGTTGAAGTCGGAGACCCATGCCTTGGCACCGTGGCCCATGCTGACCGTCATCTTGTTGGGACTCCCCAGCTCAGAGAACTTCTTCTGCATGTAATCTACCACCTGGACAGGACAGGATGAAGAAGGACAACATTTAAGATGCTTGTAGCATGAAAAACAGCTAGTGCAAAATTTTGTTGTACTGATAAATAATTGAATTCTTCATTGCATAAAAAAACATTGCATAATAAATATTACCTGCAGACACTCTTGTCTTTTTGAAATTTTTATGACATTTTAAATAAATATATTTGTATAGATATTTGAATAGGCGCTTGTGCCATTCTGGAAGGTGGAGTGAGGATAGAGGAAAGGGGGTTGAAGATTTTGGAATGACAGACATTTCATTCCCCCTCTTCTCAAGAGATTGGACAATATGCTATGCCTAGCAGGTTAGACTCAAACCTGGGTCGTCACAAGGCTTCTTGTATGTGGTTAGCTACCTGTTTCTCCACCACTTTGGGGTCCATGTCAGGGACAAGGCGGATGGAGAATTTTCCAATGACTTTCCTGGGAATAACCGTCTTGGCCCCTCCATCGGAGAACGCCCCCTCGATGCCGTGGAGAGAGAGAGATGGATACCTCCAGCGGTGCATGAGGATTTGCTCCTTCATTAAATAATTACCACAATTACTATGGTATTAAAGGAAAATTCCGGCATTTTGAACCTTGAGCCCCCTTTCTGGTTTGTCTAGGATGAAATAGAGTTGTGAACACCGAAATTTTTACTATTGTTCCTGTCTCGAGTATTTGGCTAATTTCGAATTGCCCCCGCCTGCTTCACAATGGCTGGCTATGGGCATTCACAAACCTGTCTTTAAAACACCCCTAAACGTTTGTTTTCAGAAATGTGAAACTCATCGAGTGGTTAGTGATGTTGTTGATGTTCTTCATCAAGTATCGTAGCGAAGTACAGTTTCTGCCGCATTTTGTAAATCTGCATTTTGTAAATGAAACGGAAACTGGACCCGTTTCGGAAAGGAGAGGTGGTTGTAGTCTTTTCACTCGTTTCTCCGTATACACAGTAGGGCTAGAACCGAGCGAAAAGACTACAACCAGCCCCCCTTCCCGTTTCCGGTCAGGTTTCCGTTTCATTTACAAAATGCCGATTTTCAAAATGCCAAATAAAACACTACAGAAATTGTATTTCGCTATGATACTTGATGAGGAACATCATCGAACACCACTTCACAGAGTTTCACATTTCTGAAAACGAACGTTGAGGGGTGTTTTAAGGACACGTTTGTGGATGCCCATAGCCAGCCATTGTGAAGCAGGAGCGATTCGAAATAGGCCAAATACTGGAGACAGGACCAATATTCAAAATTTCGGTGTTAACCACTCTATTTCGTCCTAGACAAACCAGAAAGGGGGCTCAATGTTCAAAATACCGGAATTGTCCTTTAAGATCATGTGACACACAAGACAAGTAGAACTCCATCACAGCCTGTGACATCACAACTCTGATTCTAATTCTCTCCCTGATTCTGAGTAATTCCCAAAGCCCTGCTTGCCTTGGTGGAGTACAGCAGCTTGTGGACGCCCGCATCCGTGCAGTACTCTCCCAGGTCGAACTCGATCTTCTCGTACAGCTGCTGCTCCTCCTCGGTGACTTCAGCCACGTTGTCGTACATCCCTGGCACCTGGATCCTCCCCTTCTTGTCCACCAGGGAGCCTGGGTGGACACATTATAAACATAGGGAGAGGCGTGGGTACTATCTTCATAAAGTGGGGGCACGGTGGTACAGGTCTCTTAGGGCGTCTCATGACATGGAAATGTTCTGGGTTTGAACCCCAGAACCCACAATGTCTGCAAGCTGCTTGTAGGCATTCCTGTAGAAAGATTTCAAGTCCTCTATTAAGGAAATGTTGCCATTTAGTTATTCCCATGGGCATAATGTATGGGTTTATATGGGTTGCCAGATGTAGTTAATCCCTCTTCAAATAAGAAGCTAATTTTGGCTGAGGGGTAGCTACAGTCAGGAAAGTGTGATATAGTCATAGCATTATAAAAACCTGCATTGTCAAGTTATTTAGTAGAAGCTTTTCAATAAAGCGACTAACAGTTATATTTTATAGGTTTGGACATAAATATAGGTTTGAACTCACCCATGAGTGTGATGAGGTCGGTCATGGCTTCATAAACGGAGCCGCCGAACACGCCAGAGTGAAGGTCCTTATCGCCACACTCCACCTAGCGTGAAGAAAGACGTAATAATATACATTGTCGTTGTGGCATTCAACACTGATGCCCGGCTCTTGATTGTGTTTTATTCACTTTTCTGTTTCCCTTTACAGTTCCTAGCCAAAGGGTTCTATTTTGACAACTATTTCACAGAAGGCTAGGCCGCACGGGTCCAGAAACACAATGAACATAAACATTTTATAAATCAGCAACCAGAAGAGAAAGTGAAAGTGAACCTCCATGAAGAAGTAGCAGATGCCTCGGAGGCCGTAGGTGATGCAGGGCTTGGTCTTGCCCAGCCAGTAGTTGTCTGAGATGACCACATAGTCCACGTCCTTCAGGAAGGTGTCCTTGCGGGCGAAGATGAGCTCATCCAAACCCTCTGAGCCGGACTCCTCCATCCCCTCAAAGCAGAACTTGATGTTGATGGGAAGGTCCTATTCCCAAAAGAACCAAGAGTCACGTTTCAATATTCTGTATTTTTCACAATTATATTCACTCTTATTGCCTGTTTTTTTCTTTTTATTTGCTTTATTACTACTACGTAGATGCTTAGTCTGAAAATGTCAATGCTCACACGGTTCTAAATTGGAACCGGTTCTCGATGGCCAACCTTAGGTATGAGCCTGGTCACACCCTAAAATAACCGCCAAGGATTCCTTTTGATTCTTCCCGAACATTTTATTATGTAACAGTGGTGAAACATAAACCCGTTACAGCACAGGAGGCATCCATACCTGCTGGATCTTTTGGTACGCCTCTATGCAGTTGAACCAGGCCAGCACGGGACCCTTGTCGTCTGTGGACCCTCTTCCGAAGAGCTTACCTATGGGCAAGAGGTACAAAATATACACATGATGTTGCTATAGTGGTATAGCGATGACCCTTTCATAAACTCGAAAGTTGATTTACAATTTGTCTATTCTCACCACTGGTACTAGTAATAAAGAGGCAAGGGACTGAAACACTACTGTAGTGGAAATTAGCCTTTTGTGTTCGAGAGTGGATCATCCTAAATTTAATCCAATAGTCACGCTCCTATCTAGCTTGGTTACATATCTCCAAAAGGAGAAGACACATGCTAAATACTATGCTACAAAAAGTACAACACACTTACTACCACAGCCGAATGGAATATTTTTGCATATATAAAGCTAAACAAATCAGCAGCCACGCATGGCCCGCAACTCCGACCAAACTCGTCCAACTACATACCAACAATGCTCAGAACCGTCTGACGTTTTCACAATAGAACTAACAAACCATCCTAAATTTAACCCTGGGCTTCAAAAAAAGGGAAACATAAAAACTGCGATGTAATAAATAGGTGCTGACCGTCTTTCTCCACCAGTGTGAAGGGCTCCGTGTCCCAGCCATCTTCAAGTTTGGCCGGCTGGACGTCCAGGTGACCGTAGATACAAACGGTCTTCTTGGCCGGGTCAGAACCAAGCTGGCCCAGGACAATGGGGGGCAGGGGGATCTCCTCCCCGGATGGAAGCTGGACAGGGACAAAAAGCATCACCATCATCTAAAGCAGGGGCCGGCAAATGGAGGCCCGCGGGCCATAACTGGCCCGCCAGACATAATATCTGGCCCGCCACCAGATTATTCTGAAGTTATATGATTTATTTTTATTTATTTTTAGAATATATATATCTGTTAGCTTAAATGTAAAGGGCCGGGGTAAAATCCCCCGTTCGTCACGAATAGGCTAAATGTATTATAGGTACCTACTCAACACAATACAAATATCCGGTACAGGCTGAAAAAAAAATTTCATAACCATCAATGTGCCCTCTTTATTACCTATATTTTAGATAGTTTTGCATTCATCTCATTTCATTGTTGAATTATACGGCTGCTTTTGGTCATTTGACCTCTGTCTAATTTCCTTAACCAACCTAACCAACATATCAGAACCAAATCGTATGCACAGAATTTATAATCTGCCTAAAATTCTTTCTGATTCAGATTGCAATAAATTAAGAAAAATGTACCCATGGTTATTTAAATCAACCCCATGTAAATCTCTAAAGCAACAAGGACAACGACGATATTAAAGATTTCAATTCAACAAGACGGATGCAAATAAAAATCGATCTGTTTTCAGGTGTTTTCCTATTGGTGGGGCTATTAATCAACAAATAGGCCTACCAGGTGTAGATAAAAGGTGAAATTGCAACATATGGCTCACCTTCTGTTTGCCGTTGTCCACCATCTCTACTGTGCCCCCCAGTCTCTCGATGTCTTTTGCTGCTATGTCCATCATCTTCTTGATCTCCCCACGCTTCTCCGGCCAGGCAGATACACTCTGGACAGCCACCCATTCCGCCAGGCGCTTGGGAAGAACAAAACAAAAAGCAAATCATTAATTTGTTGTTTTAACGAATATTCATGAATATCCTACGGGACACAAAACTAAACGACACAGTAATTGCACAATTGAGGATGAAGAAGGTCCAATCGCTCACCTCAACATAGAGATCCTGGTGTTCGTCCAAGTATTTGAAAAGGGTTGAGAGATGGGCCATCTTGTCGGCAACTAGGAGAGCTGTGGAGTTGAAGAGAAGTCAGGAGTAAAGGGCGACTCTGTCGATACTCGGTACCCTTCTTATAGTGAGGATGACCGAGTTTGACAGACCACACCTTCCTCAACCTGCTGATAACAGCAGCTTAATGGAGAAAGCCATGTCTCTAACATGGCTGTCTGATCTTATGTATCACAGACCGGCGTGTCAGCGAGTTTAACGGAGTTAGGCCATTTCATATCAGAAGATGTTTATTTTTTTGGTACTTTGTTGTTCGTTGAAACTTTTCTTGGATTAATATATTCAGGATTGCACTACAAGAAATTGCGACATTCATATCTTCCTACATGTCAATGATAATGTTTGTCACATATAGTTGGCAGGAAATTTAATTTAATGCGGTGCAGGTCAGTTAGCTCTTTTTTGGTTTCGTTTTGGTTCCCCTCTGGGGCGGGCCGTACTATTAGGCAAACCAGGCATTTGCCTGGAGCCCCAGGCCCCATAGAAGGTTTTTGGGGCCCCCAAAATGCCCCAATGCATATATTTTGTTCCCATATTTATTATTTTTATAAAAATCTCTTCACAATAGTAGCATCGGGATGTCTAATTACTCATATTTTGACGATCTTTCCGTGTGCACCCCCCTTCAGTCCGCACTACATGGACTATTCCATGTTACGCGCATCACGTTCATCACGCGTATGCAGAAATGATGTCAAATTCAAAACAGTAAGCGGTAAGAGAGAGAGAGAGAAATCGAGTGAGACATAAATCGAGTGAAACATGAAGCGATCTTACGAAAGCGGGTCAGATAAAAATAAGAAGAAAGACCAAAGGCAGGACTTGCTTTCAATGCTGCCAAAGCTATCCAGCTTTTTTACAGCCACCGCAGTGTTAGCGGGACCGTCGGCGGCTCAAGAGCAGCCCTCAACGTCGTTTGCTGTCACGTTACTGCTCCTTTCATTCCAAGTGGCTCTGGCTCAGCCAGCAGCGATGCTAATGACGTGTGTCAACAAACTGACGGAGATGATGCACAACTGGTAGTGAATATTGCTCATTCTCCTTCTTCCACTTCGGTTATTGAAATTGATGACAATAACGATAACAATGACTGCAAGACACATATTCTTGTGGATGACCCAGCACTCTGGCCCAAGCTGCTGTGTCTTGGGCAGGCGCACACATATTCTAGTGGATGACCAAGCACTCTGGCCCAAGGGCCGCAGATTCACAAAAGCATACTATTACATAGTAAGGGAAAATGATGAGAGGGTGAACAGGTCTTGGTTAGTCTAGTGAAAGTGCAGACCGTTTTTTTTGCTTTTGTTGTTGCCTTTTTGGAAAACAAAAACAACTGAGTGAGGAAGGATTTAAACACTGGAATAACCTTGCAATGCATCTAATCAACCATGAAAGGTCTGAAGAGCACAGGAAAAATACTGATAGCTGGAAGCAGCTATCAGTAGGTTTCCAGTAGGTCACAGCATATAGCTGCTGTGACCTACTGGAAACCCTCAGGTAAATGATGACATAAGGTTAACAGTCAGTGTAATGTGTCAACATAACTAATCTTATTGTTTTGTATGTTATTCTCAATTTGTAAATAGATAATTAACATTTGCATGAAAGAAGGATAGTGACTTTTGTTCATCCCTTGTATGGAGTATCTCATTATGCGACATAAGGTACAATAGACCGGTAGATGCAGGGGCCCCTAAATTACTGTTCGCCTGGAGCCCCCAAAGGGCTAAGATCGCCACTGGTTCCCCTGGTGTAACTTAGATGAAGAACGTTAAGTGAGCCTCCTCAGCTGATGTCCAAGTGATCCATCGTAACTGCGGGTCCTGCTGTAGCCTGATCGAAGGCTACGAAAGCATGGGGAAGGCAAGGCTTTATATAGAAGATAGCGACACTTCTTTTATTTTGTGATGGCTTGCACAGTTGCACTACTAGTTCTTCAAGCCAGGCTGAAGGATGATGTAAATCTTACCAAATTGAAATAGACCCACGAAAAAGAACGACCAGTATGGTCACTAAATTGCGCCCTCTCTGTACCGGCGAGTGAATCTTTCAAAATGACCCCATGATAAGCTGACTTTGCAAGTTATATCACAGGGTGGTTTAGCCATCACTATGTTTCAAGTCAAAACCCCATAGTAGTGATCACATTTAGGATGCTAAAATGGATATACAGCCCAATGAAATCACTGCATGAAGCTGGCAGGATAATCTAATCCTTAGACTTAGTGTCCTACTGCTTTAACACTCCCAGACTACAAAATCAGTTTGAACAGGCCAACTGAAACACCTGTTATAGAGGTTTATAAATTATGCCAATATATATATTGCCAGAATATATATTAAGGAGTAACTTTTGCCAAGCATTAAAAGTGTTGGCATCAATCCCTTTTTGTTGTCACAGAAGGCACAATTAACTTGTTTTTTGTGATGGCTCAATTAATTTTTCATCTTTGCTGCTAGATTTTAATAGATAAAGTAGTATAGTATGGAAAAATACGACCATTTATGCACCCAATTATCAACAGCATACACAGGATTCACCAATTCGTACAAAGGGAAAAATATACTTTATTGTAAGACTCTGCTGTAGCTGTTAAAAGGACGTTCAATACTGTGTAATACTGAAGCCCCAAGGTCAGTAAGGGAGGTGGCAGAAGACTCCATGATACATAGTCAACAGGTGAGTTGATAGTTGATTGCCGTGTTGTTTTACTCCATTTATTCCAGTAGGGAAACCTCATGGAAGTATGCTCCGAGCATCTTGGTCCCCTGGATGTAGTTGGTCCTGGATAATTGAGGGAGAAAGAGAAAAACAAAGGATATGTAATGTTATCCATGTCTCTAACATGCCATGGAGGGCATTAATTCCCTTCACCTCAGAGCAAACCTAATAATGATGTCAATGTAAGTCCCTTTGTCACACCAACATATTCTGTGTAGATGGATGCATATTTTTGGTACAGGTAAGGGATTAATGTGCATTCAGAACCGGTAGGGGTTAGGACATCTTGTTCAGGGATACTAAAAACATGGGGGATCAAACCCAGAACCTTTGGACTAGGAGTCAATCATCCGAACCACTAGACTACCCCATAGTTCCAATGACCAAAACAGAGTGTATTGGAATATAGAAGTCTCATTATTTAGTCCTCATGAGTATTTCAAAACACCTCAATAGAAAGCGTACCTGTTGAGCTTCTCGTTCTGAGAGTGGGCCCCGTCGTCTGAGGACCCGAGGGGGAGCAGCATGACGTTGCATCCCGTAGCGTCCTGGAAGGTCAGCGCGACCGGGATGCTGCCGCCCTCGCGGGTCAGGTCCGGCTCCACGCCGAAGACTGAGGAACATCGGGAAATGAGAGAAAACTAAATGGCCACAAGGTCCCTCCTAACTGTATTACTTTCTCCATAAATGATGAGGGCCCTGGTTGTTTGTCTGAGGTCCTGAGTGGATATTTCAATTCTTTACCCACTACAATGTAACACATAAGAAACAGTTAGGGAATAATAGTAATGTTATTATTCCCTCAAGGTTATCTGGAGAATTAGATCGTAGTGGGTAGAGAAGTGTTAATCCATGTATCCCGATATAGTGATTTTTTAAGTAAAAAGATCATACAATTCAAAGAAAAAAAAAATATTACAATGAACATAAAAGGTAATGTGGTTTGAGGGAGATGGAGAATTAGAAGACATTATCTAAATTTGTTACCGATAGATCGCAATGATCAACACAAATAGTTCTCTGTTGGTGGAGGGTATACCTGTCTTCATAGCCTTGCGACCTGCCATGTAGTGAGGGTGGTTGAAGTCGGAGACCCATGCCTTGGCACCGTGGCCCATGCTGACCGTCATCTTGTTGGGACTCCCCAGCTCAGAGAACTTCTTCTGGATGTAATCTACCACCTGGACAGGACAGGATGAAGAAGTACAACATTTAAGATGCTTGTAGCATGAAAAACAGCTAGTGCAAAATTAGCTGTACTGATAAATAATTTAATTCTTCATTGCATAAAAAAACATTGCATAATAAATATTACCTGCAGACACTCTTGTCTTTTTGTAATTTTAATGACATTTTAAATAAATATATTTGTAAAGATATTTGAATAGGGGTGTGTGCCATTCTGGAAGGTGGAGTGAAGATAGAGGAAAGGGGGTTGAAAGAGAGGGAATGACATACTTTTCATTCCCTCTCTTCTCAAGAGATGGGATGATATGCTATGCCTAGCAGGTTAGACTCAAACCTGGGTCGTCACAAGGCTTCTTGTATGTGGTTAGCTACCTGTTTCTCCACCACTTCAGGGTCCATGTCCGGGACAAGGCGGATGGAGAATTTTCCAATGACTTTCCTGGGAATAACCGTCTTGGCCCCTCCATCGGAGAACGCCCCCTCGATGCCGTGGAGAGAGAGAGATGGATACCTCCAGCGGTGCATGAGGATTTGCTCCTTCATTAAATAATTACCACAATTACTATGATATTAAAGGAAAATTCCGGAGCCCCCTTTCTGGTTTGTCTAGAATGAAATAAAGTTGTGAACACCGAAATCTTTACTATTGTTCCTGTCTCGAGTATTTGGCTAATTTCTAATTGCCCCTGCCTGCTTCACAATGGCTGACTATGGGCATTCACAAACCTGTCCTTAAAACACCCCTAAACGTTTGTTTTCAGAAATGTGAAACTCATGGAGTGGTTAGTGATGTTGTTGATGTTCCTCATCAAGTATCGTAGCGAAATACAGCTTCTGCCGTGTTTTATTTGGCATTTTGTAAATCTGCATTTTGTAAATGAAACGGAAACTGGACCCGTTTCGGAAAGGAGAGGTGGTTGTAGTCTTTTCACTCGTTTCTCCGTATACACAGTAGGGCTAGAACCGAGCGAAAAGACTACAACCAGCCCCCCTTCCCGTTTCCGGTCAAGTTTCCGTTTCATTTACAATATGCCGATTTACAAAATGCCAAATAAAACACGACAGAAGCTGTATTTCGCTACGATACTTGATGAGGAACATCAACGAACACCAGTAACCACTCAACGAGTTTCACATTTCTGAAAACGAACGTTGAGGGGTGTTTTAAGGACAGGTTTGTGAATGCCCATAGCCAGCCATTGTGAAGCAGGTAGGAGCGATTCGAAATAAGCCAAATACTGGAGACAGGACCAAATTTCGGTGTTAACCACTCTATTTCGTCCTAGACAAACCAGAAAGGGGGCTCAATGTTCAACATACCGGAATTGTCCTTTAAGATCATGGGACACACAAGTAGAACTCCATCACAGCCTGTGACATCACAACTCTGATTCTAATTCTCTCCCTGATTCTGAGTAATTCCCAAAGCCCTGCTTGCCTTGGTGGAGTACAGCAGCTTGTGGACGCCCGCATCCTTGCAGTACTCTCCCAGGTCGAACTCGATCTTCTCGTAAAGCTGCTGCTCCTCCTCGGTGACTTCAGCCACGCTGTCGTTCATCCCTGGCACCTGGATCCTCCCCTTCTTGTCCACCAGGGAGCCTGGGTGGACACATTATAAACATCGGGAGAGGCGTGGGTACTATCTTCATAAGGTGGGGGCACGGTGGTACAGGTCCCTTAGGGTGTCTCAAGACATGGAAATGTTCTGGGTTTGAACCCCAGAACCCACAATGTCTACAAGCTGCTTGTAGGCATTCCTGTAGAAAGATTTCAAGTCCTCTATTAAGGAAATGTTGCCATTTAGTTATTCCCATGGGCATAATGTATGGGTTTAAATGGGTTGCCAGATGTAGTTAATCCCTCTTCAAATACAGTAAGAAGCAAATTTTGGCTGAGGGGTAGCTACAGTCAGGAAAGTGTGATATAGTCATAGTATAATAAGAACCTGCACTATCAAGTTATTTAGTAGAAGCATTTCAATAAAACAAACTAACAGTTATGTTTTATAGGTTTGGACATAAATATAGGTTTGAACTCACCCATAAGTGTGATGAGGTCGGTCATGGCTTCATGAACGGAGCCGCCGAACACGCCAGAGTGAAGGTCCTTATCGCCACACTCCACCTAGCGTGAAGAAAGATGTAATAATATACATTGTCGTTATGGCATTCAACACTGATGCCAGGCTCTTGATTGTGTTTTATTCACTTTTCTGTTTCCCTTTACAGTTCCTAGCCAGAGGGTTCTATTTTGACAACTATTTCACAGAAGGCTAGGCCACACGGGTCCAGAAACACAATGAACATAAACATTTTATAAATCAGCAACCAGAAGAGAAAGTGAAAGTGAACCTCCATGAAGAAGTAGCAGATGCCTCGGAGGCCGTAGGTGATGCAGGGCTTGGTCTTGCCCAGCCAGTAGTTGTCTGAGATGACCACATAGTCCACGTCCTTCAGGAAGGTGTCCTTGCGGGCGAAGATGAGCTCATCCAAACCCTCTGAGCCAGACTCCTCCATCCCCTCAAAGCAGAACTTGATGTTGATGGGAAGGTCCTATTTAAAAAAAAAACAAGATTCACGTTTTAATATTCTGTATTTTTCACAATTATATTCACTCTTATTGCCTGTTTTTTTCTTTTTATTTGCTTTATTACTACTACGTAGATGCTTAGTCTTAAAATGTCAATGCTCACACGGTTCTAAATTGAAACCGGTTCTCGATGGCCAACCGTAGGTATGAGCCTGGTCACACCCTTAAATAACCGCCAAGGATTCCATTTGATTCTATCAGAACATTTCATTATGTAACAGTGGTGAAACATAAACCAGTTACAGCACAGGAGGCATCCATACCTGCTGGATCTTCTGGTGCGCCTCTATGCAGTTGAACCAGGCCAGCACGGGACCCTTGTCGTCTGTGGACCCTCTTCCGAAGAGCTTACCTATGGGCAAGAGGTACAAAATATACACATGATGTTACTATAGTGGTATAGCGATGACCCTTTCATAAACTCGAAAGTTGATTTACAATTTGTCTATTCTCACCACTGGTACTAGTAATAAAGAGGCAAGGGACTGAAACACTACTGTAGTGGAAATTAGCCTTTTGTGTGTGAGAGTGGATCATCCTAAATTTAATCCAATAGTCACGCTCCTATCTAGCTTGGTTAAATATCTCCAAAGGAGAAGACACATGCTAAATACTATGCTACAAAAAGTACAACACACTTACTACCACAGCCGAATGGAATATTTTTGCATATATAAAGCTAAACAAATCAGCAGCCACGCATGGCCCGCAACTCCGACCAAACTCGTCCAACTACATACCAACAATGCTCAGAACCATCTGACGTTTTCACAATAGAACTAACAAACCATCCTAAATTTAACCCTGGGCTTCAAAAAAAGGGAAACATAAAAACTGCGATGTAATAAATAGGTGCTGACCGTCTTTCTCCACCAGTGTGAAGGGCTCCGTGTCCCAGCCATCTTCAAGTTTGGCCGGCTGGACGTCCAGGTGACCGTAGATACAAACGGTCTTCTTGGCCGGGTCAGAACCAAGCTGGCCCAGGACAATGGGGGGCAGGGGGATCTCCTCCCCGGATGGAAGCTGGACAGGGACAAAAAGCATCACCATCATCTAAAGCAGGGGCCGGCAAATGGCGGCCCGCGGGCCATAACTGGCCCGCCAGACATAATATCTGGCCCGCCACCAGATTATTCTGAAGTTATATGATTTATTTTTATTTATTTTTAGAATATATATATCTGTTAGCTTAAATGTAAAGGGCCGGGGTAAAATCCCCCGTTCGTCACGAATAGGCTAAATGTATTATAGGTACCTACTCAACACAATACAAATATCCGGTACAGGCTGAAAAAAACATTTCATAACCATCAATGTGCCCTCTTTATTATCTATATTTTAGATAGTTTTGCATTCATCTCATTTCATTGTTGAATTATACGGCTGCTTTTAGTCATTTGACCTCTGTCTAATTTCCTTAACCAACCTAACCAACATATCAGAACCAAATCGTATGCACAGAATTTATAATCTGCCTAAAATTCTTTCTGATTCAGATTGCAATAAATTAAGAAAAATGTACCCATGGTTATTTAAATCAACCCCATGTAAATCTCTAAAGCAACAAGGACAACGACGATATTAAAGATTTCAATTCAACAAGACGGATGCAAATAAAAATCGATCTGTTTTCAGGTGTTTTCCTATTGGTGGGGCTATTAATCAACAAATAGGCCTACCAGGTGTAGATAAAAGGTGAAATTGCAACATATGGCTCACCTTCTGTTTGCCGTTGTCCACCATCTCTACTGTGCCCCCCAGTCTCTCGATGTCTTTTGCTGCTATGTCCATCATCTTCTTGATCTCCCCACGCTTCTCCGGCCAGGCAGATACACTCTGGACAGCCACCCATTCCGCCAGGCGCTTGGGAAGAACAAAACAAAAAGCAAATCATTAATTTGTTGTTTTAACGAATATTCATGAATATCCTACGGGACACAAAACTAAACGACACAGTAATTGCACAATTGAGGATGAAGAAGGTCCAATCGCTCACCTCAACATAGAGATCCTGGTGTTCGTCCAAGTATTTGAAAAGGGTTGAGAGATGGGCCATCTTGTCGGCAACTAGGAGAGCTGTGGAGTTGAAGAGAAGTCAGGAGTAAAGGGCGACTGTCGATACTCGGTACCATTCTTATAGTGAGGATGACCGAGTTTGACAGACCACACCTTCCTCAACCTGCTGATAACAGCAGCTTAATGGAGAAAGCCATGTCTCTAACATGGCTGTCTGATCTTATGTATCACAGACCGGCGTGTCAGCGAGTTTAACGGAGTTAGGCCATTTCATATCAGAAGATGTTTATTTTTTTGGTACTTTGTTGTTCGTTGAAACTTTTCTTGGATTAATATATTCAGGATTGCACTACAAGAAATTGCGACATTCATATCTTCCTACATATCAATGATAATGTTTGTCACATATAGTTGGCAGGAAATTTAATTTAATGCGGTGCAGGTCAGTTAGCTCTTTTTTGCAGTAGGGCCGAGCTCTTCGAGTGGCCAACGACGTGCGTCGCGACCTAGGTCGCATTGGTCGCGACGTAGGTCGCATTGGTCGCTGTGTTGGTCGCTCGTCTGGCTGCCGTTTTCTCGTCTGGCTCGGTCGCTCAAAGTCTATGGGCGGTCCTTGAGCAAGGTACGTTTTATTACTCTGTTTTCTGGGAATAATTGACGCAAGCAGAAACCAGAAAACAAGCCGTTTTTTCGTTTTTTCGTTTTGACAAGAAAACGAAAATCAAAATTTCAGTTCGTTTATTCGTTTTTTGATTCTTACTGAGCGAAACCACTCAATATCTGGTTTCCGCCGGTGGGCGGGTCCTCTTATTGGCTAGCGTGCTTCGTTGCCCTGTGCTCTTCATAATAAAAGTTCTTCCGTTTGATAATGTTGACAAAAAAATTACTGTATTATAGACACGGAGGACCACACCACCCACAGTCAAGACTGACACGGCTTCAAATAACAATAATGGTATTCATAATCATTTGAAAATGAGAACTTATGAAGTTATGATGTCTTCAGTGCAGTTGATGTTTAGCTACAGTTAATACATGCAGAGTAGACCTGAGGGCTTTACTACGACATCATTGTCCGGCTCGGAACTATGCGCTCTGTGCGCGTTCACATTAAAGGAGCTGCGTTCGCGGGCTGCTGATTTCCTCACAGCTGCTGATTTCCTCACAGAGAGCTATGAGGAATACAAGTGATTACAACACATTTCTAGCTGAACATTGCGCAGGGCTCTCCGTGAGACACACGCAATTCAACCCATCCACACGCTCACACGCCACACTTCGTATTTCTCACGCAGAGAAATTACCAGGATAGCGTCCACCAATTTGGGCCGCTATTTAACATTGGAAGGGTAGGAATCAAATGCGTCCGGGTGAAATTTCAAAATCGTCCGGGAATTTATTAAAGCCTCAATACATGTTCACATTTAATTTGCGTTGCGTTCCTCTGGGTCTGTCACAAACTAGTTGGGCTATGCCCTCCCCTACTCAGTTCTGTTCGCTTTGCATTGGTGGAAGTGAGTAGGGGGAGTGGTTAAGTAAAGCCTTCAGATTGGACGGTTTGACTTTAGAGTTACCTTCATGTTTTGTGTTTTTTTTTTTTTACCATTATTGTTTTATAGGGACAAACATTAACACATTTCTCCTGCAGGGGATTGATAAAGTTCTATCTATGTAACAGAAGGAAACACTTACTCATACTCCATCAAATATGCATACTCATACTTTGCACACTTTACCACAGCATTGGCCTACTGAATGCCACAGATATATTTTTAAGCATTGGACTGAATGCCACATAAATATAATATATGTTTTGCACGTTTGCAACGTTTAAAAGTTCAGGGAAAAGTCAACCCAGTCTCACCAATATGCGTACAGATCGCACGGTTTGACGCTTTCAAAATGCGTGCAGTACATACGCCAAATGACCATTTTGCGTGCATATGATACGCAAAACCCAGCATTAACTACTGTGGAGCATAGACATCATATAGGTAGACGCCCCCTTCGGCCTTGGGCGGCATAAATCGTCGGCGCCATCTTGGTACGGGAGTTATTTCGTCTTCGGAGTGAAGATGCCTACTTCATGCGCCGCTTGGGGGTGCACTACCGTCAGGACGATTCAAACGAGATCGCAAGGAATTACCTTTCACAAGTAAGACTAAACAATTGTTTCTATTTGTAATTGTAAAATTCAGTCATGTCACGTAGATCATGTGTTATGTTGAGAGCTAAGAGCTGTTGAGACAGCTAAGTTGCCGCCAGAATCAGACTATAGCTAGTCTAACGTGAAATGGACATGGTGAGCAAAGCCTTATTCTATCGTTCGTCAACAGGAGATAATATTGTCAAGAAATATAGGATATACAGTATATATATATATATATATATATATATATAATCTACCACTACTTGCTTGTGAGTAATTACAATGTATGTATAATGTAATTATATAGCATTTATGGTCGCGACGGAAAGCTGCGTTTCGGCTGAGCGACTGGCCTTAATTTCTCTCTGTGATGTATTTAAAAAAGAGACTAGATTAAAACAAAAAAAGGCTCAAAACATGCCACTGTATATGTAATGGTTCTACAATATATGAAGGTGTCACGTAATGAATGAAACTACGGAAAAAATGTCACGATACTCTACATGCACCTGTGAGATGCACGTGCAGTCAGTCGCCGGCCGAAATTGACGTTTTAAACGTTATTTCTATTTAAATGTTTTTCTTTTTTAAAGATACATCTGTATTATGAATCTGACTGACTGGCTAGCTAACCTTTCTCGCAATTTTAAGGTTTCCCAAAGAGAAGCAGTTGAGGAGACAGTGGGAAGTGGCTGTGAAAAGGGAAGACTTTTCTGCCAATGAGAGGTCAATGCTCTGTAGCCAGCACTTTCGGCCGGAGGATTTTGACCGGACAGGCCAAATTGTCAGGCTCAGGGATGGAACTAAACCATCTGTGTTCAGTTTCCCAACACATCTCAAAAGAGTAAGTGCATCACTAAACTTGTTGAAAATGGTTTTTGTGTGTGTGTGTGTGTGTGTGTGTGTGTGTGTGTGTGTGTGTGTGTGTGTGTGTGTGTGTGTGTGTGTGTGTGTGTGTGTGTGTGTGTGTGTGTGTGTGTGTGTGTGTGTGTGTTCATTTGGAATGATTGAGAATGAGATACACCTGTTCAAGTATTTTGTTCTTCGGTTTTAGAAAGTGCCAGCCAGGACTACACAAGCCTCAAGGAAGGCTGAAGCGAGCCTTGTAATTGACTGTTCTTTACAATCATTACAAGTCACTGAACCTTCACCTACCTACCTTGTGAGTATTAACACTAGCTATGCCCCAAAACAGCAGTGAGCATCATGGCATCATAAACATTACTCACTACTGTTTTGTCCTTTTTTACTAGGAACACCCTTATGCATTGCCTCCATCTCCCACTCTTCTCAAGACTAGACTCAGTGAAGCCCTGGCTAGGGTGGAGAGTCTTGAGAAAGAGATGAGGAACTCAAAGGCCCGAGAGTGGAGGGCGAAGAAAACAGTGCGTTGTCTTCTGGAGGACCTCAGGGGGAAGAACCTCATAAATGAAGAGCTGCACGAGAGGCTTGACTTATACTCAGGTAACATTGAAATTAAACTTTGAATGTCAATTATATCTTGGGGCTGTAACCAAAGAAATACAACTGCAATAATGTGTTCAAATGCTTGGCTTGTCTGAATTTCATATATCAGACTTAAACTCCAAATACCTGACGTCTGTAATATGCCCCCATTCATAGTTTGAATAGCATCTGGCACAGACAAAAGCCAACAATCATAGTCTGATAGCTCTAGCTTCAAGACACACAATAGCCAGGTACCTTTGTTGGCAGGTGTTTATGGGCACCTGTTTAGAGCAATCAGTCATGGTTCCTGGCTTTTGTGCATCTTTAAGCTAGAGCTATTAAGTCAATGATTGTTGGCTTTGGTCTACAGCCATGACAAGATTACATTTTTCATTCATATGGCCTTGCCTGGAAATAAACACATTAGCCTATTGGTGTTTTCATAATGACATTCATACTCTTTCAGTCACTTACTAATTACTCTGTGCTATCTGCATTTCAGATCTTCCATTAGGCCTCCTGTCCAAACAGGGCCACGAGTACACTAAAGAGCAGAGGGAGTTTGCCCTCACTCTCCACCTGCACGGGCCCAAAGCCTACTCTTACCTGAGAGAGTCTCTCCACCTCCACCTACCACATCCACATACATTGCAAAGGTATTTGCCATTACATTTAATTGCACTTTATTGATAGGAAATTACTGGTTCAAATACATTTGTATTGTATTATTGCTACTTAATAATAACTACTTTTTCATTTGATAAAGGTGGATGATCTCTGTGGATTCCAAGCCTGGACTCAACACCATGATGCTGGACATGTTGAGAAGAAAAAGAGAGGAAGATCCAGTGAAGTATGGACGTGTGGCGCTCATGCTGGATGGCATGGCCATCAGGAAACATGTCCAGTACAGTCCACATTCCCAGAAAATGACCGGATTTGTGGACATGGGGGATGGCCTAAACGAGACAGATATTGCCACTGAGGCTCTGGTTTTTATGGTGGTTGGCCTACAAGGCCATTGGAAGGCTCCAATTGCCTACTACCTGACCAAGTCTCTGACGCCCGACACACAGAAGGTCCTGCTGGTACATGCGCTGGAGGCCCTGCATGAGCGTGGCATCCGGGTCATGTCCCTCACAATGGATGGGCATGCATCAAACGTAAGCATGTGCAACCAGCTGGGGTGCCAGCTAAAGGCCAACCCTTGTGAGCCTTTGAAAACATTTTTCCCCCATCCTGCGACTGGCGAGAGGGTGTTTGTCATGATGGACGCTTGCCACATGTTGAAGCTGGCAAGAAACATGCTGCAAGCGTACAGCCCAATCTGTAGCAGAACTGGCCTCATCAACTGGGACTACGTTGTTTGTTTGAACGATATTCAAACAAAGAATGGACTGCATGCTGCCAACAGGGTCACTGAAAAGCACATTCAGTTTGACTCACAGAAGATGAAGGTGTCCCTGGCTGCACAGACGCTGAGTCGCTCTGTGGCAGTAGCGCTCCGAACGCTGAGGGACCTGGGGTATCCACGCTTCACCCTCTCTCTAGCGACAGCCGAATTCATTGAGGTAAGACTAGATTCAAACATTGTTTTCTTATCAAAGGGTCCTGGCCATCTTCTTCATCTTCATCTTCTTCCTTTCTATTTCCTAAACAATTTATTTTAGATGATTGACAGGCTGTTTGACATTATGAACAGCCGCAATCCCCGTGCCAAAGGATTCAAAGCCCCCCTGGGATCTTTGAATTGGACAAGGAGTGTGGAACTCTTGTCCAGAGGCCGGGAGTACTTAATCAGTTTGGTGATGAAGGATGGAACTCCCCTTCATCGTTCAAAGAGGTATTTTAAATAGTGACTCTTCCATATGTGCATGCTCTGCTTATGCATGCATATGATGCTCTGTTCTATTGTTCCGATCTTTTTGCTGTCTGCGGTTTTTCAGTTCATACAGGTGAATGTGGAAATGTCCATGAAATGTCCATCTACAACTTTCAAACTGACAAAATATTTTCTTTTTAAGGTACCTGTCTGTCATGGGGTTTGTCATCAACATTGACACCCTAATGCTGATGTGTCCTGAGCTGCTTCAGAGTCAGCAATATATCTGCACCTACCGGTTCAGCCAGGATCATTTGGAGCTCCTTTTCAACTCCATCAGGGCATCAGGTAAGGATCTCAGAAGTTTCTAAATTAATTAAATTGTCTTTCCAAAAAAGTCTTTGACGTCTGAAAAGAGTAAATATCGCTATTAAGTGTTGTGTGTTTTTGGTTTTTAGGGGGCTGGAACAACAATCCCTCCGCAGGCCAGTTCCAGGGCATCTTCCGCCGGCTCATGGTCCGATGTGGTGTCACACCGAGCACTTCAGGGAATGTGGCACCACAGGATGAGACCGTGTCTCTGTCGGCTGTAGAGATGTCCTCTCCCTCTGAAACGGAAGAGCTTGAGGTGCCCTTCGTGAATGTGTCTGCGTTGATTGGGGACCACAGCTACTTGCCAACCCGCTTTGGTGGCCTAGTGGAAAACGCACTGGTCTACATTGCAGGGTTTGTGGTGCGGCAGGTTTTGAGAAAGCTGTCCTGTGGTGAGTGCCGTGCTAGCCTGGTGACAGATGCTGCACGCGCATCTTTCGACGAGAGCTACCACCTGCTGACTCTGAAGAACAAAGGAGGGCTGATGATTCCTTCAGAGGGGACAGTGAAGGTGGTCAGGTCAGCAGAGCGGTTCATTCGCCAGCGTGCATCAGGGCAAGCTGTCAGTGTGTCTGTGATCCAGCAGTTTGTCCGGGCTGACATCTGGACAGATGATGTGTTTCTCCTCAAGGAGCACATTCAGGACACACAATTTGGCATTGAAAACCACCACTTTGCACTGTTGTCCTTGGTTGTGTCTGTATTTCACAAAATCAGGCTGCACCACATTGCAAAACTGAGCACGCTGCAATTACAGACTGGCAACAGTCGAAAAAAGCTCAGCAAGACTATACTTTTTAAAGGGTTCTAGCCTAGATTAAATTATTATATAATATCATATTGTGGCGACTCCTACCCCTGGGGAGTCTGGGTAATGGGGTATTCATAACGTTGTTTGGGGAAAAGGGGGTTTATTGTCTTTAGATAAGTTGTTTATGTTATTAGGTTCAGTGGGGTTAACGGGTTTGGGGTCTCTATTGTTTGTGTGTTTATTGTGTGTAGTGTTGTCGGCAACCATTACCCGGAATTGGATGTATGTCCGTCGGTCAGGTGTGCCGTGTTTTCTGTTATGTGTGCGTGTTTGAATAAAGGCAGCTCTCGGGGTCGTGCGGTGTATTGAGGCACGAGAGTTGCGCCGCCATTTAAACCTGGGCTCCCGTCTCGTCCTTCCCGCGCTGCTCGCCACAATATATTGTGTGAAATTATATATTGTGTCAATTGCACTGCATAGATGTGAAAATGTTATGAGCATGATTGTATATTATGTCAAATTGTACAAATGTACAAATATATATATTATATAATATGAATATATACCTATACTTAAAATATATTATATTGTTTCACATATTATATATATCATATATATGTTATTCCATTGCACATTATACTGAGTCATTATATTATATTGTATTATATATATGCTGTTATTTATATTACAGTTCAACTATTGAGATGTGTATGTATATATTGAGATGTGTATATTTTTACTGCTATAGAATATATATATATATTCTCTTATAATATATATAATATATTTCTCTTAATGATGGTCAATACGTAGTAACTAAAGAAGCACTATTTCGATAGTTCATAGATCTCAGTATTTTCAAAGTGCACGGGCTGTGCAAGAAAAGGGAGCGTTTATCATAGACCCATGCACATGTATGACTGGCGATTTAACTAGCGAGATTCAAAGTAACGTAGAGGCAAATCTTTTTCACACACTTCACGTAGAGCATAAACCCTTGAATACTCCATGAAATTGGTTGCGAAATGTAAAAGGTTATCGTGATTTTTATCCAGATAAACCGCAGCTCCTGGCAACTTGCGCTTGTTTTGACGCGTCTGACAGACCTCCGGCTTCAGAGAGCTCCCGTACCAATATGGCGGCGCCGCGTTTCGCCTAGGCAACGGGCTGACGCAGTGGAGGCGGCGTCTACCTATATGATGTCTATGCTGTGGAGGGCGGATGCGTCCATTTCGCGTGCATATGATACGCAAAACCCAGCATTAACTGAATGGGAAATGCAATATTTTAGGACCGATTCACCGTTAAACGTGTTTCTAATAACATTTCTAGCGAGAAATATACTTTTTACTTGCATAATCTTCAGTCAGTGATTGTGTCTGATCTTTTGTTTTATAGTTATAAGGAAGATTTTATCGGCTCGCGCGCATGTTTCAACGACGTCAGGTTGCTAGGGACGCTGCTTTCGCTAAACCAGCTGCTCACGTGTTTCCTGCGTTTGTGTTATTAAACCGTTACTTTATGTAACTTTTAATGATATTGTCATAACCACAGGCGAGGTAGTGAGCGAAGTAAGCTTGATAGCAGGTTTATTGGATTCCACAATCGGACAGGCAGGCACAGCTCCACCGGAAAACTACAACAACCAAAACTCCCGCCCGGAAGGAAACCCCCGGAACCCCCTCTCAGAAGGCCCGCCCCTTCCTCCCGAACCCTAGAATCAGTTCGAATCACGTTTTTCTGAGAGCCAGCCCAGTCGCCAAAAGCATACGTTGACAGTGTACGTTTTAGTGAACACTGGATTACGTCGCATTTCAACATAAAATAGCGTGTTAAGCACACACGCACACACACAAACACACACAATGCATTTCGCTGCTAAAACAACAACTTGGGCTGCTTCTTGGTGGATTTTGAACGGGATGTGGGCAGGACGTCCTGCCCACATCCCGTTCAAAATGTTGAACGATGTTGATTTAACGAGGCAGGGTTATTTGAAACAATTTATTAAATAAATATTTGCGAGAGGTCATTCCATCTCCTGAGTTTGCTTCCTAATTATGTCTAGTGTACACCCCTACTGTCCACAAGTAGGAATCAGGTTAACAAAACATCTAAGAAAATCTAAGCTGTCTAACACATTACCAACGCAACATTGAAACATCGTAAAACATCACAAAAAAAAACAGCTGGAATACAAAGAGTTTGCTTTGTATTCCAGCTGGCCTGTTATGAGCAAATTTATATACTCTACTATGCATCCATTCCAAAACATGTTCCAAGTAGGCTATAGGGCAACGCATAATGCATCCTGGAAAGAGTGAAGCTTGCCTGCTCACACGTTAAAATGACTGTCACAACTGCCATGAGCAAAGAGGAAAACCATTTGTCCATAGTGTAGGCTACAGTAGCCTATTCGATATTGAATGAAGTAGGTTACTTTACACTCCCTGTCACTGTACAGAGGAGACAATATGAGTTGCTTGTACAGCACCTTAAAAAACTCACTGTAGCCTATATTCATAGGCACACCCAGCCTCGCTTTCAATATAACACGCACTCGCATTCTGTAAACACCATCAGTAAATAATAATATGAAAACATTATAAAATATCTTTCAACAAGAAAAAATAATTTGTTTACTGTAAATGGATAAAGGTCAACAAATGCGCCATTTTCAGCTGTCAGAAATGTGTTGTGATCACTTGTATTCCTCATAGCTCTCAGGCTGTGAGGAAATCAGCAGCCCGCGATCGCAGCTCCTTTGATGTGAACGCGCACAGAGCGCAGAGTTCAGAGCCGGACAATGATGTCGTAGTAAAGCCCTCAGGTCTACTCTGCATGTATTAACTGTGGCTAAACATCAACTGCACTGAAGTCATCATAACTTCAGAAGTTCTAATTTTCAAATGATTATGAATGCTATTATTGTTATTTGAAGCCGTGTCAGTCTTGACTGTGGGTGGTTTGGTCCTCTGTGTCTGCTAGTGTCTATAATACAGCAATATTTTTGTCGACATTATCAAATGGAAGAACTTTTATTTTGAAGAGCACAGGGCAACGAAGCACGCTAGCCAATAAGAGGACCCGCCCACCGGCGGAAACCAGATATTGAGTGGTAAATTCGTTTTGTTAAGAAGAACCAAAAAACGAATAAACAAACTCAAATTTTGATTTTCGTTTTTTTGGACAAAACGAAAAAACGAAAAAACGGCTGGTTTTTGGTTTCTGCTTATGTCAATTATTCCCAGAAAACAGAGTTAGAAAACGTACCTTGCTCGTCCTTAATCAGTTAATTTGCATGTTATTAACGGGTTTTTTGCGACAGTTGAAGTACCAGAAAGCCATGCTCTCTGGCGAAAGCTACCTGCAGCTCTTTATTGCTAATATTGTTTTAATATTTTTATATTGAAGTACAGTTTAAAATGATGAAATCGTTGGTCTCTCAGTATCAATAAAATACATAAGTTGTAATTTGGGGCGTATTCAAATAATTTATTTAATTGTATTTTATATCTTATATAGCCTATATATTTGTTTTGTTAAATGTCATTGAGCCTAATAAGGTATATTATGCACAAAGTTCTTCGTTATAGAGCGATAGGCTATACTTTAATATAAGAGGAGTAGTTTGAAATCAATGCTACAGTGGCGCATGCTGTGGTACAAGTGGTAGTGACGCTAAGTTATTGATCCTGAACGTCGGTGTTCTGTTCTCTCCACGGATTGATTCATTTTTGCTCTTTTAGTCAAACTTATTGACGCAATCGGCCTCTTTCATTTAACATTTTTGTATGATTTAGTATATGGTATGGTCTGATAATTATATGACGGGCTGCAACGCTGGCTGGTATCGGCTGGCTAGCTGCGACGACAGGCCAGCCGCGCTGGCTGCCACTGTCCGCGCTGGCTGCCACGGTCCGCGCTGGCTGCCACGGTCCGCGCTGGCTGCCACGGTCCGCGCTGGCTGCCACTGGCCGCGCTGGCTGCCACTTGCCAGCCGCGCTGGCTGCCACTTGCCGGCCGCGCTGGCTGCCACTTGCCGGCCGCGCTGGCTGCCACTTGCCGGCCGCGCTGGCTGCCACTGGCTCTGGCAGGCTGACCGACTAGGTCGCGACCATAAAAGCGTCGCGACCCTTTTGAGGGCAAATAGGTCGCAACCAACCAGAGGTATGGCTGAATGAGCGACCTGTGGCAGCCAGCCATTGTCACCATGGCTGCTACCACAACCAAAAGCCTATGTTATCAGTTAACATCTCATTGAACAGAATAAATATGGGCTACGTGCGCCAGTGTAATAAAAACGTACATGCAATAATATATAGCCTAGCTTAGATATTGATAGACCAATATGCCTTTTTATAATATAAAAATAAATAGGCCTTTGGTCTATCCATCTATAATTAATTTTAAATTAACTTTGTAATACAGTGATGCGTATGAATTTGTATTGATTATATTGTAAAGCCTTTTCTTTTTTAAATGTCAAATGTAAATGTAAATGGACTGCATTTATATAGCGCTTTTCTAACCATTGGCCACTCAAAGCGCTTTACAATATTGCCTCACATTCACCATTCACGCACACATTCACTCACCGACGGCGGAGTCAACCATGCAAGGCGACAGCCAGCTCGTCGGGAGCTAACAGTCAGGGTTAGGTGCCTTGCTCAAGGACACCTCGACACTCAGCTAGGAGGGGGATCGAACCAACAACCTTCAGGTTACCAGCCAACCCGCTCTACCTCCTGAGCTACTGCCGAAATGTTCAAGACTAATAAAATATCCTATGAAGCAAATTATAGTGTAATATAGTTCTATAAAATGTGTAACGTGTCTAGCATAGAAGTCACAGTGGTGTACCTCTTGATAAGTGTAACGATTTTCATCATGTTAGCCATAGTGGTGTAAGTGGTAGCGATGCTAGGTTAGTAATCAAGGAGATGTGGGTACGAATTTATGCACAGTCAGATCGATTTTTGCTCTTTTAGTCAAACTTATTGACGCAATCGGCCTCTTTCATTTTAACATTTTAGCAGGATTTAGTACAATGTTATGATAATTATACGACGTAATGACGGGCTGCGACGCTGGCTGGGTCGGTTGGCTGGCTGCGACGACAGGCCAGCCGCTGGCTGCCGCTGGCAACTGCCGCTGGTCGCTGGCACCAGCTCTGGCAGGCTGACCGACCAGGTCGCGACCATAAAAGCGTCGCGACCCTTTTGGCGTCAAATAGGTCGCAACCAACCAGAGGTATGGCTGAATGAGCGACCTGTGGCAGCCAGCCATAGCCAGCGTCAATAAGTTTGACTAAAAGAGCAAAAATCTATCTGATTGTGAATAAATTCGAACCCACGAACCCTTGATTACTAACCTAGCATCGCTACCACTGTGGCACCACTGTGGCTCCACTGTGGCTAACATCGTTACAGTTATAATCAATGACACCACTGTGGCTTTTACGATAGACACCGTTACACTTTTTATACAACTATATTACACTATAATTTGCTTCATGGGATATTTTATTAGTCTTTGACATTTAAAAAAGAACAGGTTATAGGCTACAATATAATCAATACAAATTCATACGCATCACTGTATTACAAAGTTAATTTAAAATTAATTATAGATGGATAGACCAAAAGGCCTATTTATTTTTATATTATAAAAAGGCATATTGGTCTATCAATATCTAAGCTATATATTATTGCATGTACGTTTTTATTACACTGACGCACGTAGCCTATATTTATTCTGTTCAATGAGATGTTAACTGATAACATAGGCTTTTGGTTGTGGTAGCAGCCATGGTGACAATGGCTGGCTGCCACAGGTCGCTCATTCAGCCATACCTCTGGTTGGTTGCGACCTATTTGCCGCCAAAAGGGTCGCGACGCTTTTATGGTCGCGACCTAGTCGGTCAGCCTGCCAGAGCCAGTGGCAGCCAGCGCGGCCGGCAAGTGGCAGCCAGCGCGGCCAGTGGCAGCCAGCGCGGCCAGTGGCAGCCAGCGCGGCCAGTGGCAGCCAGCGCGGCCAGTGGCAGCCAGCGCGGACAGTGGCAGCCAGCGCGGACAGTGGCAGCCAGCGCGGACAGTGGCAGCCAGCGCGGACAGTGGCAGCCAGCGCGGCTGGCCTGTCGTCGCAGCTAGCCAGCCGATACCAGCCAGGCGTTGCTGCCCGTCATTACGTCGTATGATTATCATACCATCGTACTAAATCATACAAAAATGTTCAAATGAAAGAGACCGATTAAGATAACGAGTTTGAGTAAAATGGTAAATATATACCTGATCGTGATGAGTATCGAACAGCCATTGTGATGATTACCAACCTAGGGCTACTACCACTTCACTGTGCCATTGACGTTTTGTCGTTGTACTTTTATTAAACTATATAACTCTATAACGAAGAACTTTGTACCTATACTTTATCAGGCTTAATGATATTTAACAAAACAAATAGGCTATGTATAATTTCGAAAATACATTATTTCAATATGCCCCAAATTACAACTAATATATCACTCTATAACGAAGTGCTTTGTGCATAATATACCTTATTAGGCTTAATGACATTTAACAAAACAAATATATAGGCTATATATAAGATATAAAATTCATTATTTGACTGATAGACTGATAGACCAACGATTTTATCATTTTAAACTGTACTTCAATATGGAAATATTAAAACAATATTAGCAATAAAGAGCTGTAGGTAGCTTTCGCCCTTTCTGGTACTTCAACTGTCGCAAAAAACCCGTTAATAACATGCAAATTAACTGATTAAGGACCGCCCATAGACTTTGAGCGACCGAGCCAGCCAGCGACCAAAACGGCAGCCAGACGAGAAAACGGCAGCCAGACGTGCGACCAACACAGCGACCAAAGCGACCTAGGTCGCGACCAAAGCGACCTAGGTCGCGACCAATGCGACCTAGGTCGCGACCAATGCGACCTAGGTCGCGACGCACGTCGTTGGCCACTCAGAGAGCTCGGCCCTGCTCCTTTTTTGGTTTCGTTTTGGTTCCCCTGGTGTAACTTAGATGAAGAACGTTAAGTGAGCCTCCTCAGCTGATGTCCAAGTGATCCATCGTAACTGCGGGTCCTGCTGTAGCCTGATCGAAGGCTACGAAAGCATGGGGAAGGCAAGGCTTTATATAGAAGATAGCGACACTTCTTTTATTTTGTGATAGCTTGCACAGTTGCACTACTAGTTCTTCAAGCCAGGCTGAAGGATGATGTAAATCTTACCAAATTGAAATAGACCCACGAAAAAGAACGACCAGTATGGTCACTAAATTGCGCCCTCTCTGTACCGGCGAATGAATCTTTCAAAATGACCCCATGATAAGCTGACTTTGCAAGTTATATCACAGGGTGGTTTAGCCATCACTATGTTTCAAGTCAAAACCCCATAGTAGTGATCACATTTAGGATGCTAAAATGGATATACAGCCCAATGAAATCACTGCATGAAGCTGGCAGGATAATCTAATCCTTAGACTTAGTGT
The DNA here is from genome assembly GCF_902167405.1 of Gadus morhua. Classification (NCBI taxonomy): domain Eukaryota; kingdom Metazoa; phylum Chordata; class Actinopteri; order Gadiformes; family Gadidae; genus Gadus; species Gadus morhua. The sequence continues at coordinate 9,483,939 of NC_044069.1, forward strand.
CCTACTGCTTTAACACTCCCAGACTACAAAATCAGTTTGAACAGGCCAACTGAAACACCTGTTATAGAGGTTTATAAATTATTCCAATATATATATTGCCAGAATATATATTAAGGAGTAACTTTTGCCAAGCATTAAAAGTGTTGGCATCAATCCCTTTTTGTTGTCACAGAAGGCACAATTAACTTGTTTTTTGTGATGGCTCAATTAATTTTTCCTCTTTGCTGCTAGATTTTAATAGATAAAGTAGTATAGTATGGAAAAATACGACCATTTATGCACCCAATTATCAACAGCATACACAGGATTCACCAATTCGTACAAAGGGAAAAATATACTTTATTGTAAGACTCTGCTGTAGCTGTTAAAAGGACGTTCAATACTGTGTAATACTGAAGCCCCAAGGTCAGTAAGGGAGGTGGCAGAAGACTCCATGATACATAGTCAACAGGTGAGTTGATAGTTGATTGCCGTGTTGTTTTACTCCATTTATTCCAGTAGGGAAACCTCATGGAAGTATGCTCCGAGCATCTTGGTCCCCTGGATGTAGTTGGTCCTGGATAATTGAGGGAGAAAGAGAAAAACAAAGGATATGTAATGTTATCCATGTCTGTAACATGCCATGGAGGGCATTAATTCCCTTCACCTCAGAGCAAACCTAATAATGATGTCAATGCAAGTCCCTTTGTCACACCAACATATTCTGTGTAGATGGATGCATATTTTTGGTACAGGTAAGGGATTAATGTGCATTCAGAACCGGTAGGGGTTAGGACATCTTGTTCAGGGATACTAAAAACATGGGGGATCAAACCCAGAACCTTTGGACTAGGAGTCAATCATCCGAACCACTAGACTACCCCATAGTTCCAATGACCAAAACAGAGTTTATTGGATTATAGAAGTCTCATTATTTAGACCTGATGAGTATTTCAAAACACCTCAATAGAAAGCGTACCTGTTGAGCTTCTCGTTCTGAGAGTGGGCCCCGTCATCTGAGGACCCGAGGGGGAGCAGCATGACGTTGCATCCCGTGGCGTCCTGGAAGGTCAGCGCGACCGGGATGCTGCCGCCCTCGCGGGTCAGGTCCGGCTCCACGCCGAAGACTGAGGAACATCGGGAAATGAGAGAGGGAAAACAAAATGGCCACAAGGTCCCTCCTAACTGTATTACTTTCTCCATAAATTATGAGGGCCCTGGTTGTTTGTTTGAGGTCCTGAGTGGATATTTCAATTCTTTACCCACTACAATGTAACACATCAGAAACAGTTAGGGAATAATAGTAATGTTTTTATTCCCTCAAGGTTATCTGGAGAATTAGATTGTAGTGGGTAGAGAAGTGTTAATCCATGTATCCCGATATAGTGATTTTTTAAGTAAAAAGATCATACAATTCAAAGAAAAAAAAATATTACAATGAACATAAAAGGTAATGTGGTTTGAGGGAGATGGAGAATTAGAAGACATGAGCTAAATTTGTTACCGATAGATCGCAATGATCAACACAAATAGTTCTCTGTTGGTGGAGGGTATACCTGTCTTCATAGCCTTGCGACCGGCCATGTAGTGAGGGTGGTTGAAGTCGGAGACCCATGCCTTGGCACCGTGGCCCATGCTGACCGTCATCTTGTTGGGACTCCCCAGCTCAGAGAACTTCTTCTGCATGTAATCTACCACCTGGACAGGACAGGATGAAGAAGGACAACATTTAAGATGCTTGTAGCATGAAAAACAGCTAGTGCAAAATTTTGTTGTACTGATAAATAATTGAATTCTTCATTGCATAAAAAAACATTGCATAATAAATATTACCTGCAGACACTCTTGTCTTTGTGTAATTTTTATGACATTTTAAATAAATATATTTGTATAGATATTTGAATAGGCGCTTGTGCCATTCTGGAAGGTGGAGTGAGGATAGAGGAAAGGGGGTTGAAAGAGAGTGGGAATGACAGACATTTCATTCCCCCTCTTCTCAAGAGATTGGACAATATGCTATGCCTAGCAGGTTAGACTCAAACCTGGGTCGTCACAAGGCTTCTTGTATGTGGTTAGATACCTGTTTCTCCACCACTTTGGGGTCCATGTCAGGGACAAGGCGGATGGAGAATTTTCCAATGACTTTCCTGGGAATAACCGTCTTGGCCCCTCCATCGGAGAACGCCCCCTCGATGCCGTGGAGAGAGAGAGATGGATACCTCCAGCGGTGCATGAGGATTTGCTCCTTCATTAAATAATTACCACAATTACTATGGTATTAAAGGAAAATTCCGGCATTTTGAACCTTGAGCCCCCTTTCTGGTTTGTCTAGGATGAAATAGAGTTGTGAACACCGAAATTTTTACTATTGTTCCTGTCTCGAGTATTTGGCTAATTTCGAATTGCCCCCGCCTGCTTCACAATGGCTGGCTATGGGCATTCACAAACCTGTCTTTAAAACACCCCTAAACGTTTGTTTTCAGAAATGTGAAACTCATCGAGTGGTTAGTGATGTTGTTGATGTTCTTCATCAAGTATCGTAGCGAAGTACAGTTTCTGCCGTGTTTTATTTGGCATTTTGTAAATCTGCATTTTGTAAATGAAACGGAAACTGGACCGGTTTCGGAAAGGAGAGGTGATTGTAGTCTTTTCACTCGTTTCTCCGTATACACAGTAGGGCTAGAACCGAGCGAAAAGACTACAACCAGCCCCCCTTCCCGTTTCCGGTCAGGTTTCCGTTTCATTTACAAAATGCCGATTTTCAAAATGCCAAATAAAACACTACAGAAATTGTATTTCGCTATGATACTTGATGAGGAACATCATCGAACACCACTTCACAGAGTTTCACATTTCTGAAAACGAACGTTGAGGGGTGTTTTAAGGACACGTTTGTGGATGCCCATAGCCAGCCATTGTGAAGCAGGTAGGAGCGATTCGAAATAGGCCAAATACTGGAGACAGGACCAATATTCAAAATTTCGGTGTTAACCACTCTATTTCGTCCTAGACAAACCAGAAAGGGGGCTCAATGTTCAAAATACCGGAATTGTCCTTTAAGATCATGTGACACACAAGACAAGTAGAACTCCATCACAGCCTGTGACATCACAACTCTGATTCTAATTCTCTCCCTGATTCTGAGTAATTCCCAAAGCCCTGCTTGCCTTGGTGGAGTACAGCAGCTTGTGGACGCCCGCATCCGTGCAGTACTCTCCCAGGTCGAACTCGATCTTCTCGTACAGCTGCTGCTCCTCCTCGGTGACTTCAGCCACGTTGTCGTACATCCCTGGCACCTGGATCCTCCCCTTCTTGTCCACCAGGGAGCCTGGGTGGACACATTATAAACATAGGGAGAGGCGTGGGTACTATCTTCATAAAGTGGGGGCACGGTGGTACAGGTCTCTTAGGGCGTCTCATGACATGGAAATGTTCTGGGTTTGAACCCCAGAACCCACAATGTCTGCAAGCTGCTTGTAGGCATCCCTGTAGAAAGATTTAAAATCCTCTATTAAGGAAATGTTGCCATTTAGTTATTCCCATGGGCATAATGTATGGGTTTATATGGGTTGCCAGATGTAGTTAATCCCTCTTCATATAAGAAGCTAATTTTGGCTGAGGGGTAGCTACAGTCAGGAAAGTGTGATATAGTCATAGCATTATAAAAACCTGCACTGTCAAGTTATTTAGTAGAAGCTTTTCAATAAAGCGACTAACAGTTATATTTTATAGGTTTGGACATAAATATAGGTTTGAACTCACCCATGAGTGTGATGAGGTCGGTCATGGCTTCATAAACGGAGCCGCCGAACACGCCAGAGTGAAGGTCCTTATCGCCACACTCCACCTAGCGTGAAGAAAGACGTAATAATATACATTGTCGTTGTGGCATTCAACACTGATGCCCGGCTCTTGATTGTGTTTTATTCACTTTTCTGTTTCCCTTTACAGTTCCTAGCCAAAGGGTTCTATTTTGACAACTATTTCACAGAAGGCTAGGCCGCACGGGTCCAGAAACACAATGAACATAAACATTTTATAAATCAGCAACCAGAAGAGAAAGTGAAAGTGAACCTCCATGAAGAAGTAGCAGATGCCTCGGAGGCCGTAGGTGATGCAGGGCTTGGTCTTGCCCAGCCAGTAGTTGTCTGAGATGACCACATAGTCCACGTCCTTCAGGAAGGTGTCCTTGCGGGCGAAGATGAGCTCATCCAAACCCTCTGAGCCGGACTCCTCCATCCCCTCAAAGCAGAACTTGATGTTGATGGGAAGGTCCTATTCCCAAAAGAACCAAGATTCACGTTTCAATATTCTGTATTTTTCACAATTATATTCACTCTTATTGCCTGTTTTTTTCTTTTTATTTGCTTTATTACTACTACGTAGATGCTTAGTCTGAAAATGTCAATGCTCACACGGTTCTAAATTGGAACCGGTTCTCGATGGCGAACCTTAGGTATGAGCCTGGTCACACCCTAAAATAACCGCCAAGGATTCCTTTTGATTCTTCCAGAACATTTCATTATGTAACAGTGGTGAAACATAAACCAGTTACAGCACAGGAGGCATCCATACCTGCTGGATCTTTTGGTACGCCTCTATGCAGTTGAACCAGGCCAGCACGGGACCCTTGTCGTCTGTGGACCCTCTTCCGAAGAGCTTACCTATGGGCAAGAGGTACAAAATATACACATGATGTTGCTATAGTGGTATAGCGATGACCCTTTCATAAACTCGAAAGTTGATTTACAATTTGTCTATTCTCACCACTGGTACTAGTAATAAAGAGGCAAGGGACTGAAACACTACTGTAGTGGAAATTAGCCTTTTGTGTTCGAGAGTGGATCATCCTAAATTTAATCCAATAGTCACGCTCCTATCTAGCTTGGTTACATATCTCCAAAAGGAGAAGACACATGCTAAATACTATGCTACAAAAAGTACAACACACTTACTACCACAGCCGAATGGAATATTTTTGCATATATAAAGCTAAACAAATCAGCAGCCACGCATGGCCCGCAACTCCGACCAAACTCGTCCAACTACATACCAACAATGCTCAGAACCGTCTGACGTTTTCACAATAGAACTAACAAACCATCCTAAATTTAACCCTGGGCTTCAAAAAAAGGGAAACATAAAAACTGCGATGTAATAAATAGGTGCTGACCGTCTTTCTCCACCAGTGTGAAGGGCTCCGTGTCCCAGCCATCTTCAAGTTTGGCCGGCTGGACGTCCAGGTGACCGTAGATACAAACGGTCTTCTTGGCCGGGTCAGAACCAAGCTGGCCCAGGACAATGGGGGGCAGGGGGATCTCCTCCCCGGATGGAAGCTGGACAGGGACAAAAAGCATCACCATCATCTAAAGCAGGGGCCGGCAAATGGAGGCCCGCGGGCCATAACTGGCCCGCCAGACATAATATCTGGCCCGCCACCAGATTATTCTGAAGTTATATGATTTATTTTTATTTATTTTTAGAATATATATATCTGTTAGCTTAAATGTAAAGGGCCGGGGTAAAATCCCCCGTTCGTCACGAATAGGCTAAATGTATTATAGGTACCTACTCAACACAATACAAATATCCGGTACAGGCTGAAAAAAAAATTTCATAACCATCAATGTGCCCTCTTTATTACCTATATTTTAGATAGTTTTGCATTCATCTCATTTCATTGTTGAATTATACGGCTGCTTTTGGTCATTTGACCTCTGTCTAATTTCCTTAACCAACCTAACCAACATATCAGAACCAAATCGTATGCACAGAATTTATAATCTGCCTAAAATTCTTTCTGATTCAGATTGCAATAAATTAAGAAAAATGTACCCATGGTTATTTAAATCAACCCCATGTAAATCTCTAAAGCAACAAGGACAACGACGATATTAAAGATTTCAATTCAACAAGACGGATGCAAATAAAAATCGATCTGTTTTCAGGTGTTTTCCTATTGGTGGGGCTATTAATCAACAAATAGGCCTACCAGGTGTAGATAAAAGGTGAAATTGCAACATATGGCTCACCTTCTGTTTGCCGTTGTCCACCATCTCTACTGTGCCCCCCAGTCTCTCGATGTCTTTTGCTGCTATGTCCATCATCTTCTTGATCTCCCCACGCTTCTCCGGCCAGGCAGATACACTCTGGACAGCCACCCATTCCGCCAGGCGCTTGGGAAGAACAAAACAAAAAGCAAATCATTAATTTGTTGTTTTAACGAATATTCATGAATATCCTACGGGACACAAAACTAAACGACACAGTAATTGCACAATTGAGGATGAAGAAGGTCCAATCGCTCACCTCAACATAGAGATCCTGGTGTTCGTCCAAGTATTTGAAAAGGGTTGAGAGATGGGCCATCTTGTCGGCAACTAGGAGAGCTGTGGAGTTGAAGAGGAGTCAGGAGTAAAGGGCGACTCTGTCGATACTCGGTACCCTTCTTATAGTGAGGATGACCGAGTTTGACAGACCACACCTTCCTCAACCTGCTGATAACAGCAGCTTAATGGAGAAAGCCATGTCTCTAACATGGCTGTCTGATCTTATGTATCACAGACCGGCGTGTCAGCGAGTTTAACGGAGTTAGGCCATTTCATATCAGAAGATGTTTATTTTTTTGGTACTTTGTTGTTCGTTGAAACTTTTCTTGGATTAATATATTCAGGATTGCACTACAAGAAATTGCGAGATTCATATCTTCCTACATATCAATGATAATGTTTGTCACATATAGTTGGCAGGAAATTTAATTTAATGCGGTGCAGGTCAGTTAGCTCTTTTTTGGTTTCGTTTTGGTTCCCCTCAGGGGCGGGCCGTACTATTAGGCAAACCAGGCATTTGCCTGGAGCCCCAGGCCCCATAGAAGGTTTTTGGGGCCCCCAAAATGCCCAATGCATATATTTTGTTCCCATATTTATTATTTTTATAAAAATCTCTTCCCAATAGTAGCATCGGGATGTCTAATTACTCATATTTTGACGATCTTTCCGTGTGCACCCCCCTTCAGTCCGCACTACATGGACTATTCCATGTTACGCGCATCACGTTCATCACGCGTATGCAGAAATGATGTCAAATTCAAAACAGTAAGCGGTAAGAGAGAGAGAGAGAAATCGAGTGAGACATAAATCGAGTGAAACATGAAGCGATCTTACGAAAGCGGGTCAGATAAAAATAAGAAGAAAGACCAAAGGCAGGACTTGCTTTCAATGCTGCCAAAGCTATCCAGCTTTTTTACAGCAACCGCAGTGTTAGCGGGACCGTCGGCGGCTCAAGAGCAGCCCTCAACGTCGTTTGCTGTCACGTTACTGCTCCTTTCATTCCAAGTGGCTCTGGCTCAGCCAGCAGCGATGCTAATGACGTGTGTCAACAAACTAACGGAGATGATGCACAACTGGTAGTGAATATTGCTCATTCTCCTTCTTCCACTTCGGTTATTGAAATTGATGACAATAACGATAACAATGACTGCAAGACACATATTCTTGTGGATGACCCAGCACTCTGGCCCAAGCTGCTGTGTCTTGGGCAGGCGCACACATATTCTAGTGGATGACCAAGCACTCTGGCCCAAGGGCCGCAGATTCACAAAAGCATACTATTACATAGTAAGGGAAAATGATGAGAGGGTGAACAGGTCTTGGTTAGTCTAGTGAAAGTGCAGACCGTGTTTTTTGCTTTTGTTGTTGCCTTTTTGGAAAACAAAAACAACTGAGTGAGGAAGGATTTAAACACTGGAATAACCTTGCAATGCATCTAATCAACCATGAAAGGTCTGAAGAGCACAGGAAAAATACTGATAGCTGGAAGCAGCTATCAGTAGGTTTCCAGTAGGTCACAGCATATAGCTGCTGTGACCTACTGGAAACCCTCAGGTAAATGATGACATAAGGTTAACAGTCAGTGTAATGTGTCAACATAACTAATCTTATTGTTTTGTATGTTATTCTCAATTTGTAAATAGATAATTAACATTTGCATGAAAGAAGGATAGTGACTTTTGTTCATCCCTTGTATGGAGTATCTCATTATGCGACATAAGGTACAATAGACCGGTAGATGCAGGGGCCCCTAAATTACTGTTCGCCTGGAGCCCCCAAAGGGCTAAGATCGCCACTGGTTCCCCTGGTGTAACTTAGATGAAGAACGTTAAGTGAGCCTCCTCAGCTGATGTCCAAGTGATCCATCGTAACTGCGGGTCCTGCTGTAGCCTGATCGAAGGCTACGAAAGCATGGGGAAGGCAAGGCTTTATATAGAAGATAGCGACACTTCTTTTATTTTGTGATGGCTTGCACAGTTGCACTACTAGTTCTTCAAGCCAGGCTGAAGGATGATGTAAATCTTACCAAATTGAAATAGACCCACGAAAAAGAACGACCAGTATGGTCACTAAATTGCGCCCTCTCTGTACCGGCGAGTGAATCTTTCAAAATGACCCCATGATAAGCTGACTTTGCAAGTTATATCACAGGGTGGTTTAGCCATCACTATGTTTCAAGTCAAAACCCCATAGTAGTGATCACATTTAGGATGCTAAAATGGATATACAGCCCAATGAAATCACTGCATGAAGCTGGCAGGATAATCTAATCCTTAGACTTAGTGTCCTACTGCTTTAACACTCCCAGACTACAAAATCAGTTTGAACAGGCCAACTGAAACACCTGTTATAGAGGTTTATAAATTATGCCAATATATATATTGCCAGAATATATATTAAGGAGTAACTTTTGCCAAGCATTAAAAGTGTTGGCATCAATCCCTTTTTGTTGTCACAGAAGGCACAATTAACTTGTTTTTTGTGATGGCTCAATTAATTTTTCATCTTTGCTGCTAGATTTTAATAGATAAAGTAGTATAGTATGGAAAAATATGACCATTTATGCACCCAATTATCAACAGCATACACAGGATTCACCAATTCGTACAAAGGGAAAAATATACTTTATTGTAAGACTCTGCTGTAGCTGTTAAAAGGACGTTCAATACTGTGTAATACTGAAGCCCCAAGGTCAGTAAGGGAGGTGGCAGAAGACTCCATGATACATAGTCAACAGGTGAGTTGATAGTTGATTGCCGTGTTGTTTTACTCCATTTATTCCAGTAGGGAAACCTCATGGAAGTATGCTCCGAGCATCTTGGTCCCCTGGATGTAGTTGGTCCTGGATAATTGAGGGAGAAAGAGAAAAACAAAGGATATGTATTACTTAACTGTATAACTGTATTACTTTCTCCATAAATGATGAGGGCCCTGGTTGTTTGTCTGAGGTCCTGAGTGGATTTTTCAATTCTCTACCCACTACAATGTAACACATCAGAAACAGTTAGGGAATAATAGTAATGTTATTATTCCCTCAAGGTTTTTTGGAGAATTACATTGTACTGGGTAGAGAAGTGTTAATCCATGTATCCCGATATAGTGATTTTTTAAGTAAAAAAATCATACAATTCAAAGAAGAAAAAATAATTACAATGAACATAAAAGGTAATGTGGTTTGAGGGAGATGGAGAATTAGAAGACATTAGCTAAATTTGTTACCGATAGATCGCAATGATCAACACAAATAGTTCTCTGTTGGTGGAGGGTATACCTGTCTTCATAGCCTTGCGACCGGCCATGTAGTGAGGGTGGTTGAAGTCGGAGACCCATGCCTTGGCACCGTGGCCCATGCTGACCGTCATCTTGTTGGGACTCCCCAGCTCAGAGAACTTCTTCTGCATGTAATCTACCACCTGGACAGGACAGGATGAAGAAGGACAATATTTAAGATGCTTGTAGCATGAAAAACAGCTAGTGCAAAATTTTGTTGTACTGATAAATAATTGAATTCTTCATTGCATAAAAAAAACATTGCATGATAAATATTACCTGCAGACACTCTTGTCTTTGTGTAATTTTTATGACATTTTAAATAAATATATTTGTATAGATATTTGAATAGGCGCTTGTGCCATTCTGGAAGGTGGAGTGAGGATAGAGGAAAGGGGGTTGAAAGAGAGTGGGAATGACATTCATTTCATTCCCCCTCTTCTCAAGAGATTGGACAATATGCTATGCCTAGCAGGTTAGACTCAAACCTGGGTCGTCACAAGGCTTCTTGTATGTGGTTAGCTACCTGTTTCTCCACCACTTCAGGGTCCATGTCCGGGACGAGGCGGATGGAGAATTTTCCAATGACTTTCCTGGGAATAACCGTCTTGGCCCCTCCATCGGAGAACGCCCCCTCGATGCCGTGGAGAGAGAGAGATGGATACCTCCAGCGGTGCATGAGGATTTGCTCCTTCATTAAATAATTACCACAATTACTATGGTATTAAAGGAAAATTCCGGCATTTTGAACCTTGAGCCCCCTTTCTGGTTTGTCTAGGATGAAATAGAGTTGTGAACACCGACATTTTTACTATTGTTCCTGTCTCGAGTATTTGGCTAATTTCGAATTGCCCCCGCCTGCTTCACAATGGCTGGCTATGGGCATTCACAAACCTGTCCTTAAACACCCCTGAACGTTTGTTTTCAGAAATGTGAAACCCATCGAGTGGTTAGTGATGTTGTTGATGTTCCTCATCAAGTATCGTAGCGAAATATAGTTTCTGCCGTGTTTTATTTGGCATTTTGTAAATCTGCATTTTGTAAATGAAACGGAAACTGGACCGGTTTCGGAAAGGAGAGGTGATTGTAGTCTTTTCACTCGTTTCTCCGTATACACAGTAGGGCTAGAACCGAGCGAAAAGACTACAACCAGCCCCCCTTCCCGTTTCCGGTCAGGTTTCCGTTTCATTTACAAGATGCCGATTTTCAAAATGCCAAATAAAACACTACAGAAATTGTATTTCGCTATGTAACTTGATGAGGAACATCATCGAACACCACTAACCACTCGATGAGTTTCACATTTCTGAAAACGAACGTTGAGGGGTGTTTTAAGGACAGGTTTGTGAATGCCCATAGCCAGCCATTGTGAAGCAGGTAGGAGCGATTTGAAATAGGCCAAATACTGGAGACAGGACCAAATTTCGGTGTTAACCACACTATTTCGTCCTAGACAAACCAGAAAGGGGGCTCAATGTTCAAAATACCGGAATTGTCCTTTAAGATCATGTGACACACAAGTAGAACTCCATCACAGCCTGTGACATCACAACTCTGATTCTAATTCTCTCCCTGATTCTGAGTAATTCCCAAAGCCCTGCTTGCCTTGGTGGAGTACAGCAGCTTGTGGACGCCCGCATCCTTGCAGTACTCTCCCAGGTCGAACTCGATCTTCTCATACAGCTGCTGCTCCTCCTCTGTGACATCAGCCACGTTGTCGTACATCCCTGGCACCTGGATCCTCCCCTTCTTGTCCACCAGGGAGCCTGGGTGGACACATTATAAACATAGGGAGAGGCGTGGGTACTATCTTCATAATGTGGGGGCACGGTGGTACAGGTCTCTTAGGTCGTCTCATGACATGGAAATGTTCTGGGTTTGAACCCCAGAACCCACAATATCTGCAAGCTGCTTGTAGGCATTCCTGTAGAAAGATTTCAAGTCCTCTATTAAGGAAATGTTGCCATTTAGTTATTCCCATGGGCATAATGTATGGGTTTATATGGGTTGCCAGATGTAGTTAATCCCTCTTCAAATAAGAAGCTAATTTTGGCTGAGGGGTAGCTACAGTCAGGAAAGTGTGATATAGTCAAAGCATAATAAAAACCTGCACTGTCAAGTTATTTAGTAGAAGCTTTTCAATAAAGCGACTAACATTTATATTTTATAGGTTTGGACATAAATACAGGTTTGAACTCACCCATGAGTGTGATGAGGTCGGTCATGGCTTCATGAACGGAGCCGCCGAACACGCCAGAGTGAAGGTCCTTATCGCCACACTCCACCTAGCGTGAAGAAAGATGTAATAATGTACATTGTCGTTATGGCATTCAACACTGATGCCCGGCTCTTGATTATGTTTAAGTCACTTTTCTGTTTCCCTTTACAGTTCCTAGCCAGAGGGTTCTATTTTGACAACTATTTCACATAAGGCTAGGCCACACGGGTCCAGAAACACAATGAACATAAACATTTTATAAATCAGCAACCAGAAGAGAAAGTGAAAGTGAACCTCCATGAAGAAGTAGCAGATGCCTCGGAGGCCGTAGGTGATGCAGGGCTTGGTCTTGCCCAGCCAGTAGTTGTCTGAGATGACCACGTAGTCCACGTCCTTCAGGAAGGTGTCCTTGCGGGCGAAGATGAGCTCATCCAAACCCTCTGAGCCGGACTCCTCCATCCCCTCAAAGCAGAACTTGATGTTGATGGGAAGGTCCTATTCCCAAAAGAACCAAGATTCACGTTTCAATATTCTGTATTTTTCACAATTATATTCACTCTTATTGCCTGTTTATTTCTTTTTATTTGCTTTATTACTACTACGTAGATGCTTAGTCTTAAAATGTCAATGCTCACAATGGTTCTAAATTGGAACCGGTTCTCGATGGCCAACCGTAGGTATGAGCCTGGTCACACCCTTAAATAACCGCCAAGGATTCCTTTTGATTCTTCCAGAACATTTCATTATGTAACAGTGGTGAAACATAAACCAGTTACAGCACAGGAGGCATCCATACCTGCTGGATCTTTTGGTACGCCTCTATGCAGTTGAACCAGGCCAGCACGGGACCCTTGTCGTCTGTGGACCCTCTTCCGAAGAGCTTACCTATGGGCAAGAGGTACAAAATATACACATGATGTTGCTATAGTGGTATAGCGATGACCCTTTCATAAACTCGAAAGTTGATTTACAATTTGTCTATTCTCACCACTGGTACTAGTAATAAAGAGGCAAGGGACTGAAACACTACTGTAGTGGAAATTAGCCTTTTGTGTTCGAGAGTGGATCATCCTAAATTTAATCCAATAGTCACGCTCCTATCTAGCTTGGTTACATATCTCCAAAAGGAGAAGACACATGCTAAATACTATGCTACAAAAAGTACAACACACTTACTACCACAGCCGAATGGAATATTTTTGCATATATAAAGCTAAACAAATCAGCAGCCACGCATGGCCCGCAACTCCGACCAAACTCGTCCAACTACATACCAACAATGCTCAGAACCGTCTGACGTTTTCACAATAGAACTAACAAACCATCCTAAATTTAACCCTGGGCTTCAAAAAAAGGGAAACATAAAAACTGCGATGTAATAAATAGGTGCTGACCGTCTTTCTCCACCAGTGTGAAGGGCTCCGTGTCCCAGCCATCTTCAAGTTTGGCCGGCTGGACGTCCAGGTGACCGTAGATACAAACGGTCTTCTTGGCCGGGTCAGAACCAAGCTGGCCCAGGACAATGGGGGGCAGGGGGATCTCCTCCCCGGATGGAAGCTGGACAGGGACAAAAAGCATCACCATCATCTAAAGCAGGGGCCGGCAAATGGAGGCCCGCGGGCCATAACTGGCCCGCCAGACATAATATCTGGCCCGCCACCAGATTATTCTGAAGTTATATGATTTATTTTTAGAATATATATATCTGTTAGCTTAAATGTAAAGGGCCGGGGTAAAATCCCCCGTTCGTCACGAATAGGCTAAATGTATTATAGGTACCTCCTCAACACAATACAAATATCCGGTACAGGCTTAAAAAAACATTTCATAACCATCAATGTGCCCTCTTTATTATCTATATATTAGATAGTTTTGCATTCATCTCATTTCATTGTTCAATTATACGGCTGCTTTTGGTCATTTGACCTCTGTCTAATTTCCTTTACCAACCTAACCAACATATCAGAACCAAATCGTATGCACAGAATTTATAATCTGCCTAAAATTCTTTCTGATTCAGATTGCAATAAATTAAGAAAAATGTACCCATGGTTATTTAAATCAACCCCATGTAAATCTCTAAAGCAACAAGGACAACGACGATATTAAAGATTTCAATTCAACAAGACGGATGCAAATAAAAATTGATCTGTTTTCAGGTGTTTTCCTATTGGTGGAGCTATTAATCAACAAATAGGCCTACCAGGTGTAGATAAAAGGTGAAATTGCAACATATGGTTCACCTTCTGTTTGCCGTTGTCCACCATCTCTACTGTGCCCCCCAGTCTCTCGATGTCTTTTGCTGCTATGTCCATCATCTTCTTGATCTCCCCATGCTTCTCCGGCCAGGCAGATACACTCTGGACAGCCACCCATTCCGCCAGGCGCTTGGGAAGAACAAAACAAAAAGCAAATCATTAATTTGTTGTTTTAACGAATATTCATGAATATCCTACGGGACACAAAACTAAACGACACAGTAATTGCACAATTGAGGATGAGGAAGGTCCAATCGCTCACCTCAACATAGAGATCCTGGTGTTCGTCCAAGTATTTGAAAAGGGTTGAGAGATGGGCCATCTTGTCGGCAACTAGGAGAGCTGTGGAGTTGAAGAGGAGTCAGGAGTAAAGGGCGACTCTGTCGATACTCGGTACCCTTCTTATAGTGAGGATGACCGAGTTTGACAGACCACACCTTCCTCAACCTGCTGATAACAGCAGCTTAATAGTGGCTGTCTGATCTTATGTATCACAGACCGGCGTGTCAGCGAGTTTAACGGAGTTAGGCCATTTCATATCAGAAGATGTTTATTTTTTTGGTACTTTGTTGTTCGTTGAAACTTTTCTTGGATTAATATATTCAGGATTGCACTACAAGAAATTGCGACATTCATATCTTCCTACATATCAATGATAATGTTTGTCACATATAGTTGGCAGGAAATTTAATTTAATGCGGTGCAGGTCAGTTAGCTCTTTTTTGGTTTCGTTTTGGTTCCCCTGGTGTAACTTAGATGAAGAACGTTAAGGGAGCCTCCTCAGCTGATGTCCAAGTGATCCATCGTAACTGCGGGTCCTGCTGTAGCCTGATCGAAGGCTACGAAAGCATGGGGAAGGCAAGGCTTTATATAGAAGATAGCGACACTTCTTTTATTTTGTGATGGCTTGCACAGTTGCACTACTAGTTCTTCAAGCCAGGCTGAAGGATGATGTAAATCTTACCAAATAGAAATAGACCCACGAACAAGAACGACCAGTATGGTCACTAAATTGCGCCCTCTCTGTACCGGCGAGTAATCTTTCAAAATGACCCCATTATAAGCTGACTATGCAACTTATATCACAGGGTGGTTTAGCCATCACTATGTTTCAAGTCAAAACCCCATAGTAGTGATCACATTTAGGATGCTAAAATGGATATACAGCCCAATGAAATCACTGCATGAAGCATGAAAGTTGATTGCCGTGTTGTACATATTATTGTCGTACATCCCCGGCACCTGGATCCTCCCCTTCTTGTCCACCAGGGAGCCTGGGTGGACACATTATAAACATAGGGAGAGGCGTGGGTACTATCTTCATAATGTGGGGGCACGGTGGTACAGGTCTCTTAGGTCGTCTCATGACATGGAAATGTTCTGGGTTTGAACCCCAGAACCCACAATGTCTGCAAGCTGCTTGTAGGCATCCCTGTAGAAAGATTTAAAATCCTCTATTAAGGAAATGTAGCCATCTAGTAATTCTCATGAGCATAATGTATGGGTTTATATGGGTTGCCAGATGTGGTTAATTCCCCTTCAAATAAGAAGCTAATTTTGGGTGAGGGGTAGCTACAGTCAGGAAAGTGTGACATAGTCATGGTATAATAAAAACCTGCACTATCAAGTTATTTAGTAGAAGCTTATGTTTTCTAGTTTTGGACATAAATATAGGTTTGAACCCACCCATGAGTGTGATGAGGTCGGTCATGGCTTCATGAACGGAGTCGCCGAACACACCAGAGTGAAGGTCCTTATCGCCACACTCCACCTAGCGTGAGGAAAGATGTAATAACATACATTGTCGTTATGGCATTCAACACTGATGCCCTTGAACCAGGCCACACTTGAACCAGGCCAGCACGGGACTCTTGTCGTCTGTGGACCCAAGAGTCCACAGACGACAAGAGTTTACCTATGGGCAAGAGGTACAAAATATACACATGATGTTACTATAGTGACATAGCAATGACCTTTTCATAAACTCGAAAGTTGGTGGCATTAACAATTTGTCTATTCTCACCACTGTTACTAGTTATGAAGAGGTAAGGAACTGAAACACTACTGTAGTGGAAATTAGCCTTTTGTGTGTGAGTGTGGATCAGAGTGGGATACTCTGCATTTAGGATTTACTGAGATATGTAAACAACCCTCATTCCACAATGCATAGTAGATATCAACCTGGCTTTGCCTGAAGTAGGGGATATGAGGTATTTCAGATGGACTTTGAGCTGGTCTGCAATAGTCAGGCCGCTATCTAGCTTGTGTGGGTGCAGTAACCGCCCAAACGCAACCAACTACATATTTACAATGCCCAGAACAGTCTGACGTCTTCACACAGAACTAACCATAAATAGGTGCTGACCGTCTTTCTCCACCAGCGTGAAGGGCTCCGTGTCACAGCTATCTTCAAGATTGGCCGGCTTAGAAAGAACGCTTCATAACCATCAATGTGCCCCCTTAATGATCTATATTTTAGATAATTTTGCATACTTCTTTGTTCAATATCCTTATACGGCTGCTTTTGGCCATTTGACCACTGTCTCATTTCCTTTACCAATTTAACCAAAATATCAGAACCAAATCGTACGCACAGAATATATAATCTGCGGAAAATTCTTTCTGATTCAGATTGCAATAAATTAAGGAAATGTTCCCTGTTTTTTTTTTTTTAAATCAAAACAATTTAAATCTCTGAAAGCTACAAGGACATCTACGATATTAAAGACTTCACTTCAGCAAGACGGATGCAACATAAATAAAAATCAATCTATTATCAGGTGTTTTCTATTAATCAACAAATACCGGCTGAGGTTAAAAGGTGAAATTGTAACATATGGCTCACGTTCTGTTTGCCAATGTCAACCATCTCTCCGAGTTTTGGGAACAGGTTGGAAGGTTTCTGAGATGGGAGATGTATGAAACACGGAAACAAATTAAATCATATGCGAAACTTGTCACTGTGTCTTTAAGTAGATTAGCAGTTATTGACATGAACTTACTTTGTTTACTTACTGTGTTTATTATGGGAACTATTTAACGGAAACACTATATGGCAAGTCAGAAACAAACCAACTGATGACGGTATCTCGACTCGGGCCTTCTGTGTGCATATTATTTATGATATTATATATTTGCAATGGGTGACATATTTTTCTTATAGGCCTATATATAAAGCGCACATGCCCTTTTAGTAAAAATCACACACACGTTAGCAAGTATCCGACTAGATATGTGCTGGATAGGTCAGTCTACTAGCTTACCAAAGTGGACTGCAGTAAACGTTGCTCATCTATCCTAGCCGTTATTTAGAGGTGGTTCAAGGAGGAGGGTGGGGGTTTGGCCCTTAGCAACTTGCAGCCACCATGCGCTCGTGTTTACAGTGGATGCATCGCAAGGGCGAGGCGCACAAAAGCTTTTGGCCGTGTTCTATAGATATTCTAGATCACTCCGGCGGCAGTCCTGGAGATCTATATCTAAATATTATCATAATATACATAGATATCTATATCATATAATATTATTAAGGCCTAAAGCTGTGTGCGCCTCCAGACGATATGATCTCAAACAACTGCGTCGGGTTCTTCAACGTCTCTGGTTCTGGTTCCACTTCCACATCAATCTGAAGTAGACTGAACCGCGACATGAAGAAAGATTGTTGCCCGCGATTGTTGAAAGCGATTATCTCCCACTGGAGCCCCGCTGCCCGCTGCCGAGGCACCAACACCCCGCGGCGTTGGTTCCTCGGCAGCGGGGCTACGGCGGGAGACAATCGCAGGCAACAATCCCCTTCTACTCCATGTCGTGTGTGTATTCACACACCCACACATGTAGTGCTCACACGGTCGTAGCTCATTGTCGGGCCAAATTCTCGGGGCAGGCAAAGCAGAGACAGGGGAGGTAACATGTTCCCGTATGACGACGTACGGGGAAAGTTCCGAATCGGCACGTCTGAGCTTTGTTATTTCCAAGGCAGAGCAGGATATCTAGTGCTCGTTTTACACCAAAAGCTACTTCTAGCAACTGGGGGACCATAGGCTATGAAGGTATTATTGTAGCAAAAGTCTTTAGCACCTGTAACTGCAGAATTTGAATGCGTACACTAAAGTCACAGTAAATTTGAAGTCGTATATATTTATTTTGCATGTGTACTCTAAAGTCACAAATGTGTAACAGCACATTTGTAGTCGTAAAAAAATATATCTATTTTTTTTATACCATTGTAAACAAAAAATAGGGTCTACGAGTACGCAAATCTGTGTTACAGGTGCACAAATCCTTTTGCTACAATTATTGCAGCGCAGTTGGTGCAAAACACATTCGCACACCCGTGTTTCATAATCTGAGAACATGCCCAAAAATGTGCATTCGTAAACCCAAATTTGAACTCATGCATCAGAAGTTGCACATCTGTGAAAAATTTCCTCACAAATAAAATGATAAAGAACGCTATGTTAATTCAGCTTTTTAATGAGCGAGCACAAATCCATTTTACAACTGCTCGAATCTGCTCCTGCAAGTCTCAGCTGTGGGTTTTTTTGCAGGTTGTTTTGCACCACGTCTAGGTGGTAAATGTGTAGCAAAAGTATTCGTATCCGTAGATGCCAGAGCGTCCGTGGGCGGGACAAAATAGTCCCTCTGCGGCGCGGGATACGTTTCATTCTGGAGAAGTGGAGAGGGCGTCCTACTGAACGGAGGTGGGTATCCTGCATTATGTTAAATGAAATGACTTAGTTCAAGTGAATTCCCCCCAAAATATTTCATAAACATGCCGCAAGTGTCCTTCAATGTATTTTAATGGTCGCCATAACATAAATTCAGAAATGTTAATGCAATTCTTTGGGGAGAATTCACTTGAACTAAGTCATTTAATTTAACATAATGTAGGATACCCACCTCCGTTTAGTAGGACGCCCTCTTCACTTCTCCAGAAAGAAACGTATCCCGCGCGAGTATGCTGTGATCTTTATAGCTCCATGGCTGGCACGCAGGGGGTCCCAGTGTAATTTGAGAAACGCATCCCTGCCGGCGATTTTCATTGGATTAGGAAATTATGGGCGGGACTATTTGTTCCCGCTCACGGACGATCTGGCATCTACGGATACGAATACTTCTGCTACACATTTACCACCTAGACGTGGTGCAAAACAACCTGCAAAAAAACCCACAGCTGAGACTTGCAGGAGCAGATTCGAGCAGTTGTAAAATGTATTTGTCCTCGCTCATTAAAATGCTGAATTAACATAGCGTTCTTTATCATTTTATTTGTGAGGAAATTTTTCACAGATGTGCAACTTCTTATGCATTAGTTCAAATTTGGGTTTACGAATGCCTTTTGGGCATGTTCTCAGATTATGAAACACGGCTGTGCGAATGTGTTTTGCACCAACTGCGCTGCAATAATTGTAGCAAAAGGATTTGTGCACCTGTAACACAGATTTGCGTACTCGTAGACCCTATTTTGTGTTTACAATGGTATAAAAAATATATTTATTTTTTACGACTACAAATGTACTTTTACATTTGTGACTTTAGAGTACACATGCAAAATAAATATATACGACTTCAAATTTACTGTGACTTTAGTGTACGCATTCAAATTCTGCAGTTACAGGTGCTAAAGACTTTTGCTACAATAATACCTTCATAATAGGCAGGCTAGGGGAACTCATCGTTAGAAAACCTCCTAAAGTGAAATTTTGGGACCATGGGACCTTTAAATGTTAAACTAAACTTAACTTCATAAAAAAATGACCGACCTCCCGTGCTCCTAAAATACCCTTTTTCCACATTTCAATACGATATTAGAAGCATTTTTTAAAACATTGCAACATCCATTGGGGTGGAAGTGCATAGGTGCAACAGATGTAAATCGCTGTAGCCTACTAAATTAGGAGATTTTTTGAAATGTTAGATACTAGCTCACATGCAAAATTAAGCCGTTTAACATTTAAAAACAGTTGGGTTCAAACATGTCAAACCATGACCAACCCATCAAGACCTATTACTCTCCACCAGCTCTGCCAAAATGGACAACGCGACAACACTTAAAACTGGATTCTGAAGGACTAACAAGCAGAGATAGAAATGAAGCTCTTTGCTGTAAATTAATTTGGATCGTTTCAAATGTTTAAGACACATTTGCTTAGGACACCCCCTTGGATTTAGAGCAAGATGTATACGTAGCATGTAATTGTATGTGAAAGTGAACATATGATGCATTTTTTGCTCCATTTTCTCGGAAAAATTAAGCAAAGCTAGTTCTGGAACAAGTGAAGAGTGTTTGAGTAGCAAAAGTCTTGAGTTTAAATTTGTTTAGCACAAACACATCTGTGCAAGGCGGGAGCGAAGCCTATGCAGGCTTGTACAGAGTTCCACACCTATTGCAATAACATGATGCGCTTGACATGCAGGCTATACAAAGTTGGAACCACTAAAAATAAACATTGAAAGCGATGTCATTAGGATCATAAGCGAATAGAAACAAAATCTGTCAAATAATCTCTTAAAGGAGTTCTCAGGTAGACAGTAGATGTTTCAAGTCAAGAGATCGGCTTTTAATTTTGTCAGATGCTTTTGCACAACTAAAGTCTGGCTGAGTCGGGACCCCTCGGCTCACCCACTGCAATACCGAAGGTATTTCAGCCCACACCTTGTGGGTCCATTCTGTCCGGTTCTTTCCTTTGAAATACTTCAGATAAGCGACACCAACAGCAGGTCTTCATTGTATACTTATAGGAGATGTTCGAAACATTACATTAAGTGAGTGATTTGGTGACAATAAATGGATTACAGCAATTAAGAAATCGTCAGAAACTTTATTTTATTCCCCATTGGGTACAGCACAAATCTATTATGGGCTCTGTAGGAGGAAACACAAATAAGGGTTGATTAGCATATACCCGGTGACATGGGTAAAATCTAAATTATAAAGTGAAAGTTGTCCACCCACCGCAAAGCAACCTCTGTCACACGATTCTCTTTTTAGACAGACTTCTGTCGAGCACATGAAGAAGATCTGCAGGGAGAAAGAATCCAGTTAAAACCAGTGGAAGCAGATTAAAAACTATTGGAAGTCCGTCCCCCTACAAACGCAAGGTAGAGAACCACTGGGCCACAGTTCCGTGTTCCCCACGATAGTCACCTCTTCGTCGAGGTACGTGTTGGTTTGCACATTCATGAACTGGAACGCTTTGACCAAGAAGCGCTTCTGCTTACTGCTGCCGTGGCCACTCGTAGACAAGATGGAGATACCAGGGTCATTTGGGTTTGCACAGCTACAACGCAGGACAAAGTGAGGTTGTCAATTAGCACACGAGCCATCTAAATACCAACGTCTTGAGCGTAAGCTGGTACTTACCCCTCGTAAACCAGCACTAGCACTTTATTGGCGTTCCTAGGGAAGGCCAAGCAGTAGTTGACCACGAGCACAGCCATCCTCGGTTTCTCTATCGGTTTAAATCCCCGTCCCAACACCGCAAAGTCCTCCTGGAGGTTGACCTCCAGGAAGACCGGCGAACCGAGAATGACACTCAACGGCAAGGAGTCCTTGCTGTAGTAAGAGTCAAAGCTTGCATCTGGTCGGTGGAGTAAAAATTAAGGTTGGGTTACGCACATGGGCCATAGCCAAGGGACAACTATGCAGTGTTCCAATTCTTCCCACCGACACACCTCGAGCGAGTCTCAGCTGCACACTGTAGCGTCCCTGGGAGCTGAGGATGATGGGAAATTGCAGCATTGGGACCCTCACCGTGTAGCCCACACTGGCCAACGACGGGCCGCAGGAGTCCGTATGGGGGTAGCGACACTCGATCATGAATCTACCATAAAACAGGGTGTGGTGAATACCCCAGAGCTGCCCATATACACAGAGACTGGCATTTTGGAGAGGACAAACATTGAAGGCATAAACATTGTCAAATCGGATGAGAAAGTCATCAGGTTGGTTGATTTCATCTCACCTGATAGCATCCTCCCTCGCTATCACACCATACTTGAGACTGAGAGCCTCAACTACTGTGTGCACCTCAACCATGTAAATGCTGGTGTGCCCAATCATCTGTAAGTGGATACGGAAGGGTTAGAAGGCGAGAACATCAGGGTGGACCTGAGGAGGGCAGAAGGATGACCCAATACTTGCATAAGAACGAACGCCACAATCAGTCAGACGGATCTTGTAGATTGCAAAGTGGGAGTTGGCGATAATGGGAACGCAACTGGGATAGTTGGGAATAATGAGTCTTGTTGGGTCAATAGGGACCGATGCAGAGTCTTTGCGGATGGCAAACACAAAGTGATTATCCACAGTGCATTCTAAAGAAAAATGATAGGATAGGTTAGTACAACGTTCCAGCCTCGATTAGCGACCACTGCAAGACAGTAATTGATGAGGATCAAATTACTATTCAAGCAAGCCAGACTTTGAGATAACTAGACCCACCATCTAGTGGGTAATGGCAATTAGACATGACATTTTGTTCGTCGAAACAGCAACCCTTTTGATCACAATATTCTTTGCTTATTCCGTTATATCCACACTGCAGCTGCTCTTCAACAGCAACGTCACAGTCTGAAAGAAAAAAAAGGGCAACTAACATGACGCGCTTCAATTTTAGGTTGAATCTCAAACAACTAAAGCCATGCTTAAACCTACTTTGTGCCTTGCGGGAACAGGGGGGCGCGGCGTTCCCGCCCCTAGGGTCCAGCTGATCTGTGGAGTGCACATTGGTGCCAGATACACAGGACCCCCATCACAACACAGAAGACCTTTGGCTGCATCTCAAAACAAACTAGGCTTAGACCTACTTTGTGCCATGGCCGTGGGGGAATCTGCAAAGTTTGAGGTTGACGGTGCTTCGTCGGCCCGAGGGTTCAGCATATCTGTGACATTAGTGCCGTCGGTGCAAGACAAGGTGGCGTCCATCAAGCGCCCATGCTCAGTGATGTAGGACACCTTCAGGATGTACTGCCCCTTCTGAAGCACATTGAAGCCCCCGCCCAGGTTTTAACATGCAAAGCATCAACAAGTTATAAGATTCAGTAGAGGAACAAAGAAAAACAATGTTTAAAAAAGATACATTTAAAAAACAATTTGGAGAAAACGTCCTCCATGCAAAATTACCCGAGCGTCGACGTGACAGCCAGTGTATGGCACCCTTACGGTGTTCCCATAAGGGCTCACAGAGTAGCCACACGACTTGGGAGCCTTTACCAGTATGGTCGCTGCACCTGTAGAGCAGTGATGTGAGAAACTGATTGTACGCAGTCACCGTCGTCGAACATTGCAGCCACCACTCCTACATTTTAGAGATTCGTAGGACTACTCACCCACTACTTTCAGCTCAGTAATGGGGCTAGAGTGCATGGAAAATGTAAAGGCATCGTCGCTGCACGTCAGGTTTAGTTCCCGAGAGGACACAGAATCGACTGGGCCCCAGGACCGGGGCAAGGCGTAAAAGTACTGCTCTTCCTCATCCTCATCCTGCTCTTCGTCATCGTCCTGCTCCTCATCCTGCTCCTCATCCTGCTCCTCCTCGCCCTGCCCTTCATCCTCATCCTCGCCCTGCTCTTCATCCTCATCCCACAGGAATCTCGCCCAGTCAGCAGCATCGTTGTTGACTGTAGGGTCTGGGTCTACATCCTGCCCCTCATCCTCGTCCTGCTCTTCATCCTCGTCCTGCTCTTCATCGTCGTCCTGCTCTTCATCGTCGTCCTGTCCCTCATCCTGCTCCTCGTCCTGCTCCTCCTCCCACAGGAATCTCTCCCAGGAGTCGGAATCGGCAGCACGTTTGTTGACTGTAGTGTCTGTGTCGGCAGCTTCGACCACACCTGCCAAGTTGAAATCGCCTAAACGGTTTAACAGTAGGGCTTGGATCAGCACACATCATGGAGATTATTGTTGGAGCACTAACAAAAACCCTGAATAAGCCTTTATATAGCGTATCCTAGGACCCACGTTTTGCCAAGTCTAGCATGAGAAACATCGGCAGTTGCAAACACAACTAGGTAATCCCATAATAAATTGCAGCATTAATTACTAAATGAACATTTATATTAGCTAGTTTAAAACAGACCATTAAAATAGGCTACTTTTGGCTACATTGGGTCACCTCACAATGAAGCGTTTTGAAGCACTTGGTCCCAATACATTGACCAAGTGAAGTTCGAACGCTGAGATCCGCATAGCAAAAGAGCAATAAAAAATAGTCAGGAGTGGCAAAGCGCCGCATGATGCTGATATAGGTAAACTTACCCAACATCCTGTCAAGTACGGCGTCGTTCAACGCAGGCCACTCGTCATCGACTCCCTGGGAGACGTTTTGCAGAACTTCGGCGACTGACACCGTCATCGCCGCCGCCGCCACCGCCACCACCACCACCACCACCACTAGGAAGATCCGGAGCGCCGTCTGCCGAGCCATGTCTACTGCTCTAATGGAGGAACTTACCTAAATGGCTGTAGGGCACACGGGGTATATGTAGGTCTTAACGTGCTGGCCTAATTGACCCACCACCAATAGGGGTGGCCGACCAATAAGTGTTGTTGCTCAGGTGGGCCAAATTAAAACCTGCTTGGGAGATGACGCGGAGCAACTCACGCGAGATGCGGAAAAGTAACGCATTTGAATTATCTACATTTTATTATTTCTTGTTTTGAATTTCTTAAGTTGTAAGTATTATTTGTTCTTGTTTTTCATTGCATGGCACGTTGTCAGCTTTGTTTTAAAATATTTTTTAAACAAGTTATCACCATGGACATATCCTCTTGCATAGGTTCATGGGTTTAGATGTAAGCCATTTATTAATATTCCTGAGAATAAAAAAAAAACGGATTAATGAGTAAGCCTTTCAAAGTCAGTCAGCTTTATAGCATTGATTTGATATCATTAGCAAAGAAAGTATAGGACTACCTTATAAAATATATAGAAATACTTAGTTATTTGAGGATGTTATAAATCACCTAAACATAATTAACAAATGTGCTTCAATAGTTATCGGATGAACTGCACTAAGATGTACTAAGCATACGTACATCTTTGAAGAGCTCAATTTTTCAATGATTGAACGTTTCAGATATATTGACTTATTGAAAACGTCTCACAAAGGACAATCGTTGATTTTTGTGAGACCAAAGGCAATTCTGATACAGAGCCTTCCCAAGCTGTCCCTAGACAGCGGCGAACTAAGATGCACGTGTATATAACAAATCTATGTATATATCTCACCATAAAGGATCAGTGCAACAGTAGGAAATATTTTTTCCTATAGATGGCTCGTGTGCTAATTGACAACCTCACTTTGTCCTGCGTTGGTTTCCTATATAATGAACAGAGGACAAAAGAAGAAATACACAGCATACTTTTTTATTGATATGTTCTATGCACAGCCACATACATATTATTTAGAGAAAACAAACCAGATATTAAACATCTTTTATCATTCCAAATTTGCATACACACACACACACACACAGTCTTCATACATTATGTTTTTATCTCCATGGTCAAACAAAATAGAGCAAAAGAAGCAGGGAGAGAGAGATAACAGAGACAGAGAGACCATCACTTTTCATAGGCGTTCGCTTTATGTTTTGGCAGGAAGTTGAAATTCTTCGGCACGGGTCCAAGAAGCATTTCACTGTAAGAAGACGAGAGAGGAGATCAGAACCCATTAGGGGGAAGGAACCGTTCAACCCCAGGGTCGAGAACCAAACCCTGTCACCAGCCAATGGCGGACAGAATACATCATTTTGGGATGTGCATCATTTTCAGGGTAACATTTTACAACAAGAGTTTGGTCCGGAGATTTTAAAGTAAAGTTAGGACCCTGAAACCCAATCCACACTACGATTGCTGAATTAGCGTGAGTGTAACCGGACTGAGGGACACACAGTGGAGGCAGTAGCAGGGCTGCTAGATCATGGAAAAAAAAAATCTAAATCATGATTATTTTGGTCAATATTGAAATCACGATTATTGAAACGATTAATTTTGAGTTTGAAAAGATGACGCATTGATTCACCAAGTCTCTCCAAAAAAACATTTTGCAACTGAGAACTTTGAAATTTCGGCTTAAACAAATGCACAAAATGTTCAAATAGAAAATAATGTACAAATACGTATCCAGCCATTCTGCAATTTCTCTAACAAAATTGGATTAATGGCACAGCCCTAAGCGGAAGTGGAGCCGGTTGCGGGTAGGAGCCCTCCTCACCTGATCTTGACCCAGTCCCCCACATGCTGACTGGCCATCAGGGACTCCAGGTAGTTCCGGCCCATGTAGTACGGAGGACGGTCGTTGATCCTCTGAGGAACACGCTCCAGGAGCCCCACCGGGACGTACCTGGAGGGAGGGAGGGGATACAGAGAGAGAGAGAGAGAGTCATACAGAGAGAGAGACATAGAGAGAGAGACATAGAGAGAGAGACAGAGAGACAGAGAGACAGAGAGAGAGAGAGAGAGAGAGAGAGAGAGAGAGAGAGAGAGAGAGAGAGAGAGAGAGACAGACAGAGACAGAGAGAGAGAGAGAGAGAGAGACATACAGAGAGAGAGAGAGACTTGGAGAGGGAGAGACATACAGAGAGAAGGAGTCATAGAGAGAGAGAGGGAGAGAGACATGGAGGGAGAGAGGGAGACATACATTTCCAATATACTGTTCAAACAAAATGGCCAACAAACTCTACAAAACACAGCATGTTCTAAGCATAATTTTAAGCACAATAATGTCCCTTGAATGTTTAAAACATGTGGATGTCTGAAACATTCGTATGTGTAACCCCCTCCCCCCCCCCACCACACACACACACACACACACACACACACACCTGCACAGGAAGGAGAGCCACTCCAGCATGAAGGTGCGTGTCTTCTCCAGGCCGCGGGTGTCAGAGCCCCAGTGCTCAAGGCCATAGTTGGAGAAGTTCCGGAGGTTGTCCAACCGCTCAGACGAGGAGATGTCCCAGTGCCGCCTCTCCTTGATCTCCGTGAAGATCCAGGGCTTTATCAGCGCCCCCCTGTGGCCAGAGGTGGGAGTGCACGCACAAGACCAAGCAGAATGAAAGACCTTTCACTTTAAATTATAACGATTTGAAAAAATGACACACCCACACACACACCCACCTTGCGATCATGAGGCCAGACACCCCCGTTTCCCTTGCCTTCATGGCGTCGTCATACGACAGAATATCTCCATTCCCTGGGTTCCAATGGATAAATAAGTCAACAACAACAACAACAACTAGTGAGTAAAACACAGTGCACCTGCCTATACTTCAACACAAGGGGGGGTAGTATTTCACAACCTTTGCTTTCCCTAGGGTGGCTAGGGGGTTGTACTGGCTGCGACCCCCTCCCCCCCCCCCCCCCCCCCATGTCAGCAGCCTAACCGTTGCATCCATGAGGCAGATGCCCTAACCCTCTGCCCTTGAAGGGCTGCAGAGGCTCAGGTGGTGGAGCGGGTGGTCTGGCATTCACGAGGTCGCTGGTGAGCCACATACCGAAGAGAGGGAGAGGTGAGGCCAGGGAGGAGCAGGTGTTTATGTAGTCCCAGTCCGCTAGCTTCGTGTAGCGCTGCTCCCTGGAGCGGCCGTGAAGCTGTGGGTGAAGACAGAGGTGAGGGTGAGGCCATGACCACGTCAGGACCCAAGCACAGAGCGCCCAGCGGACAGATGTTTCGGGCGGTGTTTCGCATTGGAAATCAAGTTTGTTTCCGACATTGAAAAAAAGGCAAAAACAAACACCAGAGACACTTTTCCATGTCTGGAAAAGTGTCTCTGGCCTTGAAACCCGATGGCCCCGCCCTCGTTCCAGGATTCTGCCAGGCTAGCTCGGATAGCTCGGTCGGCACGGCAACACAGCAACCACCCGGGGGACGCACCGTGATCATGGACACGCCCCACTTCTTCATCTCGGGGATGAGCTTGTGCGCCACGTTGTACTTCTCGTGGACGCCGGTGCGGATCTTCACCGTCAGCGGCACGTCGAGCACCTTGGGGGGGGGCCGGGAGGAAAGACATTAGACCCGCCTCCCTGTGGTGCTCTCCACCTGATTGGACCATTTCCCCAGGTATGCTCATTTCAGGTAACTGATTTTTGTAAGTTCGAGAGACACAGTTCCCGTCATGGAAGACACTGCTTTCAGTGCATGGAATTAAAAGAAAGGTTTACATGTACAAAACAAGATCACTTATCGTGTCTTCGGTAAAAATGCTTGATAGATACTTTATACAAAACATAAGTTAATAAATAATCTAAAATTGAAATGGTTGTTATCACAACAAACATGTGATAGTCAAATCAATAAAACGTATCTTATGAGTAACATTGCACTTGATGTTTCATGGTTGGACTTACGTAGTTCATTCCTCTGATTATCTGTTCAAACTTTCTGGTGCGAGTCATCAGTCCACATCCTCCACCCTGGAGAGAAGGAGACGGCAGCAGACGAGTTTACACACACACACACACACACACACACACACACACACACACACACGACCTGTGAGTAGGTGGTACCTTCTTGTAGACGAGGTCGATGGGACAGCCGGAGTTAATGTCCACAAAGTCCACGTCGATGTGGTTGTTGATGAGCTCAGCGCACCTGGTCATGGTGTCTGGGAAGCAGCCCTCTATCTGGGGGACGACACGGAGCAGACCCACAAATTGACGCACTCGTTCGGCCCACGTTCCCACTAAAACTACATCTCAACCTAGAATGAACTATTTGCAAACCCATAATCCTTCAAGTATACCGTATCTAATTTCTGAGCAAATTTATACTGCCTCTCATTTCTCAGCAAATTTTAACCCCGTTATATTGGAACTATGATGACGATGATGATGATGATGGGGATTTGACCTGCACGCCGAAGAGGTCCTCAGACTCGTGTCTCTTGAGCAGCGCCCACTCTGACTGCTGGCCCTGCAGCAGGTTGGTGCACATGGCCATCTCGCCGCAGGTGATGTCGGCGCCGAAGCGCTTGCACACGCGGCGGAACGGGAGGTTTCCACACTGGGGGAAGGAGAGGAGGGGGGCACAAGCTGGGTTAACCAGCGTAGCTGCAATGCCTCACTCTGATATGGTCTCTGATACGTTTATGTCCACAGCTGCGACGGCATGAACTTACTGTAGTGAGCGGAGCGAGGTAGAGCTTATCTTGAAAATCCACCTTAAAAGCAGATGGAGAAATAGACCAATTAAGAGACGGGAACTCGGGTAAATCAGTCATCTTAACACCTATCTGCTTAAAACAATTCAACCTATTTAACAACATGCCAGTGACTGCATCTTGAAATAAATACTCATAGTTTGTGTTACTTGGTCATCTTTAAAATAACAACTCCTTGCCCTTTTATTTTGAAATCAGCCTTATGACAGATACCTGCTTCTTTTCACATGGACGCAACTTGATGACATCAGCGTCTGTCAGCGGGCCAATCGTCTTCACCGTCGTCTTGTTCTCTGTGCCAGCCTGAAATTCATCCAAAGGGAAAACCTAGTAAGGCTTCTATTTAGAGATGTCCGATATTATCGGCCCACCGATATTATCGGCCCGATATTAGCATAAAAATGTAATATCGGTCAATATCGGTATCGGATTTTTTTTGCCTTAAAACCGATTTTTTTTTCTTTTTTTTATAGCTCAAATAAATGTTTTCAAAATTGTGCAGTACAGTGCACATTGTAATTGACTCATATTGGTGCATTTATTCAATTAAGGTTATTGAGTTTTAGTTAAAGAAACATACTGCTATGTTGCACATAGTTGTTCAGGTACAATGTTTTATCATTTGTGAAGTCAAGTTTGCCCTATTTGTTGTGGGCATTGTCAAGATTATCTCAGGGAGAGTGTAATCCAAACTGTTGTCTGAGACCATTAAAAAAATAAAAATAAACATGGCACTTTTCCCTTAAATTAAGTTGAAGTATTTTTCTTATTTTGCACAGACAATGTTAACATTTGGAAAGCCTTGTTGCATTGAAGAATGCATCCAGTGGGGCATCACAATAACATTAAGCATGTTGTGTTAATTCCACAACTGGAGATATGTAATGTTACCTAAATTAGGTTTGAGGAAAAATAAATAACCCAAATATCGACATCGGTATCGGCTGATATCGGAATCGAAAATTTAGAGTTGGACAATATCGCATATCGGATATCGGCAAAAAAGCCAATATCGGACATCCCTACTTCTATTGAATGCTAAAGATAGCTCTCACTGAAGGTGTTATCCTTGAACTATGGCAGTGCAGTACATGCAGTATAAGAGCTTGGCCATGTGCTGTCAGGTCAGGTGATGCGACCAGTGAACTGCCTTACTTCAACATCCGGTGCTGTAGCTTCATTTGCTCCTTCTGCTGCTGGAGTCTGGTCAGAGCTTGGAGCTTCAGGCTGGTTGCCTGGGAATAAAAAAAATAAAAAATAAAAACGCATTAAAACAACCATATCATCATTACTTTATCTAGCTTTTTTTTGTCCTTTGGCACAGGTTTCAATACCAAAACGTCTCAAGTCGAGTTACTTCATTATAAGCTATGTCAACTTCGGATCCAGACATATTCAAAATGGAAATAAGAGTTGAACTACTACTGTCATTATTTACTAGCTATTTATGCCTCGCATTGGATTCAGATACATGGATGAAGATGTAGGGGTACGGGGGGGCATCTCGCTCAAGGACGTTTTCAGCCTAGACTGCAAACATCAGGGCATCAAACCCAGGACCCTTTGGCGGTTTCCCAATCCAACACTCTACACCCCTTGAACCTGAACACACCCTACCCCTGTGCCTCACCGTTCCTCTCCTCCTGCTGCTGCTGCTGCTTTGGGCCGGGCTCCTGGGCCTTGGCGATGGTCTGGAGGTACTCGGCCGAGCGGTCGAAGGCCACGTGGTGCTTCCTCAGGCGGATCTGCAGGTCCTTGTCCAGGCTGTTCCTGACGGGCGTGCGCCCCTCCTGGGCCTTGACCCGCGCCTCGTCCCGCATGCTCTGGAAGTCGGCCGTGGTGTGCGCCAGGGCGAAGCGGCACGTCACGCCGTAGAAGCAGGCGCCGAACGTATCGTACAGGTAGCAGGAAGGGCCGACGTCCGCCGGCTTGGACGCCATGTACTCCGCCACGTCGTGGAGGAACTTGCACTTGTCGCCGTAGTGACACTTCCTGTTTTCCTGTACAAGAGTGAGGAAGAGGACGCGGTGTTTTTCCTTTAAATGTGCAGTGTGACAGTGTGTGTGGGACGTGCGGGTTATGCCATGTGTATCTGGAACTGACACTGCAAGTGACTTGTGTACGAAGCGTCTGCAAAATAACTAAATGCTTAAAAAAAAAACATTCTGTTCAGACTTTTAGAGACAAGTGAATTGTCGTAAAGTTAGCGAGAGGTAAAATGACGTGATTTAACTCGTTTTTTTTTGTTTCGATGACCCTCACTTTGCTCCCTTTCGATAAAAGCGTCAAAGTGACCAAATCTATGCATTGGGGATGGAACCCAGATCCTTAGTCGGTGTATAGGACACATTGCCCTCAGGCTCTCCCACCTGCGCCACGGACTGACAGAGACGCTGGTCCTCGTACGCGGTCGGCTTCACGTGCGGTCGGGACTTGTTCTGCCCTCGCTGCCTCTTTCCCTGCTGCTTCCAGGTCAGTTTGTTCTCCTCCTGCTGCTCCACCTTCGGCTTCTTGGCTGCCGGTTCCTCCTCTGATGCCTCCGTAGTGCCTTTGAGCTCATCGCTGTCGTGGGGGAGATTCTCCTTCTTCTCCTCTTTTTCTTTTGGGAGCTGCCCGTTGGAGTCAAGAAACTCGTGGAATTTGTCTTTAGTGGTTAGAAAACTGTTAATTTGGAAAAATAAGTCGGGTTGGGGGATAATAACATCGGTAAATATACATTGAAAAGAACAACCAATGCATTCATTAAAGATTAGAGTAGCCTACCTACAAAAAAAAGTGCTGCATGACCATGTTTCTAGGGTTAGGGTAATAAACGTTTGTCGGAATGTCTTATGTTTGCTACTGTTAACTTATCCACTTTACACACAATATTTTCATGGTAACCGATTGGTAACTTACTCTGTTTTAATGCCAGCTGTGCCTTTTCTAACTCCATCTCGCCTTCCATCAACAGCAAGCTCTGGTACTTTCTCCGTCACCTGTGTTTCTCCACCATGACTGGCTGCTTCCTCCATTCCTTTCGACACCCAAAAAGCAACGAATTAGCTCGATTAGAATGAGAACAAACGGTACCTTATGAACAAAGTATCGACTTTATTGTGTGTTCTATGTCCGATGAGTATTAAAAGACAAGTGCACTTATATGTGTGTGCACAACATGTGTGTCCAGTTGGGTTCAACGTTAGTTCCCGTGAATGACACCAGCGGTATGAATGTATGATGTACAACGTTTACAAGCCAATTCCTTTTCTCAGTGATAGTTGATCACTGCATGAGTATTTCAGATAAGCGAGCGACATGACATTAACAACTGTTGAAATTAATATGAATCAAAAAACACATAGCAACACGTGATCAAAACACCACGGATGTGCTTTTTCTGCTATGCTGATGGCTGGAGAATGAGTGCATGTTTACCGACGAGGCGCTTTATTTGATGTCAATCAGTTTCTTCGGTCCTGGTCAAGAAAGCTTTTGAAATAATACGTTATGTATAATGTACATCTAATGCTTATTTAGCCTACAATTTATCTTGTCAGCTAGCAATAATTAGTGACCAGTCAGTAGGTTTATATCAGTAGCTGATAAGAGTGCTAACCTACGAGCACACTTCCTCGTCGAACATGTATAATAAAACATAAAGTAGTGAATAGTAGTAGCGTTGCAGTCGGATACCTTCACAGGAGCACCGAGTGTGTAGTGCGAGCGTGATGAACTTCTGTGTAACGGTTTTGGACGGTCCGCTGGATGCTCGGCGACAAATGTAGGTTCCGCGCTCTAGCAAAGCAGCACAAATTATTTTTGAGCATTAAGATAATACTTAGCATCACCAAACCTGCAGCATACAATTATGAAGAACACACTCTGCCACAGCTTTAACAAACCAAAAACAAATAATGGTGTTCAGCATCTTTTTATGGTCTTTGATCAACTAAAATAACAACATTTCAAAAAGTCCATTATTTCATATTTTATGTTGAAAGCAGATTATACAATCTATAGAAAATATCTCGGAAACATTCAGAGAAAAGAATACAACAATTTGGAGAAGTAGTGCGCATCAAAATTCACATTTTAAAACCTGCTGAACAATAAAACTAAACAAACATCCAATCAAACATCCATCCTTCAGTCATAATAACAATAACATTCTCCCTGCAGCTCACAGATCATCCTCCCCCTTCCTGTGGCGGCGTCGACGGCGGCAGCGCAGCACTGAGCTTCAGCATCTTTGCGTCGAACCTCTTGCGACTCGTGTCCAGGATGGCGATGCCGTGCCTCTGGAACTCGTAGCCCACCCTCTGCAGCTCCTCGATGCGCCCGGCGATGTTCTGCGTGCTGTAGTCCAGCACCTTGGGCTTGTCCACCACCTGCTGTATGCTGACCCCGCCCCTCAGCAGGGCGTCCAGCTTGCCGCTCAGGTTCTCCGAGCTGATGTACAGCACCATGGGGTAGGCCACTACCAGCCGCTTCACGTCGGCCCGCCCGCAGCCCAGCGACGCCATCTTCTCCCGGAGGCTCCTGAAGTTCTTGCCGAGGTACTCGTTGGACAGGTCCAGGATCTCCGCGCCGGGTCCCTGCAGCAGGGCCAGCAGCTCGGCGTCGTCCAGCCGCAGGGACGCCCGCAGCACCTCCACGTTCCTCCGCACCCGCTTGGTGCTGCGGATCAGCACGTACACGTTCCTGCTGATCACCGCCTTGGCGAAGCCCTCGGGCGTGGGCTCCGAGCGGTGCGTCAGGCCCAGCTCCGAGCCCACGTCCTCCAGCAGCTCCACCATCTGCCGGTTGAGCTCGGCGCTGTTGGAGAAGGTGCGCGGCGCCGTGGTCAGCAGCCGGTGCAGCGCCTTGGCGTCGAAGCCCAGCGAGGACAGGAAGACGATGTTCTTCTCCAGGTTCTCGTTGTCGCTGGAGCGGAAGAACGACTCGGGCGAGCGGTGCAGGATGTCCACCACCTCCGAGTCGCTGGCGAACACGCGGCGCCAAAGCGCCCAGCGCTGCTCCAGGTGGTCCAGGGAGCGCGTGATGGCCCGGGGGTACCGCGAGATGATGCCGGCGATCACCTGGCGGCTGGCGCCCTTGGCCTGCAGGAAGCCGGCCACGCCCTGCTCGTTGGTCAGCAGCTTGCGCAGCACGCCCGGCTGGCGCTGGCGAGCCTTCTTCAGGTCCACGCCCAGCAGGCTCAGGTTCTCCAGCAGAGAAACGTTTTCGGAGCCAGCCGAAGTCTTCTGCTTGCCGTGGAGGTGGTCGCCGTCTGGGGTGGGCGTGGCGGTGCAAAGCCCCCGCGGGAGCCAGGGGGCTGTCCTCGGGACGGGAAGGAGCGATGAACTGCAACGCAGCGCCACTGCTCGGTATAGGCTCAAAAGAGCTCTAGTTATGGATACTAATGTCATTTTTTTGTTAGGCAATGTCTGTGGCACTATATTGTGGGAACAGAAAGAAAGGTCTGCATTAGTCCATTTATGTTATCAAAAGCAGGACAGGTGCAGGACAGGTGCAGGACAGGTGCAAAGGAGAAGAAGGCACAGGTTGCCAGTTTTCTGGAGTAACTAGGTTAAATTAATTTATTAAATTAACATTGCCCCACCTATTATTTTTATTCAACTATACTCGTTAATAGTACCGTATACTTGTTCTTGCATACGAACTGAGCCTCAAATGAACCCACGCCATTCATTCTTTCGGTTTTAGCATGATCAACCCATAGCCGACATAAGTTACAATAAGTTGAACCAAACTAGTGTCAACACAGATCACATATGTTAGATAGAAGTTGACGCCTCATTAGTTACCATTAGTTTGTGAACATGTTATCAAGGTAAGTCCTTCGGCAAATATTGTACGTCATCAATAACAAAGTGCGGATCAACCTGCGTAGTTATAACCTCAAACCGTACACTGCAGGACCGTAGTTTATTTCTCGTCGGACCCAATTGTTGACGGACTCAATAGAAGAGGAAGATGACACCAAAACAGCTACACGACAGTCAGAAAGACCCGCCGCCCTCTATCGGTGTGGAGACTGATACTGGCTAGCTGGCAACATATGGCAGCAATAGACTATCCTCTCTATTGGTATTAAGTCGTGCACTATATAAAGAACCAGATTTGCACAATCACATTTTACTATAAAATGGTTACACCTCAAATAGGACACCATATGGGCACAAGTTGAACATTTCTTAATATATAGCACTACCTGTAAATCTTCAGTAGGTCTAGGCCCGTCTCCTGAAGATGTGACATCTTTATTCATTTCAAGATGTAGATGATAAGAAAATATGTAATCGGTTCATTTTCATCAACCATTTCATGTTATGCAATATTTAATCATCTCCTTTTGGCTTTGGTATCGATGACGACTGTATTGTGTATTAGGTACAATCTGTCAACGCATCTCAGGAGAAGGCGAGTTAACTAACTATATGCGCTATAAATGTTCTATGGAAAACTTCCAGGAATCGTAGACTTTAATTGGGAAACAAGCAATGCCACATTCATTATTTCAAATATCATCTTTATTTCAGTTCTTGACAAAATACCCAGGAAATTCAAAAGCACCTACCCTTTACAAAAATACACTCTCTACAAATGTTGTCTGCAGTCCGTCCGTTAAAGCGGCCTTAACAAAACACAGTGTAGTGTATTAATATCCAGTAGCAGCCTCCTCCTACCCCTCAAACTCTCTCCACAGTCATCTTCAAAGTCGTCCGAACAGAGAAATAACAACAACGACAACATACAATTTCATAAATTAATCGAGAGAGTTTTAAATTAGCAATAAGACCAATATACACGATTTAAGTTCCATTAAAAACTAAAGAGAGGCAGATTGAAAAATGATAAACGAAAGCTGTTTTTACCATCGTGTGCTGGAGACAAATCAAACGCACACAAAGTAAAAATAAAAAATAAATAAATAGCCAGATAAGCACACCGACACCAAAACACGACAAGAGTTTTGGTCCACATGGAATGTAGCGTCCGTGAAAATAAAATAGCGCACGCTGCTCCGCACGAGAGGAAGGCCACAGAGAATTCTTCAAGCCAGTTTCCACGGCAACGCCTCAGCCTCCTCATCTCCTCAGACCAAAGTGCAATGGGGCGTAGGAAGATGAACCTGGGGAAACAATGATATCATCGTTTTTTATAACAATTAGACAGTTGATGCATGCATCAGAAAGGATAGGACAAGCACAGTTTACTGCTCTGTAAATATGCTCTGTTATATTTGTGACTCAGTAGATGTTTTCTATGCAAGGGCACTTTGCGTGTTAGTGACTGTGTGCGTACCTGAGGTGATATATTTGTGACTCTGTAGATGTTTTGCATGCAAGTATACTGTGTGGGAGAATGAGTGAGTGAGTGAATGTGTGCGTGAGTGAGTGTGTGAGTGAGTGAGTGAGTGTGTGAGTGAGTGAGTGAGTGAGTGAGTGAGTGAGTGAGTGAGTGAGTGAGTGAGTGAGTGAGTGAGTGAGAATGAGCGCGTGAGTGAGAGAGTGAGAGAGTGAGTGAGTGAGTGAGTGAGTGAGTGAGTGAGTGAGTGAGTGAGTGAGTGAGTGAGTGAGTGAGTGAGTGAGTGAGTGAGTGAGTGAGTGAGTGAGTGAGTGAGTGAATGAGTGAGTGAGTGAGTGAGTGAGTGAGTGAGTGAGTGAGTGAGCACCTGAGGTGACGCTGCCCAGCCTCCTCTGCAGGGCCTCCAGCCGGGAGATGTAGTCGGTGAGGGCGCGGTCGGGGTCGTAGTTCAGGAGGTGGGAGCACGTCAGAGAGCCACCGTCCCCGCCTACATGGTACCTGGAACAGGGAAGGTGATACTAGGGCTTTAGGTTACTGCCTACCATTCACCCATTCACACAGCAACGGCGGTGTCAGCCACGCAGGGGGACAGCCAGGTCATCGGGAGCAGTGAGGGTGAGGTGCCTTGCTCAGGGACTGAGTGGGTTGAGTGTCGAGGTACCTCGACATGAGGAGCCGGGGATCGAACTAGCAACCGCGCGGTTACCAAGCCGACCCGCTCTACCTCCTGAGCTACTGCACCAGCCCCTGGCCCCTTCTTCATCGGGCCCCTGAACTAAGCTAATACCACCAACTCATTCCACTCACTGTGCTTTCATCAATCTCAACAACGAGTGGAGTAGACCACGTTGACCTCTGACCGGTGGCCGATGACCTTACCTGTGGGTGGTGTTGGAGATGGCGGATCTGGGGGAATCCCGTCCGCTGCGTCCCCGGCTGCTGGTGCTCCCTCCTCCACCACCTCCTCGTTCTCCTCCTCTCTCCCGGTACACCTCCACGCTCCCCGGGTGGAGGAAGGCCTTCACCTCCATCCCTGTTTCAAACACACACACACACACACACACACACACACACACACACAGCTGGTTAGCGGTGTTGGCGTTACCATGGTGAAGATGGTCACGTGACCACATAAAATGCTCCTGCACTCATTTAGAAATGTTTTAAACTTCAGTCCAATGCTA
The DNA here is from genome assembly GCF_902167405.1 of Gadus morhua. Classification (NCBI taxonomy): domain Eukaryota; kingdom Metazoa; phylum Chordata; class Actinopteri; order Gadiformes; family Gadidae; genus Gadus; species Gadus morhua. Next base: position 9,521,636 of record NC_044069.1, read on the forward strand.
TCAATGTTCTGCGGGAGCTGGCTTCTCTTAGGACGTCTGAATGCTTCATCAGAGCCCCGATGGAACCACGACCCTGGAGACAGGTACCTATGGCGTGTGTCTTGCCCGCACCGGAGCTGGGGCTCGGGCTTCTGACGCCGGTGGCCTTGTGCCATCGCCGCACCAGGAAGCGCATCCTGGGGAGAGAGAGAGAGACAGGAGAGGTGTCGGTGAGGTTCTGCTGCCCTCAATCACATTTCCTTCGCATTTCGCTTTAAAAAAAAAAAAATGATGCGCTACAACATTGCACGAAGGGCTTCACAATGAACGAGTGACGGATACATTAGAGGTCGATTTCTTTAGAAGAAAAAGATGGAGGACCAGGAGGGAGTGGGGGGGGGGATGGAGGAGCAAAGATACGGAGGAGGGGGGAGATGGCGAGGAGGAGGAGGAGCAGAGGGCAGAAAGGAGGAGAAGGGAGAGGGGCATGCAGGATGAGGGAGCAGAAGGAGGTAGGAGAGTGAGAAGGAAGGATGGAAGGAGGAAGGACCGATGCCATAAGCGGACATCTCCGACACACGCAGTCCTCGTCCACCCGGTTCTAACCATGCCTCTCCCCCCCTCCACCCAGTCCCCACCCAGACCCCCCCCCCCCCCCCCCCCCACGGGCCTCCTACCTGGAGAGGGCGATGGAGACGCGCACGGCCGAGCGGAAGCGCGTGAGGCCGCGGCGGCGGCGCAGTGCGACCGAGTCCGGGCCGCAGATGGCGGGACGGCCCCCCATCCTGGTGATGAGAGCCAGGGTGGCCTCCTCACACTCCTGGAAGCCCCCCAGCAGCAGCAGCAGGTACTTCTTCTGGTAGACCAGCGCCTTGCGGAAGCTCTCCGACCGCAGGTACTTCCCATATATCCTCTGTGGGGGGGGGGGGGGGATGTATTGGTTAATATTTTATTTCATTGCATGTATTTATTAAGAGGGCAGTGCACATTAATCCACATCTCTGTGTATGTGTGCCAGTGTTAGCCAGCAGGGTTATGGTCAACTGTAGTCCTTTGGCAAGATGTTAAGCTAGGCACAGGATGGCTAAAATATAAAAAAAATACATATTAAAGAATACACAAAGCAACAGATAACAACTGTAAAAAAAAAATAACGAAAAGAATAAATACAAATTACATACAAATACAAAAAACTATTCCAAACTTCATCCACTCTCTGGTGTATAGATCAGGCTGCAGGGCATCCGTCTGACAGCCTGCATGATCATAAGCAGACATGTTGCTCCTGGTCAGACAGGCATCCCCGTTCCCCCCCTCGCCCCCGCTGACCTTGAGGGCGGCGTTGTCCCGGTCGGGCCCCGTGACGTCGCTGAGGGCCTCGCTGCGGACCTCCCCCCTCAGCCTGCCCGTCTGGGCCTGGGCCTGGGCCTGGGCCTGCTGCAGGGCCTTCTCCAGACGGGACCGCTCCCGCGACCACGCCTCCCGCTCCTGGGACAGCAGCGCGCTGGACACCGCCCAGTCGCTCCTGGTGGGGGCGCCCCTGGTCCCAGTCTGGGAGGGGCGGAGGAGGGGGTGGGGGGGGGTTACTGAAGTACGAACTGAGGTACGAACTGAGGTGCTCTCTACAGTGTTCACTGATGTAGTGAGTAAAGAACTAAAGTAAGTACTCTGTGAAGCCATCAGTGATGTACTGACCATAGTACGCAGTGATGTAAGACTGAAGTACTGGGTGAAATACTGACTAAAGTACCGGCTGCAGTACTCTCTAAAGTACTGGGTGACGTACTGACTAAAGTCAGTCTGCAGTACTTTAGTCAGTGCTCGGTGATGTACTGACTAAAGTACTTGCTGCAGTACTCTCTAAAGTACTGGGACAAGAGCTGACTAAGGTACTAGCTGCAGTACTCTCTGGTTTACTGGGTGATGTACTAACTAAAGTACCTCCTGCAGTACTCCCTAATGTACTGAGTTATGTACTGACTAAAGCACTGCCTGCCTTCAGTACTCTCTAAAGTACTAACCGCAGTACTCTCTAAAGTCCTGGGTGATGTACTGACTAATGTCCCGGCCTCAGTACTCTCTAAAGTCCTGGGTGATGTACTGACTAATGTCCCGGCCCGCAGTACTCTCTAAAGTCCTGGGTGATGTACTGACTCAGGTACTGCCTGCCCGCAGTACTCTCTAAAGTCCTGGGTGATGTACTGACTAAGGTACTGCCTGCCCGCAGTACTCTCTAAAGTCCTGGGTGATGTACTGACTAAGGTACTGCCTGCCCGCAGTACTCTCTAAAGCCCTGGGTGATGTACTGACTCAGGTACTGCCTGCCCGCAGTACTCTCTAAAGTCCTGGGTGATGTACTGACTCAGGTACTGCCTGCCCGCAGTACTCTCTAAAGTCCTGGGTGATGTACTGACTCAGGTACTGCCTGCCCGCAGTACTCTCTTACGTACTGAGTACTCTCTGAAGCGGCGGCCGCAGTACTCACCGTGTCCGCCGACAGGGCTCCGGCGTGGCGGTGCCTCCGCAGCTCGTCCTCCAGACGCAGCGTCTGGTTCCTCAGGTCGCTCTTCTCCTCCGTCAGCCGGCTCACGAAGCCCGTCAGCTCGGCGTTCTGACGCAGCAGGCGCTCCGACAGGAAGTTGGACGAGCTGCTGCCCAGGGAACTTCCTGCCATCGGAGCCAGACTCTGGTGCTGGACGAGTGGGACGTCAAAGTCACAATGATTGAGTTTCTTGCGTTTTTCATGTCAGTAATAATGAAGTCCTGGTTGAAGTCACTATATTTCATAATGGTTCATAAAGAACAAAATATGAAATGAATAATATACAGAGATTGGGAATTTAAAGATATTTTTAGCACAATTTAAAGATAATTTTAGCACAAATAATCAGCAGTCTTTGGAAATTCCAAACAGGTCTGCAGTAAAAAACCTGAACATGTTAACGAGAAAACCGTCTGAATTGGTGTATAATACTGTATTGTTTTGATCACATTCAAAGTTGACCAAAACACAACAGGACTAATACTTTGCTTAAGTTATCGGGTGTGTGTCACATTCAATTCAAGAAAGGTGCTTGTCTGTCAAGGACCGTACTACCCCGAGACACAAAGGAATAACAAACCAGCCAACAGCAGTGGACTGACCTCTGAGAGCGCGGGCAGACCGGGCGACTGCTGTAACATACTGATGACCTCGTCCAGGTTGGTCTGGATCCAGGACAGCTCCTCCTTCTCCACCTCCGTGGTCAGACTGCAGCCACACACAGGACAGTGATGGGGTCCATAGGGGAGATCAGGCCAACCTGCTACCACTAGGTACCAGCTAATGGTAAGAACTTTATTTCATCCCATGCATGAGAAATGTACTTGTTACAGCAACCCATAGAATATAAAAAGATGCAATAATAAAATAAAGAAGGTTATAGTATGTCCAGCATACATACATTTTTTTTGATTTCAATGCCATGTCATAGGGGCATAGATGAACAAGCCTAAGGGTTACACAACAATTGAGGCACAATGCCTTCCGGTCTTCAACAGGTAAGTGGATGCTTAACTGAGTGCTGAGGTTAAAGGGCATGTCAACACTTGTTTGGAACACATATCAACACACAATTGCAACGATGGAACATAACAGGTTATGATTTCATTCTTTCGATTCTTACTTTTTTTAAACATCATTAAGGAGAAGGGAGAGGTTTCCTCCCGTATCAGAAACAAGCAAACAACGACTGATTAAATTAAAGGAATTAAACAGGCACTGCGCCGCAGGACACAGGAGGTGCGTGCTACCTGTCGGTGTTCCTGCCGGCCATGGCGCGGATCTTGGAGGCAGTGAGGCTCAGCTTGCCCAGGATGTGGTCGCCGGAGCGCCATGCTCCCGGTAGTCCAGGCTGGACCCCCCCGGTGCCGTCAGAGTAGGGGCCGGGGCCTGCGTGCCCATGGGTGGTGGTGGTGGAGGTGGAGGTCTCCGGGTGGTGCAGCCGGTCTGTGGTGCGCTCGGCGGGTGTGTCGCGGGCAGGCTGTAGGAGGGGCACACAGAGAGATACGCAGGCTTAGCTGGAGACCGCTAGGTCATGGTAGTACTACTGTAAAGAGGGGGGAGACACCAGTATAAACCTACTGCTACTTTAGTGGGCCGTCTTAGATCGCACACTACGGTCAGGATATTATGAATCCGAAAATGTAATGCTAAGCTGTTCGGTCGTAGCAAGTAGGTTTCAACTTAAAAGGTGACGCATTATACCGCCGTGTGTGAGTGTGATTCGCGAATAAATGCCCATTTGAAAATCTGCCCTCTTTTGAGATCACCAGTGGGCGTGTCCGCCTAGACGGATTTTCAAAACGGCTTGTAGCGGCTAGTCACACTCAAACCTGGTAAAAGGTGTACAAACTGGATATGACGTCTTTAAGCCTGATCTTAAAATATCAAAACAACAACCCATCAACGAGGTAAAGCTCTTAAACCGCTCACGTCTTGTGGGTCGTGCGAGCGCGCCGCTGCTCCCCCCGCTCCGCCTGCTCCGCCCGCCAGCCGCTGGCCCACCTCCGCCAGCCTCTCCTCCAGCGCCTCCTTCTCCTGCTCCAGGGCCCTCCTCCTCTGGGCCTCTCTCTCCAGCTGCTGCTGGGCGTCCCCCGCCCGCTGCTCCAGCAGCGCCAGCTGGCCGCGGGCCTCCTCCAGGGCCTCCTGGTCCCTCTGGGCGCGCTGCCCGCCGCGCTGCACCTCCTCCTGCTGCCGCACCGCCTCCAGCCGCTGGGCCTCCAGCTCCCCGAGGAGGCGCACAACCTGGGGGGAGGGGGGGGGGAGGAGGAGGAGGAGGAGGAGGAGGAGGCGGAGGAGGAGGAGGAAGAGGAGGAGGAGGAGGAAAAGGGATTTTTAGCACATTTGTGTTATACAGGCGCTGGTTAAAGACAAATAATGTATATTATTATATTGTATTATTATTTATTAAACTATATTTAATAGCCGCCTTCATGGGTTAGGCTTCCCGGGCACATTGTATAACGCTACGTTGTGTGGCAGGTTTCATAAACAACATCGCTTTATATAACAGTACCACATCAACGGTACTATAAAAGTATCATAAAGTCGCTGTTGGTCGTACCCATGGGGATAACAAGCCCCCTCTTTTCTAAACAGTGTTTAAAAATAAAATAACTCTGATTAAAATATATATATTACATGTTTATATACATGTTTTTGTAAATTATTAAAGCTATACTGTACGATGTGAGAGAGCTAGCATGATTTGACATGCTTCTCTTCGGAGTTCCGTTTAACTCCTCCCCCACCCTTCAGGTTTCCCTGCCCCCACCCCTCGACACAGAGCCGTGCACGAGCGCTGCTGCTGCTTACGGGTTACTTCAACGGCAACCATTGCGTCACTTTTCAGGCCATTCAACTCCCTCAGTTGTCGCCATCGCTGAAAAGCTAATCCAATATTTATTCTCGTTTTTCCTCGAGCAGTCTCCAACTTCTTTTTTGTTGCTGCCTTTTCAGTTTCTGTCTTTCTTTTTCTTGCCTTTTTAAAAGGATGAACCAGGGCAAGTAACGGTGGCAGTGGTAACTTCAGTTGTTTCTCTTCCATTGTGTAAACGTTGTAGGCTCACTAGGTCTAGTCCACTGTCATGAACTACTATGACAACAACGCTTTCTTTGCCCTCCATGAACGCGCTCAGGCCGGCTCAGGCTCGTACACAGAGGGGAGAGAACGCGCAGGCTTGTGATTGGTTATTTCGATTCGGGTACAGTGTCTCCGATTGGTAAGCATTTTAACAGGTTTATAGCAGATACAGAATTCGTTTTTTTTTCGCTTCTTTTTCATTGCCCATAAGTTATTTATTGCTGTCAGGATGTAAAAAACAATTTCAACAACATAATAAAAAGTGCATATTACTGGATCCCGTACAATATGCCTTTAACTCAAGGAACAATATGTTAACTCATATTGTCTAGAAGGGCTGCTCGATAATGGGAAAAATCATAATCACGATTATTTTGGTCAATATTGATATCACGATTCCTCAAACGATTATTTTTGAGTTTGAAAACATTTTGTAGTTATTCAGCATGTCCCTCCAAATTTTTAATTGTAACTGAGAACTTTTTCAATCTAAAATGATATACTGATTAATGTATCCAGCTGTTCTTTCTTTCTATAAAACATAAAAAAATAATAATAATCGATTTTGTTAATTTTGTGAGCGTTTGAGGCTAAAATCAAAATTTGATTAATCGCCCAGCCCTTTAGTCAAGTGTGTTCCCCATCAGGTCTCCAGGCGGGACCCCACCCTCACCTGTGCGTGCTTCTCATCCAGGTCCCGCTGCAGCCTCTTGAGCACGCTCCTCTCTCCTCCCACCCCCTCCACCTCCTCCTCCTCCTCCTCCTCCTCCTCCTGCTCCGCCCCGCCGGCCCCCGTCCTCAGCCGCCGCTCCCTGCCCAGGGCGCTGCTCATCTCGCGGGCCGTGGCCTGCTGAGTGTCCAGCCTCACCTGGAGCTCCTGGAGCCGGCTCTGCAGGGCCAGCTGGGCCTGCTGGGCCTGGAGGCTCCGCTGGGAGGAGGCGTGGCGCTCCTCCTCCAGGGAGGAGGCCAGCTGGGCCGCCCGGCTCCGCTGCTCCTCCGCCGACACCCGCAGGTCCTGGGGGCGGAGAGGTGGTCCATCAAGAGCATAACATAACTCAGCACTGTAGTTATAACTAACTATAACTACAGGGTAGGACAGGTTGTGTTGTAGACACTATACATGAGGAGCATAGTATCACTTATAATATAATAATGAGTATTAATACAGCTATAGCCTAGGACAGGTTATGTTGTGGACATTATACATGAAGAGCATAATACCCTTCAGCGTTATAGTTAGTAGCATAATACTTATTATAACAGCTATAGCCTGGGACATGTTATGTTGTAGACATTATACATGAAGAGCATAACATCATTTATGATGTAATACTTATAACAGCTATAGCCTAGGACAGGTTATGTTGTAGACATTATACATGAAGAGCATAACATCATTTATGATGTAATACTTATAACAGCTATAGCCTAGGACAGGTTATGTTATAGACATTATGAACATAACATTATTTATAATGTAATACTTATTATAACAGCTATAGCCTGGGACAGGTTATGTTGTAGACATTATACATGTAGGTCATAATACCATTCAGCACTATCGTTCATAACATGAATGTCTGACCTCCAGCTCCTCCTGCTGGCTCTCCTCACTCCGGCCGGTGCGGTTCCTCTCCTTCTCCAGGACCCACTGCAGCTCCCTGGTCCTCCTGCGCTCCTCAGACAGCTGGTCCGTCAGCGCCTCCAGCTCCGCAGCCCGCTCAGACACCTCCTTCCTGCGGGGGACGGACACTCATAACCACGCGGTCCAGGGGTTGGATCTACATGACTGAACCACGCCCGCGGCAACAGGGGCCGGGCTGGAGGAGGCAGATATTGTTTTACTGCTGATAGTGATACGGAACCTGTGTGCATGCCTCGGACATAATTGAACATCATGGAAGAAAGTGTTTAGGCTTAGAGACATAATTAAAGATGATTGATCACTTTATATAACTTTAATAATCTAAATAAAAATAAAAAGCCATTGTGAATAGTTTAATTGATGGTCGATGAATGAAACGTGATTGTCCAAGAGTGTGGGTGTCTGTTTGTAAAACGTGTAAGAGTGTGTGTAAGAGTGTGTAAGAGTGTGTAAGAGTGTGTGTGTGTGTGTGTGTGAAACGTGATTGAATAAGTGTGTGTGTGTGTGTGTGTGTGTGTGTGTGTGTGTGTGTGTGTGTGTGTGTGTGTGTGTGTGTGTGTGTGTGTGTGTGTGTGTGTGTGTGTGTGTGTGTGTGTGTGTGTGTGTAACGTGATTGTGTAAGAGTGTGTGTGTGTGTAACGTGATGGTGTAAGAGTGTGTGTGTGTGTGGGTGTGTGTGTGTCTCCGGGTCGGACCTGAGTGCGTCCAGCTCCTTCAGGTGCTTGTGCTGGGCCTTCAGCGTGGTCTCCAGCTCCAGCTTGGTCTGGGACAGCTCCCCCTTCAGCTCCTCCAGCAGGACCCTGTCGCCGGGGGCTCCGGACCCAGGGCCCACACTCCCTCTCTGGGCCCCGCCCTCAGCCTCTGGCCCAGGGGACAAGGCCGGCTGGACGCCTGGAGGACACAGAGTGATTGACAGGCTGTTCAGAACAGGGGTTCTCAAACTGTGGGCCGCATCACAGGACCAGGTTGGTCATAATGACGTATTTGTAATTAAAATGCATGCATGCCTTTACCGTTTCACTTGACTATTAGTTTAGTGGAGGACTGAAAAGTGTTTTAAGATCAAGGTTATCATTATCTAAATTCTCTTTCCATCCTGACAGCATTAACCCATCTAATGACCTGGGTGGAGCTGCTCCATGGTGGCTCTGAGCTGCTGGACCTCAGAGAGGAGACTGGAGCGGTCAGCGGTTTGGAGAGAACCCATGGCCTCTCTGTGGTGGACCTCCTGCATTAGGGGACGGACAGAGAGACAACACACTGCATGTTAGTGACTGAGACAGAGACCACACAATGTATGTTAGTGAGAGACAGAGACAGAGAAAGTGAGAGACAGAGACAGAGAGAGACAGAGAGACAGAGAGACAGAGACAGCGACAGAGAAAGAGAGAGACAGAGACAGATAGAGACAGAGAGACAGAGACAGAGCGACAGAGAAAGAGAGAGACAGAGACAGATAGAGACAGAGAGACAGAGAGACAGAGACAGCGACAGAGAAAGAGAGAGACAGAGACAGATAGAGACAGAGAGACAGAGACAGAGCGACAGAGAAAGAGAGAGACAGAGACAGATAGAGACAGAGAGACAGAGACAGCGACAGAGAAAGAGAGAGACAGAGACAGATAGAGACAGAGAGACAGAGACAGAGCGACAGAGAAAGAGAGAGACAGAGACAGAAAGAGAGACAGAGAAAGATAGAGACAGAGAGACAGAGACAGAGCGACAGAGAAAGAGAGACAGAGACAGAAAGAGAGACAGAGAAAGATAGAGACAGAGACAGAAAGAGAGACAGAGAAAGATAGAGACAGAGACAGAGACAGAAAGAGAGACAGAGAAAGAGAGAGACAGAAACAGAAAGAGAGACAGAGACAGAAAGAGAGACAGATACAGAGGGACAGAGACAGAAAGAGAGACAGATACAGAGAGACAGATACAGAGAGACAGAGACAGAGAATCAGAGAGACAGACAGAGAGCGCGAGAGAGAAAACAGTTTTTTGTTGTTTTTTGCAATTCTGCCCACCCGGCTTCCAAGGGATTTCTAAAAATAATTATTTAAGCGACCCCTGGGATATTTTATTTTTAGTTTGTGCTCTGCTGTTAGATGTGCCGCCACATTTCATCCGAATGTGTGAGTCTGCGATTAAGACCCAGGGGTAAACTGACTACTGTGCACAAACTTTCCTGGGCAACATCGTGTCAATCTCAACCACCACTCTTATCTGGAGAATAAAAACCATGATATTTTTTTAAAACTCGTCACAGATAAAAAAATTTGACCAGTACACTAAATCCACTTTTTAGTTTTTGCCTTTCAAATGAAAGCCCTCCCATAAGGGGGTGATCCCGGGCAGGACGAGGGCTGCGGCCGCGCGGCTCACCTGCTGGGCCAGCCTCTGCTCCAGCTGGTTGAGGTGGACGATGGCGTCGCTGCTGTCCAGCTGGTCCAGCTGGCTGTAGAGGGCGCTCTTCAGCACGCCGCGCTCCCCCATCAGCACCTGCTGCACCGCTCCAAGCAGCTCCCCACGCCAGTCTGCTCCTCCGGGGGTCTGGAGGGAGGGGGGAGGGGAGAGAGGACGGGAGGGGGGAAGAGAGACGACGCTCAGCAAACAGGCCCAAGCAGCCTGGATCGGAAGCTTTTAACCGCAACCCCAAAACGATCAGACTCGTTACGTTAAAGTCATGAGGAGAAAATGTATAACGCTAAGTTTAACTTCCTTCCAGATCTAGATGATAAGGTGGTCTCACCTGTGTCCCCCTGCTTGTCTGCATCTGGGTGACCAGGGTCTTCAGGGACTGCACGGTGTCCAGCAGGGCCTGCCTCTCCCTGGGCCAGCCTGGGCTGGGGGTCTGGCCCCACCCTGGACCTCCTGATCCCCCGGCCTGGTCCTCCGTCAGGGGGAACTCTGACAGGGACAGGACCTGCATGCCCTCCTGGTGCACCTCTCTCAGCAGGGTCTGGATGGACACACACAGACGCACAAACAAACACACACACACATACACACACGTTCGATTACTGTCAGAAAGATATGGCCTGTTCAGCCCTTTGAGACTGTAACTGTGATTATAGGCTAAGAAAATACGATGGCACCCATCTTACTTGCTGTTGGACACGTATGACTGTTAAGATCAAGCTGATTTTCTTTTAAGCAAGCTTAGATGCCACATCCATCAAAGATTACAGGTGAGGCATTATGGGTAGAAAGTTGAACTGTTCATCGTCCGTCTGCCTGCAGACTGAGGGTGTGTTCGAAACCGCATACTTGCTTACTAACTATGACGTCAAATTAAGTAAGCATAACGTAGTAAGCGAGTTTTAGGTAAGCGAGTAGTATCCGAATGTCTTCTACTTACGGAAAGATTTTGTGTAAGCATCGCTAGCTTACTAGACGTACTCAACTGCCTCAGAATGCACTGCGTCTATTCAAAAGAACAGTGGAAGCAATGGCGCTAAACGGGGAGCCGCAGCAGCAGAGCCCACAGCCATACCGATGTAATTGTTTAATAATTGTTTTTAACACATCACCGCAAATTCTTAGGTTGAAGATGTACTGTGACGTTAAATGTGACGTTTATATATTTATTTATAATATTTATTAACGGCGCCCGGCCGGTAGGTTATTGACACGTCATTTGATTCACGTCATCTGAGGTGGTTAAGTAAGGACGGTCTTCTCAACGGCGATTACTCAAATGGATTACGGTACTCAATCATTATTTAAGGATTCGAGAAGTAAGCCAAATATTTAGTAGGTAGTAAGCAGTAAGCAAGTAGGCGGTTTCGAACACACCCTGAGACTCCCTGCGAGAAATGACGTTTGCAAGCGATCAATAAAGTTATGTCCTTTTGAATACCTTGATCTTGTCAGGGAGTGGGTCTTCCCCGTCCCGCCTGGCCCCCTCCGGGGTGGTCCTGAACTCCTGCTGCAGGCTGGGGGGGTCGTAGCCCGTCCGCTGGCTGTAGTCTGAGCTGCTGTCTGCAGGGGGAGCCACACAAAAGGGGGGTACTTCTCACACCGGTTCTGCCAACGACTGAATGCTCAACGATGAAGACGGCGTCTCTTACCGCTGGTGTATCCGTCCCGGAACTGCAGCGACGCAGGGCGGTCTGTTCGGGCCGACGAGGCCTGGAGGGAACATCAAGGTGCTTCAGTCAACACTAAAAAGGTACTGTAGGTCAGATCTACGAGCCGGAATTTGACTGTAATCCCTAGGAGTGGCAGGGTCACCCGTCAGCTATTAGCAAGGGAAATGCGCTGTGACGCACAGTGTGACGCGTAATCTGTTGTTTGTAAGCCGCTGCGACTGCCGGTGCATTGAATCTAAAAAGGCTTCTAGAAACCACGTGACGTCATAGCGTGCATCACGGTGCCCTGTCCGACCCGTCCCCTCTGCCCCTTCCCCCCCCCTCACCTCCCCGGAGCGCAGCTTGTCGACGACGGCCTTCAGGGCCTTGCACTCGTTCTCCAGGGCCAGGGTGTCCAGGCGCAGGCCCTCGCTCTCGGCGATGTGCCGCGCCTCCATGTCCAGGATCTCGGCGGCGTGGAGCTCCTGCATCTGGACGATCTTCTCCTGGAACTCCCCGATCACCTCCGCCACCACCACCTCCTCCTCCTCCTCCTCCTTCTTCTTCTGGGCCGCAGCAGATGGACTCAGGGTCCCCGCGCCCACCCCTGTGGGCTTGGTGGCGGTCGTCTGGAGGTCTTGGTGGGTCTGCGTGGAGGAGTCGGCGACGGACACCTGCCGGCGCTGCTCCTGCTGGGGCCGGCGTTCGGCCCCGGGGCCCCCTGGGCTCTGGGTCTTCTCCGAGGCCTGCTGTGCGGCCGCTGCAGAGTTCTTCCGGGATAAGGACGCCTTGTCTTTGGCGCTGCCGCTTCCCTTACCGGACAACGACTTGCCCGCTTTCCTCTTGGGCTGGCTGCCGGCGGCGGCCGCGGCGGTGGTGGAGGAGGACGAGGACGACGGCGGCGGCTGAGGGGAGGGCGAAGGGGACGTCGGGGAGCGAGAGGGGGGCTCTGGGGACAGGCTGGCCGCTGCCGAGGCCGCCTGCAGCTCCCGGAGCTCTTCTTTGAGCTGGGCGATGGCGACGTCGCGGCACCCGAGCTGGTCCTGGAGCTGGTCCGCTCGCTGCCGGCAGCTGGCGACCTCTTCTTTGGTGGCGGCCGCCTGGGTCTGGACCTCCTGGAGCTGCTGGAGGAGCCCCGGGACGCTGGATCCTCCTTCCTCACCTTCTCCTTCTGCGCTCGCGGTGGCCTGGGAGGGACCAGAGACGGAGGGGAGATCATCAGGGAGGGAGTCAGGCATGATCGTTTCACATTGCGCTTTTTATTCAGAGCGACTTAACAGGGGAGGCTGAGGGCAATCCTAGCATATAATCAATGTGAGAGCAAGTACAAGAACCTGATGTTGATAAAAGTACTGTAGGTTAATAACTGGTATTTATAACAGTTCAAGGAAGTGAACTTGTGTCTTCTTACCCGGTAGAGTTCTCCTTTAAGGTGAGCGATAGTCATTTCCCTCTCCTGAAAAAAAAACACCAAACAACAAATTACAAACTGACAAAAAAAGAATTCAAACTATACCTCTAAGACAATTTAGATTCTGGAGTTTCAACAAGCCTCAGACCAGGCCTAAGGATCTTAATCACATATTCATTATCATTATAAATTCTTAACACTGAGCTGTCCAACCTGGAGCAGCTCCTGTAGCCTATCAGAGCTCTGCTTGCAGGAGTCCAGCTCCTCCTTGACCACCACCACCTCCTTCTGCACCTCCTGAAGCTGAAGGTCCAACCCCTGCTGAACCGCCTCCTCACCGACTCCTGGCGATGCCTGGCGTGGAGAAGGTTAGAGGAGATGCTAGATGCTGAATGACTGACATGAAAACAACCTTGGATGCACCCTTCTTTAAAAGGTGTTGCAGGTAAGATTCAACAGCTATCATTCGAGCATGATTATTTAGAAGTGCCTTGGTCATCAGTCAGCTATTAAGTGAAATGCGATGCAAGAATATCTGTTTGATATTCTATATTGAATGGAGTGTGCCCGCCTCTGTGTGAGCAGATTGTGATTTTAAACGTCATCTCATCCTTCCCTGATTGGCTCTGGATGTCCATCTTGCCTGTCAATCAAAGGTCCATGAATGTAACAGCATGTCTTGCCCTCTTGCTCTTTTCTGCTGTCTTGTCTTTACAACCGTAAAGTCATACCTACAGTATAGCCCCTTCAACGATGGACAATCATATTACATATCTTGAATAGAATATTTTTAATAAATCCATACCTTCTGTATTTGCTCTTCAACCCTGCTTATTGCCAATGTCTTCTCCTGAAAAAAAGGAAAACAAGATGTTTGCCAACAAATCCATTGATATGTATATGAAAGTATAAAAAGTGAATTATAAGAAAAAAATTATAAATCAGATCAATCAAATGATTACAAGTAATTACCTCAAGCTGCTCTTGGAGTTTACTATAGCTCCGGTTGGAGTCATTCAACTCTTCCTGAATTTGACTAGAGCTCTGCTTGTTGTCATCAAGCTGCTTCTGAAGTTGACTAGAGCTCTGCTTCTGGTCTTCTAGCAGTTCTTCAAGTTGACTACAGCTCTGCTTTGAGGTGTCTAGTTCTTGTTGAAGCTGACTCGAGCTCTGCTTATAGTCAGCTAGCCGTTTTTCAAATTGACTACGGTTCTGCTTAGAGGCTTCTAGTTCTTGCTGGAGTTGACGAGAGCTCTGCTTCTGGTCTTCTAGCTGTTCTTCAAGTTGACTACTGTTCTGCTTAGAGGCTTCTAGTTCTTGTTTAAGCTGACTCGAGCTCTGCTTATAGTCAGCTAGCTGTTTTTCAAGTTGACTACAGCTCTGCTTTGAGGTGTCTAGTTCTTGTTGAAGCTGACTCGAGCTCTGCTTATAGTCAGCTAGCTGTTTTTCAAGTTGACTACTGTTCTGCTTAGAGGTATCTAGTTCTTGCTGGAGTTGGCTAGAGCTCTGCTTGTACTGGTCAACCTGCTCCTGAAGTTTACTCAAACTCTGCTTGGTGTCTTCTAGTTGTCCTTGAAGTTGACTGGTGTTCTGCTTCGAGTCATCTAGTTCTTGCTGAAGTCGAATCGAGCTCTGCTTGTATTCAGCTATTTGTTCTTCGAGTTGACTACTGTTCTGCCTCGAATCGTCTTGCTGCTGCTGTAGCTCACTCGAGCTCTGCTTGTTGTTTTCCAGCTCCTTTTGGAGTTGACTACTGTTTTGCTTGGAGTCGGCTAGCTGTACTTCAAGTTCACTCGAGCTCTGCTTGTATTCTTCTAGCTGTACTTCGAGTTGACTACTGTTTCGCTTGGAGTCAGCTAGTTCTTGTTGCAGTTGACTCGAACTCTGCTTGTAATCAGCTAGCTTATTTTCGAGTTGACTACTGTTCTTCCTTGAGTCATCCAGCTCTTGCTGAAGTTGACTCGAGCTCTGCTTGAGTTCTTCCAGCTGTTTTTCGAGTTGACTACTGTTCTGCTTCGAGTCATCTTGCTGCTGCTGTAGCTCACTTGAGCTCTGCTTGTTGTATTCCAGCTCCTGCTGGAGTTGACTACAGCTCTGCTTTGAGTCAGCTAGCTGTACTTCGAGTTGACTCGAGCTCTGCTTGTACCGATCAACCTGCTCCTGAAGTTGACTAGAGCTCTGCTTGTACTGGTCAACCTGCTCCTGAAGCTGACTAGAGCTCTGCTTGGAGTCATCTAGCTCTTGTTGAAGTTGACTAGAGCTCTGTTTGTACTGGTCAACCTGCTCCTGAAGTTGACTGGAGCTCTGTTTGTACTGGTCAACCTGCTCCTGAAGTTGACTGGAGCTCTGTTTGTACTGGTCAACCTGCTCCTGAAATTGACTAGAGCTCTGCTTTAAGTTGGCTATCTGTTCTTCGAGTTGACTGCTGTTCTGCTTCGAGGTGTCTTGCTGCTCCTGGAGTTTGCTAGAGCTCTGCTTGTAGACTTCTAGCTGTTCTTCAAGTTTACGACTGTTCTGCTTCGAGTCGTCTAGTTCTTGTTGAAGTTGACTAGAGCTCTGTTTGTACTGGTCAACCTGCTCCTGGAGTAAACTAGAGCTCTGTTTGTACTGGTCAACCTTCTCCTGAAGTTGGGTAGAGTTCTGCTTGTAGTTTTCCAGCTCCTCCTGGAGCTTACTAGTGGTCTGTTTGAAGTCGGCTAGCTGTTCTTCAAGTTGCCTAGAGCTCTCCTTGGAGACATTTAACTGCTCCTGGAGTTGACTAGAACTCGCCTTTAAGTCGCCTTGCTCCTGTTTGAGTTGACTAGAGCTCTGCTTGTAATTGTCCAACTCTTCCATGAGTTTACTGCATCTCTGCTCGTAGTCAGCTAGCTGCGCTTCAAGTTGACCAGAGCTCTTCTTGTAATTGTCTAACTCTGCTAGGAGTTGACTGTGTCTCTGCTCGTGGTTGGCTAGCTGCTCCTCATGTTGACTAGAGCTCTGTTTGTAGTGGTCCAGCTGTTCTTTGGTGGCCAGGGCCTCATCTCGGACCTCCTGTAACTCCCGGTGAGCTTCACGCGCATCCCGTTGGTCTGCTGCAGGAGATGGCTGATGGGAAAGAAAATGTATAAACACAATCAGTGCATGACATGCTATGTTTTTTTCTTTCCTTTGTGGATTCAACAACGACTCCCATTAACAAATTCTCTCGACCGAAAAGCAACTCCCATCAAAACTTTTAAAAAGGCTTTCGTATGCAAACCCTCACCGTTGACCAGTGAGCCCTCACCTCACAAGTGGGCTTCCAGGTCTTGTGGTGGGCTCCAGCCTTGCTCCTCATCTGGTTCAGCAGGTCCATGAGCACGGCCAGCCTCCGCTCGTACTCCATCACCTCCTCCTCGGAGCTGGAAAGCAGCTGCTTCTGCAGCTCCTGGTCCTTCTGAATGCCGCTGAGCCCCACCTCCAGCTCCCGCAGCTTCTCCGTCAGGTGCCCCGCCCTCCCGGAGCCGCCCGCCGGCCCCCTGGCTCCGCCCACCATGCTGAAGGAGGAGGAGTCCAGCTGCGGGAGGCCAAAGTCCGGGAAGACGTGGGTCGGAGGAGCGTCGGACCGCGGGCCTTGAGGCTGGCTCTCCTCCACTTCAGTCCGCTTGGGGTCTGTCTGTCCTCGCGGCTCCCCCTGCAGGGAGTCCCGATGCTGGGCCTGGCCGGTCAGCGCCGACGCATCCGTCTCCGTCTCCCGGAGTCGGTCCTCCAGGTGGTCGACCTTCCCCCGGAGGGTCTCAGCCAGCAGGCGCCCGCGGGCCAGCTCCGCCTCCTTCTCCTCTGCGGCGCGCTCCAGGTCCTCGACGCGGCGCCGCAGCTCGTCCACCCTGGAGCTTGCGCTCTGCTCCAGCGCCTGCACCTGGGCCTGCATGACCACCAGGCTGGCCGTCTCCCGGAGGGCGTCCTCCAGGCGGGCCTCCGAGCGCTCCTCCTCCTCCGCCCTGCCCTGCTCCTCCGTCTGGGCCAGGACGGCCGACGTCTCCTTCAGCCGGCGGTACGTCTCAAACAGCTCGCCGTGTTTGCCCCGGAGCGCGCCCAGCTCGCCCGTGGCCACGTCCAGCCGCCGCTGCGTCTGGCCGAGTTCGTCGCTGGTCGCCGCGACGAGGTCGCCCCCCCGCACCCGAGCCTGGGTATCCATCTCCTCCTCCTCCTCGTCGTGGTGCGGGGGCAGCTTCTGCTCGATGTTGGCCAGCTCCTGCTGCAGCTTGTCGATGACGGCGTTGAGCTGCTCCAGCTCCACCTCGCCGTTCCTCTTCAGGCGCTCCTGCTCGCTCCTCAGGCACTCCACCTGGGACTCCAGGTCCCGGATCAGGTCCTCCCGCTGGTCCAGGTCCTGAGGAACGTCACGATACGGCACAAACAGCAAGGGAACGTCAAGCTCTTCTCAGAGAGGAAGTGGACTTCCAGTTGCCGTGGAAACCGGAAGTGGATGTAAAGCTCCACCGGCATGGGAAGGGAACGTCAAGTTACAGTGGAACAGGAAGTGAACGTCGAGCTCCACTGTAACAGGAAGTGAACTTCAAGCTCCAACGGAACAGGAAGTCAACTTCAAGCTCCACTGTAACAGGAATTGAACTTCAAGCTCCAATGTAACAGGAAGTGAACTTCAAGCTCCACTGTAACAGGAAGTGAACTTCAAGCTCCACTGTAACCGGACGTGAACGTCAAGTTAGGGTGGAACAGGAAATGAACGTCAAGCTCCACTGTAACAGGAAGTGACCGTTAAGCTCCACCGGAACCGCAAGTGAGCATCAAGCTACACCAGACCAGCAGCAGTTGAGGCAAATCCTTTGTTTTTAAACCTTCGGGACCCATTTGGAAAGAGTCAAGTTACTTGATTAAATAATATTAGGTCTTTTTCCGTCAATATTTTTTATCATAGTATGATCAATATTACCATTACTTCTATAATTGGAGGGTTTGTTAATATTCATTATTTTGAATAATATTTTTTGGGGTTTTGGAAGTTTTGGGTATCAAAGGTTTAAACACAAACTCTCACACAAACATCACACGACTACCTTACGAGCATGGAGTTGGGAAGTAACTTACCAGCAAAACACACACATTTCACCAAATCATAAAAAATAAAGACATCCAAGAAAAAAAAGTAACTACAGTAACACCGCACAGACAAATCCTTACAGGAACGAATAAAAAATGGAAGGGCAAGCCACGGCAAAGCAAACACAACAATGGGACCACTACCACGGAAGGGATGCGTATGCCAAACATAAACCAACCAATAGAAACTATGGTGTCCATATTGGATACCCATGCCAGGTTACCTTCGTAGCGGACGCCGCGGGCTCCGTGTGTTGGCGCTTAGAGAGTTTCTCATTAAGAACGAGTATTTGCCTGTCCTTCTCCTCCATTACCTTTGGGAGTCAGAGAGTCATAAGGGGGGGCGGCTAGCAACGGTGTACCAGTAAATACCTGCTGGTGTGACCGATCGTTTCAGTCACGTTTATATCGGGCACCGGAGAAATGACAAAAAATGGTTGCAAAGATGGGATGAAGACAACAAATCCTGAAAATGATTGTTCACTAGACTACACAGTGAACCGCTGATATTTGCAGCTTTACTGAAGCGTGAAGCAGACGCTGACTGTTTCAAACTAACCTTGCAGACTTGGGTCCTTGGGGAGGTTTAAGTAGTTCAAGGAGAACATGACTTTACACAATATCACTGCGTGATCGAGTGTAGGGCAACAATCCTTTTAAAACGCAAATATATAGGGGTGGGAGAGAGGAAGAGAAGAGAAAGCAAGAGCAAGTCCAGAGAAAGTGTGAAAGAAAGAGCAAATGAAAGAAAGAGAGTGAGTGAGTGAGTGAGTGAGTGAGTGAGTGAGTGAGTGAGTGAGTGAGTGAGTGAGTGAGTGAGTGACTGAGTGAGTGAGTGAGTGAGTGAGTGAGTGAGTGAGAGAAAGAAAGAGCCAGGGAGGAAGAGAGAGAGGGAGAAGAGGGCGACAAATGGAGAAAGATTGAAAGGGAGGGAGAGAGAGCAAGAGAGAAAGCGCATGAGAGAGCAGGAAGAGTGTTAGAGCAAGAATGGGGAGGGAAAAGAAAACATGAAGAGGATACAGAGGTGAGAGAAAGAGGATGAGAAAGGACTTTTTATTGTACTATAAACGTGTGGTGTAGCCCTGCTGCTCTTGGAAGAGGCTGTGATAAAGCCTCTAACTCATTGCTTCTCGAGAGTCGGTACATCAGTGCTCTCTGTGGTGCGGTGTGGGGGGGGGGGGGTCTGTACCTGGAGCATGCTCTCCCTGGTCTCCAGGTGCTCCTGCTGGCTGCCCAGCTCCTTCTCCTGGATCTCCAGCTGCATCTGGAGCTGCTGCGCCTCCTCGCTCTTGTTCTCCAGCTCCTCCCGGAACTGCTCCAGCTGCTCCTCCAGGTGGGAGATCTGCAGGGTGGTGGAGGAGGAGGAGGAGGTGGTGGAGGATGAGGAGGTCGAGGTCGTGTAGGAGGAGAAGGAGGATGAGGATAAGGAGGAGGAAGAGAAGAAGAAGCAGAAGAAGATATTTTAGGGATAGAGACCATCTAAGCATAAGAGTGTGTTCAGACCTAGTTGGTCTGGTTCAAATCAGAATTTGGACAGTTCCTCCGTAGAGGAACTGTGATTTAACAGCTAGTACATGCAACACCCGGCATGGCAGGATAAAATAAAACCGACAAACCAAGGACCTCAAACATGAGGCATAAGTGACTCATTCAGAATCTGTTTAGGTTGTGTCCAAGGGCACAAATATCTTTACAAACCATGATTCTTTGGTTCCACATTAGAGTTTGGATGATGATGATGATGTTCACAAC
>NC_044069.1:9543695-9658695 GCF_902167405.1 Gadus morhua
GGCTGGGAGGGAAGGGGGGAGTCGGGGCCGAGCGATAGATGTTGACTACAGAGGGGGGGGCTTGGAGGGGGGGGGGGGGGGGGGGGCTTGGGGAGAGATGTAGCGAACGCTAGTGGGATCTACACGGAGCTAGAAGCAATACCTTTACGATTACACCGTCCGCCTGAGAAGCCATGAGAGAGCGAGAGAGAGAGAGAGAGAGAGAGAGAGAGAGAGAGAGAGAGAGAGAGAGAGAGAGAGAGAGAGAGAGAGAGAGAGAGAGAGAGAGAGAGAGAGAGAGAGAGAGAGAGAGAGAGAGAGAGAGAGAGAGAGAGCGAGAGAGAGAGAAAGAGAGAGAGCGAAAGAGCGAGAGCGAGAGCGAGCATGAGAGAGCGTGAGAAGAGCGAGATGAAGCCCAGTGGGATCGGAGGAAGAACAGGCGGGAGGACCGGAGCAGAGATCAGGAGAGAGAGAGAGAGAGAGAGGGTGAGAGGGAGTGCAAGAAATGGGGAGAAAAAGCATGAGTTGCTATATTAGTGAAAGTTTAAGCAGGTTTTATAGAGCTGGCTATTTGACTCTAACTGGAAGGCTTTGGGTTTTGGGTGGGGGAGTTTTGATTAAACTAATTTTGAATGGAGGTTGGATTTGTGTCTAAAGTAGATTTCAGGTAGGATGGTTATGTGCTTTATACTTACAATTAGTTACAATTAATTTGTATCAACTAATGAACACTAATAGGTAATAGTTTAGAGGGTCGGGCCACACAGTATCCTACCGGAAAACTCTGTGAAAGCGAATGGCTTGCTGAGGTAATGCGAATGTAAAAGAAAAGGAGAAAGGTGGAGGAAAGATATCCCAAAATGCATTGCAACGCAGAAGAACAAACAAGAACACCACCAGACATTCGCTGCAGTTTTGTGTTCACTGCAACCTTCCTCACTTGGTTATAAAAACTCTCCTCGAGGCATTTGCATAATATTTAAGCAAGCTGACAGGGGAGGACTTGTTTTCCAGAAAAAGGCCAGTAAACCCACAAACGGAAAGACCGGCTTTGCATCTAACCAGCTTGAGACCTTTAAATGGCAAATGTTACTTGACAAAAATGTTGATGTTTAAAACACGTTAAAAACTTCTTATTTAAATGCATTAAATATAGATATATTCATAATCTTTATTACTTATTTTAATTGTTACTACTAGTATTTCCCTATTAGTATTTCTCTCCTAGGGGCCCTGGTGGCTCACCGGGTAGAGAGGTACCATTAAGGCACAGTCCTGATCGCAGGGACCCGTGTTTGATTCCAACCCGTGGTCCTAGGGTGCATGTCCTCCCCTCTACCTCCCGTACCTTCCTGTCTATCTCACTCTATCATAAAGCATAAAGAGCACAAAAATAAATCTTAAAAGCGTGTTTCTCTCCTGTACTTCTGTCGTGACAGACACAGGAATCAACTCGTCCTACTAGGACCTGCAGTGCACCTTTACAAACCACCAGGGTCCCCAAACAAGCCAAACACCTCCTCCTCCGCCCCAGGAGGTAGACTCTGTGTGCTCCCTCGCTGCCGTTACCTCCTTGCCCCTGGGGTCCGAGGCCCCCTGGAGCTTCTGGGGGTTCCTCAGCTGCTCCTCCAGCTTCTGGATCTCCTGCTGGAAGACGTCCCTCTCGTGCTCCCGGTCCACCGCTTGCTCCTGGGAGCGGATCAGGAGATCAATCACAACGTCAGGAGTGAGGAGGGAACGATGGAGGAGGCAGCGTCAGCCGGTTGTACTTAGCAACGAGATGATCGACTACATCTCTGGTACAACCGTTCCTGCCTGTTTGGACTCAGGAAACGTCTCTCTTTGCATCGCGATCTCACAACCGTTTTAAAAGGGGACATATTATACCACCAGGTTTGAGTGTGATTAGCCGTTACAAGCTGTTTTGAAAATCGGCCTCTTCCGACATCACAGGTCGGCGAGTCCACCTAGATGTATGACGGATCGATTAGCAACGTTTGCTACAGTCCACTGGGTAGACTGGTAGCCTGATCTATCCAGCACACGTCTAGGAGGCCACGCTCACTTGTGGCAGATTTTCAGCTTGTAACGGCCTGTGTTGGCTAATCACACTCACACCTGGCGGTAGAATATGTCCCCTTTAAGTTGCGTGGTTTGAAAACGCTTGTGAGAACAGCGCCCTTTCACCCGAGTGTAGTCGTGACTCACATCCAGGAACTTGCGGTTGTTCTCCATCTGCTTCTCCAGGGACTGGATCTGCTGGCGGAGGTCCCGGCTCTCGTTGCGCTGCGCCTGCTCCAGCTCGATGGAGCGGTTCACCTGCTCCTCCAGCTCCGCCTCCAGCTGCTTCACCTGCTTGCCCAGGTCCGAGCTGTCCTTCTCCGCCTGCCGCTGCACCTCCACCTTCTCCTTCATCAGCTTCTCCGTCTCCTCCAGCAGGTCTGCGCGGGGTCGGGGAGGGGGGCGGAGAACTGAGGTCAAGTTTTTGGTTATGAAGGATTCTGTTTTGGGGTTCTTGTTGTTGTTGTTGTTGTTGTTAGGTTGAGAGATTGAGGTTTGATTTCCGATTAATCAGATGTTGAGGCTTTGCAGAGTCTAAGGTTTTGCAATTTTAAGTCCTTTGCATGAAAATGAGCTGTATTTTCGAATACATAACAGTCTGATTGTATGTAAAACAATGTCTTACATACAGTATATGACAATGTTCTGTACGTGTTGTTATCATTCAGTCACATTACCCATTTGAATTTAATAACTTGAATATTCATCCCAATTCATTCACATTTTCTTTGTTTTCTTGCCTCACTCTACGTTCTATAATTTGTATTTTTTTTTTTATTTTATTTATAATTTGTCTATAAATTGCATTTCTATGTTTATCATCGTCACTAGGTCATCTCCTTTAGTAACCTCAGACTCTCCAGGACCACCTCGAACATCTTCCCCATCATTGGGTTTTTCATTCCCCCCCTAATACAACCATGCCCCATTTTGTCCCAGTGTCTCCAAGGCCGTCACCAGTGAGCCCGTTTCCCCGCTGCGACCAGGATCAAACCCCATTGGGTTAGTGCAAAGGTTAGACCAAAGGGAGCGAGGTGAGAGAGTGCAGGAGACAAACCCAAAGACAAGACAAACCTAGACATTGGACATACGCATGCCCAGCGTGTGATTCCACAGGCATGGACGAGGAGGGGGGGGGTTGCTCGATGGACAATCATCTCACAGAAAGTTGATCAACAAAAAAAATGAAAAAGAAACATCTGCCGATACAACCCGTGTGATGAGATTAGACATTAAAAGATGATTGACAATACGTAGATTGATTAAACAAACTCTTTTCATAATTAATTAACATTGACCCCATGTTAAAAAAATGTAGGGCCAACGTCCACCCAAATGTGACTGTGAGACGGGGGCGGGGGTTAACAGAGAAACAGTGGATGAGGATATTGAAAAACCAAAGAAGCTGGAAAGGACAAGAAGCAGCGGAAGCAGAGGTGAATTATTGAGCTCATTAGCAAGCGAGCTCCGACTGTCAACCGGGCGGTCAGTAGCTTGGCGATCGGTGCGTTGGTGAGTTTGGGGGAGGGGGGGGGGGGGGGGGGGGGGGGGGGAGCCATGTCACCACCACTGGACTGAGACAAGGGTTAATGAAGTAGCGGCACATAGAGAGTGGAGCGGGCGCCATGCTCAAGAGTGTGGACACACCTGCTTCAGGTGCAGCGGCCACTTCAGCATCAACTAGGCCTATGGGGGGAGGGGGAGGGGGGAGGGGGGGGAGAATAAGAGAGCACAGGGTTTCAGGCATGCGGTCGTCACTCAGGCGATACTCAGAAGAACTGTTTGTTTGGAAGGAGGTTCACAGGAGGAAGAGGTGGACCACGGATGGAGATGGAGGTGTGTGATGGGGCCTGTGTTAGGGATGCAGCAGCTCTGTGGTCAAAGAGGATGGAGGGGGAAGGGGAGGAGCCACTCGTTGGTGGTTGGTGATGATGCTAGTGAATGGCTTTCCGTCTCCACGGCGACCTGTGTGGAATTCTCAAGACTGAGTATGGAGGAGAGAAAGGTTGTTGTTTTTTTTACTTTTGGTTCGACGTTTCCTGTTAATGGGTTGCTGCGATATGTGAACAAACATCTCTGTCTGGTGAAACATTGACTGGGCATTGTTGGGTTAGATACACAGAAAGGTTTCACAGGGAAGTGTGCTATACAGCAGTACACTGATATACTACACTGATCGAACATGACAAGGTCTTTAATGCATTATATGATGTATACATATTGTATGTGATGTATTATGTTACTTACTCTCTTAGTCTAAGAACATTTTTTAAATGCGATTCCACACTGGATATTACTAAAGCATAACATGTATACATAACTATTGAGGTTTGAATGATAAAAATGTATCCTACTTTGATAGAAATGAATCCACCATTTGTATGAATGTGATTACAAAAAAAATACAGTGTATAAAGCATATGGTTTCATAAAAATAATGTCCACACCGGATTTGAGTAGGCTTTACATAGGATACAGGCTGTGGCAAGCTCTACAGGAAAGCTTTGAATGTCATTTGTTTAATTTAGTTAATCATAATAATTTATTTTGCATCCGCTGGAAACTTCATGGAATTTCAAATCATAGAATGAATACAGAATCAACCAAATACACAGCACCCATTCCTCCCCACACCTCCCGGTTGGAGCTGGTTTACCCTACACCTAAACTAAACCGTGATGTTCACAATTTGAAAACGGCGAAATTCCACAATAGCTCTGCATTAGTTTCATGTATTAACATGTTATAATATGTCAAGAATGATGAGGCTCTGGGTGTGTGGAAATTAAATACCCAAAACTAGAGAGAGAGAGTAAATAACATGGATGACAACTGATGACTTCCTGTAAAGAATCAAAATAAAAATCAATGACAGCGCAGAACAAAGTGAAGGCGAACTTGTGGATCTTGTGGAATGTGAATGGCTGTAAGGAGGTAAAAAAAACAACACCCTCTTTCTCGCAAAAAACACTTCTATAGTGCATGGCATAATTCAGTGTCATGTTTATTATCGGAGGATTACTCTTCGGCAGAGCGCTAAAAAAAGACGCAGAGAAAAATCTCAACTGAAAAATATCAACTGAACTTAAAACTGATGAGTAAGTGTGTGGCCCCGGTGCATTGTGGGATACGTACGGAGCTCGCGAGGCCCTGCCGTCTCCCTCATGGCGTCCTGCTGTCTGCCCAGCAGCTCCTTCTCCTGGTGCATGAGGAGCCGCTCCTGCTCCAGCTCGTTGAGACGGCTGGCCGTCACCTGGGGGTGCAGAGGAAAGGGGCGTGGTCAAACCAAAGGGGGCGGGGTTTCACACGAAAAAACACGAGGAAATGGAAGCCTTATTAACGCGTCGATATATTTTGTAATCAGTGCATGTATCCCATTGAGGCAGTGTGGCTTACTGGTTTAATATATTAAAATGACACCTGGCAGGATTTTTCATTGCATCTCAACAGGCTAAACTCTACCCCCACACACACAGCCTGGGTTTGTCACCTGTAACTCCTGCTCCAGGCTGAGCTGTAGCTCCTCCTTCTGCCGGGCCTGCTCCTCCAGGAGAGTCCGCTCACCTGAGTAGCCTTCAATCACACCTGGTGGGGCGAGAGATAGAGGTAGAGGTAGAGAGAGGTAGAGAGAGGTAGAGAGAGAGAGAGAGAGAGAGAGAGAGAGAGAGAGAGAGAGAGAGAGAGAGAGAGAGAGAGAGAGAGAGAGAGAGAGAATATAAATAAAGGGGGATCAAGTGGAAACAAACATCTACTATAGAATGCCTTGATATTCATCCTGGGAAATTTTGCAGACATGCAATGTTTGCTTTCACACACTGTGTGGCGTATCTTTATAATACCCCTCAATCAACCCAAATACAAACAGACACACACACACACACACACACAGGAGGAACAACACCAAAAAAGTAACAAACACAAGCCGAATCGTACACAAACAACGGCAACCTTGTATACAGCATGTGTGTGCCATGCACTCACAATAGGCGGCATTTCTGACCCATTTTACTTTACAGGATGTGTACGAACAAGAGGACAACGAAGCACTGATCCATTTTCCCACATTCTGTCACAGGTCAGCAAGCAGCAGTCGTAGCGCTCGCGCACGCACGCACGCACACACACACCCACGCACGCACGCACGCACACACACACACACACCCACGCACGCACACACACACACACACACACCCACGCACGCACACACACACGCACGCACGCACGAACACTCTCACACCTGCCCCTCCCCACACACACAAACACACAATTACTTTAGCGGTCTTTAAATGCGGGACATTTGTAGAGATCATATTGTTGGTAAACTACGTTATATTAACATTAATAAAATAAAAGATTTACTCATGGGTATCTCTGTTGTTTCTAAATAAAAGACACATTAACAACTAGTCTTAACCTGAAAACCAGTTAATGCATACTGTGTATCTGCGTGCATATGTGTGTGTGCGTGCATGCGTGTGCGAGTGTGGCATGTGACCTAAAGGAAAAGCCCCTACACCCAGGATGGATTTCATCTTTGTTGTAACATTGGTTCAACTCCACAAAGACTTCAGAAGCCACCTCACACTGTGCCCTATTTGCCGAAGGAGTGGACGGCCGTCAAATACACATCACCTCTCTGGTGCATCCTCAGCTCACCAGCCGACCGTTGCTACGACTAACATTCATTTTCACGTAGTTACAGCTGCCGATATGAAACTGCGTCTCTGCGTACATAACCGGTAGATAACGGGATTCGAAAACCTCCCTGTTTCGTTTATTATTTTTTAATTAGTGAATGATTTTTAGTATACCTGGATGGACTCATGAACTAAAATAGATTGTCTTTGAATCTGTTCCATGGAAAGAGTCGCGGTGGTGGTGTGAAGAGAACGGGTTCCTTAGTGATTTATAAGCCAATTATACCCCCCGGGGAGAGGCGGGTGTTGGCCCGGTCTCGTAGAGACGCACAAATCAAACAAACCGATGCATGCAGCCAGACGACACCCATTGACAACGCGAAGGGGAGCGAAACTCAGAGGAACAAAACGCACACAAAGAAGGTACATTAGGTCAATGTGTGCTCGCCCATGATGGGAGTAAAAAAAAAGCATGGATCTCATTCATGAGAATAGAAAGGAAAAATGGTTAACGCCCGATATACTATGCTTCCATCTTTTGATTTATGGCTCCCAAAACCTCATGACAGACTCATAATCACGCTTTGACACAACCCACTCAACTGTGTCCAATTACTTTTCAATAGCAGTGATTATCCCTAGCCTAGCGATTGTTAGTACTTGCACTTAGTTCTATGATGATCTTTACTGTACCGACAGCGATAATTGTTTCACCTCTTATGACAAATGTACTTATTATGAGTCACTTTGGATGAAAGCATTTGCTAAATGCACTAAATGTAAATATCACGTAATGATCGATGCATTACACATTTACCCCGATTTCTAGATAGATCTTTCCTCTATAAACCTTCCTTTGAATGAGCGTCGATTTGCTTTGCGATTTTTTCTCATCCGTCTGCCAATAACACAATCCTCGTCTGTGTTTGCGTTGTGTTTGTTTGTGCGTTTGTGTACGGGCTTCACGGTAACACGAGCCCACGTCTCTTCCTGCTGCCCTCCCCAGGACCTCAGGGTGGGTGGCTGCTGTGGTTTCCAGCCTCGTCTAATGGTTATTGTTTCCTCCACAAGAGGAGGATCCTCTCTTTCTCGGGGCCTGGTTCAGAACCAGTTTGGAGATGCGGCCCCCGCCCTGCGTCTGGGCGGGCTCCAGATTAGGGACACAAAAGAACAGAGAGCTCACGCTGTCCTGGTGTCAGCGGCGTAGAAACACGACCATGGCAAGAAAACGCAACAAGGAAATTCCCGTTGTTATTTTGGGCCTGGAGACTCTGGGGATGTATGAACGTGTCGCATGCGTTCCGAACTGGGAATCGAACCCTGATCTTCGGTGCTTTGAAGCCGCAGCGCAGCAATCGACTGGGCCCCAGGCTGATGGAATGGAATGGGGAAATCTATATAAATAAATATCTATACAGACAAGTTTCATTTCTTTCAGCCCGCTCCGCCCAACAAAATGGTAGCACGACAGCGCACCTATAAACAATTCCTCATAGCTATGCTGTGGGGCGTGAATGATAAGAAATAACTTTTCGTGTCATCCGGACTCCCTCGGCACATACGGCCGGGCCTGACACGAGATGATCCGGCTTTAGGACGGCAAATATTGACCATCCTTCAACACCTTTTATCCCATTACAGCCACTAACTCAAACAGCCAACCAGGATGCTAAGACACGAGGATACATAACATACTACCATAATGGATACTCCCCCAGACACTCAGTCTTCAGGAGAGTGAAGATATCACTCACCATTGTTCATAATGGGCCAAAATCTATTTTTATTTCCCCTACAAGCCTGGAGAAAATATTGTGTTTCCTTTTGTGACCACACCGTGTGGTTATGGAGAATGGCTTGAGTGTATTAAGTGTTTGTGAATGTGAACGTGCGTTTGTTGTGTGTGCGTGTGTTTGTACGTGTGCATACGTGTGTGTGTGTGTACGCGTGTGTGAGTGTGAGTGTGTTTCAAGCCCCCTCTTCAAGCAGCTGTCTCTGACTGGGGGAAATACACACACCAGGTCAGCACGCACACACAAACCTACCGGCGCACAAACACTCGCAGACTTAGCGATCACAATCCTCTCTTCACATCCCTCACATGCCCCAAGACAGGTACTCATCATTATATTTTTAACACAATCATTCGACAGTGCACGTGCATGCAGAACGACCCTCACGTTTAGTCAGATCCTGTGAAGTGATACACACTGGTGTCATAGACTATCATTTGTTGTCTTTTGACGACAGATGCTAATACACTTTCTACTAAAGCGGACAGCTGATTCCCTCCTCCGAAACACACACCACTAAAAAACAAAACAAAAACATATACACACATTGCACTAAAAGGCAACGCAATGTGACGCTTGTCTGATACACGGGCTGATAACTCATAACTCATAAACAAGCCATAACCATAGCATGCAAAGAATAAAGCCATATATACAACAGGAATAAATCAAAGAATCAAACAATATAACCATATCTCTGAACTTTACCCCCGGGACAACAATGAAATTACCCTAAATCAGGTGACAGGCCAGAGAAGCTTGTTTATAATTCCATGTTTTTTTCCAAAGAGACTTACAGTAAATGTGTGTCTTATAGGAGAAGACAGGGGGTTAGACAGCGGATACAGATAGAGTCTAACCTCTGCAGTGCACCCTTTAAACCCTAAAGAGTAATCAGGTTTGATGACCTCCAAACAGATGTATGATGTCCGAAAGACCAGGCCTACCAGCCTACCCAGTGACTGTACCACCAAGGTATGTTGATTGATCCACCCATCGTTCATCTGGGTGTACTCTCACACGTACGGGGTCAGGGATTAACATTTAAATGTTTGGCCCCTGGTCCAGTCGGGCCAATGGGTCTGAGTCTGGAACATACTGGCCTTAAGGCAATCATTTCAGGCCCCCAGTGAAAGTTACAATCATCAGCATTAGGGGCCAGCTTTACTTGCGTTACTTTTCTCGCATACACCTGTCCCGATCGTGGCGGTGAGTGAAACACTGTCCCGGCATGACTTTCTTCATGGGCACCCCTTGACCCTGTCCTGTAACAGCATCCGGTGATAACATAGTGGCTCTTTAAACCAGGTAAAACAGAAGCACCACTACGCCCTCCCCCTCCAGCGGGCCTTACCCTCGGCCCGGTGCAGCTCGAGGGCCAGCTGCTCGCGGGCGCGCGCCTCCTCCGCCAGCCGCTCCTGGAGCTCCTCCTGCCGCTGAAGGAGTTCCCCCACCTCCTGGTTGTGGCGGAAGGACTCGCGCATCAGCTCCGTCTGGGTGACCCGGGCGTGCTCCAGCTAGCAGGGAGGGGAGAGCAGAGGGGGAGACCACGGGTGAGAGGGGGGAGACCACGGGTGAGAGGGGGGAGACCACGGGTGAGAGGGGGGAGAGACGTCGAGTGAGAGGGGGCGAGAGACGACGTTTGAGTGGTGGGAGAGACGAGGGAGACGACGAGTGAGAGGGGGGAGAGACAACGAGGGAGAAGGGGGGAGACCACGGGTGAGAGGGGGGAGACACCCAGTGAGAGGGGGGAGAGACAACGAGGGAGAGGGGAGAGATGACGAGGGAGAGACAACGAGGGAGAGGGGGGAGACGACGATGGAGAGGGGGGAGAGACAACGGGGGAGAGGGGGGAGACGACGATTGAGAGGGGGGAGAGACAACGAGGGAGAGGGGGGAGGCGACGAGGGAGAGGGGGGAGACGACGGGTGAGAGGGGGGAGAGACACCCAGTGAGAGGGGGGAGAGACAACGAGGGAGAGGGAGGAGACGACGGGTGAGAGGGGGGAGACACCCAGTGAGAGGGGGGAGAGACAACGAGGGAGAGGGGGGAGAGGGCAAAGAGAGAAGGTGGCTGATGTGTTCTGGTGAAGAATCTGCTAATCAGCACCCAAATACAATTTTGGGGTATTTTCTTGCACTTGCAAACGTAATGTGTTGAAAGTTGATGTCTGACCCTTAGAAGACCTGGGTGGGACCCTAAGTAGGTATTGACAGGGTTAGAGCAACTATGTATTAGTGCAGTTATTGACATGATTAAAGCAGCTTTGTGTTAGAGTACGCAATGACATGGTTAGCATTGTTACATCTTAGTGTAGTTATTGACAGGATTAAAGCAGCTTTAAATGAGGGTGGGTAATGACATGGTTAGCATAGCTATGTCTTAGTGTAGGTATTGACAAGGTTAGACAACAACAAGGTATATTACCAACTGTTTTGAAGCATATGTTTATCCCAATTTTATTATCTATCTATATTGAGCAGCACCGGTTTACATTTTTTGTTTTCTCTCCGTCAACTTCGGCTCAGCGCATTGATTAAAGATGAGTGAAATAATTTTCTTGACAATATACAGTGCATTTATTTATTTTATCTTTACTATTATGAGTCACTTTAAACTGGCAATGTAGTTGATGGCAGTTTAATGTCGGTTTCAATGTGAAACGCAAAGACACTCCTTGAGATGCTGAGATTAAAGTGATGTCACGTTTTTTGGCTCAAGAAAGCCGGCTGTTTCTGACAAGAGGTAAACAAAGTCAGTGTACGTCTCTACAGTAAACATCCATACGGTAAACTCTGGCAGAATCTCCAAAACACATATCCCTATCTCACTGAGCAAAGGTCACGTCATAACCGTGTCCACTGGCAACCAGGAAACTGTGACCTTTTCTCAGATACAAACTCTCCCCCACATACACACACACACGAGACAACAGATACACATGCGTGACTTCATGAAACCACCCCAGGGCGAAAAGTAGAACTAATGAAACTAACGACAACTTGAAGTATACGCGGAAAAAAGTATGTTTGTACAGAACACACCGGCAGAAGATCAACAGAAGTGCAAGGTCTGACAGGGCAGTCAGGAGACTGCTTGACAGAGGTTTGACAGAGAGGCTTCTCTTCCCAACCAGCACGAAGCGCAGAACCTTCAACCATGAATCCAACACAACACCACTAACCCATCCAACCCACTGAATCCCTCCATAGATCCACAAAAACACCCCCGGTGTTCAAACACTTACAGTATAGGGGGGCGTGGGGAGGGAGATTTTGGACACCACCTTAAGCAGGTGTCCGTTCTCGCGGTGGTTGATGTGGGAGATCTGAGTCTGCACCACCACGGCGTTCTTCTCGTTCAGGACCGAGGTGAAGGGGAAGGGTCGCGGCAGGGGCACGCGCGACTCCACCTCGTACACGTCCTGGTCCACGCCGTCCAGCCACACCACGCTGTTGTGGGCGCTGGAGTTCCAGTAGGACTTGTACGAATCCATGGCGGCGGTGGGGGAACTACGCCGAGACTCACTGCCCGACAACGGTGTTGACAACGGCGTCGCTCACTCAAACATCGGCTGGCGACTGGCCAACTGACTTTTCTTGTCTTCTTAAAACAACAGTTGATCAAACCGTCTCGTTCCGTCGTACTCCATGGGAACAGTCTTCTCTGCCTCACCGATGCTTCCTCGGGGGCCAATCAGGTCAACCGATATCCACAAACTGAACATACACACGATACTCCGTGGGGGGTGGGGGGGGGTAGGTAAGGTTGTTATGTGTGGCAGCAGTAGCTCAGAGCAACAGCAGTCTCCTTCCTACGTCTCTCGCTCAGCGCCCGGCTCCGGCTAGAGTCAACATTCAGCGCGGCTGAAGAGGTAGTGGCTTTTCTCTTTTTTTTCTTTTTCTCTCCTCCTTCCTTTAGCGTCACCTCTGATCACATGTCAAGCCAGCGGGGGCGAGTCCGCCAGGTGTCAGGTGGAGGTGGAGACGTGGAATCCTCGCCCAAGGAGCGGGAGAACTCGTACGGCCGCCGAGGAGGTAGGACGTCCGCTCGCGTCCGGGAAGAGAGTCATAGTCCCGGGGTGGGGAGCGCCCTAAGCCCGGTGGGGCTGGAGGTTGGTCCTGGGGGGGAACGCCAACCGCGGACCACGTGGAGGTAAGTCCTTCAAACGAATGTTTTGTGTTTCCCCGAGTGAATGGTTTTGAGTTTCTTTGCCTGGTAATCTCTCGCTCTCTTGGTGCTTCCTCTCCCTCCGTCTCTCTCTGGTTACTGAGTGGAGCCGTAACCGCGGCGCACACCCCCCCTGACGACTAGCCTCCCCCCCCCCCCCCTCACTCTCCCTCTCCTTTCTCTTTCCCTTTCTCGCTCTCTCTCTGTGCTCGCTCACTGGAGGTTCGTCAACAATGCCGTGCCGCCGTGGCAACCGTGACCCGCCGGGAAGCCTAGCCCTTGGGGAACCCCCCCCCACCACCACCACCACCACCACCAACTCCCCCTCACAGCGCTACCCCTCCCCTGGATTGTTTCTTTCCAAGTCAGTGCAGCCAGTGAAGGGTGAAATGTCTGATCCAGGTCGTGCTCTCCTTCAGTGTCTCTCTCTCTACCTTGTTCCCTCTCTCTCTCTCACACACACTCTCTGCCTTGCTCCCTCTATTTCCCTCTCACTATCTCTCACACACACACTCTCTGCCTTGCTCCCTCTATTTCCCACTCACTATCTCACACACACACACTCTCTGCCTTGCTTTCTCTATCCCTCTCTCACACACACACACAAACACACACACACACACACTCGCTCGGCCATGCTCGCTCTAGTTCCCTCTCGCTGCTGCTCTCTTGCCCCCCTCTCTCGTGCTCTGCT
Organism: Gadus morhua; assembly: GCF_902167405.1. Taxonomy (NCBI): domain Eukaryota; kingdom Metazoa; phylum Chordata; class Actinopteri; order Gadiformes; family Gadidae; genus Gadus; species Gadus morhua. The sequence goes on from NC_044069.1 coordinate 9,557,030, forward strand.
GTCAGTTGCTCCACACGGCCAGCGTGCTCCGACCTCATGCGACGGTACCTCATGTACTCGTTCCGGACGCTTCTCCTTGATTTCCAACACCAAAAACACAACCAAACCCTTTGCTTGCTCCCTGTTCTCCCTTCACCGGGGCGTTGTCACTTTCATAGGTCGCTCTCCAGAAGGACAGGCTTAAAAAAGGATTAAATCCCAATGTCCCAGTTTTTCAGTGTGTGTTTTTTTTCCAGCCGTCTGTCCGTGTACTTCCTATGTGTGCACAGATCAGGATAAGTGCCTTGCAGAACGGGGCGGGACGCAGGTGTGTCTTCAAGCCCCGGGGCCGAGTCAGCTCAGGTAGATTTGCAAACAGCGCAAGCTCATTCACACGCTCTCTCTCTCTGACAGACCGAGACAGAAACACACACCCACACGCACACGCACCACACACACACACACAATACAAAGAACCCCTGCACACACACCCTATATTCCTTCTCTTTCTTCTTTGACACAAACTTGTCAAACTGGATCCACTGTCTTTGTAGACACAGTAAGCCTTATTCCATTTTGATTAGGATAATTTACAAGTTTTGAAGTGTTGAGGATTATTTCCCCCACGTGGCTCGTCCTCTTCCTCCGTTCAAGCGTCGTTCTAATCTCAAAACGCACACGAACCACAATCAGACTATGTAGACACAGGTTGCTTATACCATTTTGATTAGGATAATATACACGTTTTGAAGCATTGAGGATTATTTCCCCCTCATGGCTCCTCCTCCCCCTCCCTCTGCCTCGTTCAAGTGTCGTTCTAATCTCAAAACGCACAAAGGCCACAATCCAGACCGGGTCAACCCTCACTGACCCACTGTGGCGAGTAAGCAAAGCAATCACCACGTCGGGGAAAATCATTTACCAAACGCCAACCAGCGATAGATGCACCACAACATTCCTGAGGAGCTCTCCGCCGGAACCAACCGCCACTCCGGGTGATCCACTGATTGATACCAAGTCGTAGTGGCGGCCATAACTCACGAGACAAACGCTTGTTCGATCGATCGCCGTAGTGGTAGTCGTAGCGGTAAGGATCGTTTGTTGCTAGCCGCTAGCTGTTCAAGCTGATTGCTAAACGTTATAATTACGTGTCCGTGGGAAGTGGTGGAAGACAGGGCGTTGAGCTACGAGATGGGATACACAGCCGGGGCTTGTCAAACATGTTTTTATTGAAAGATGGATGCCCCGTGGGGTCTGTGTCAGTCACTCACTGTGGTGGTTCAGAATGCACTAACCAGTCTAACACTGGCTCACTTATAGTGGGCTAACAATACACCCTCACGCAGAAACACACACGTACACATGCACAAACAAACACAATTTATCCAAACCAGGGATTGTTTAAATTCGGGCAACGCGAGAAAACGTTACATTTGGAGTTTACCTCCCCAAATAACTTAAATCTGCACTATCGTGGATTGAGCTGGGCATAAATAGAGCAGAATAAAGCCTGGTAATCAAACTAGAATAAGACGAAAGTCCCTGGATGGATTGACCTGTGGATGGACACGTTTAATTCTTGAGAAACTTTCTAGTTCAGATATTTTATAATGCAGTAAGTAGTTCCAGTTTAAAACGTACATTGTGCAGTTTTAAAGTACATCAAAAACCAGGACCAGTATGCGAATAAATGATATGTGCACACATGTGCAAATGCTTGATCTCATTTACTGCATTCATTCAGATAGTAGATGAAATGCGGTGTGTACCATTTAATTTCATTTGTTGTTTTGGATCAATTCTCCAAACAGAGTCGAGAGTCGAGAGTTGAGGAACCAACTCAAAAGTGTCTTAAATAATGCAACCGTTTTATAAGAAAAATAAAACCTACATTATTGAAACATACATTTCATCATGCTATGTGCCGACCGTGCACTCAGCGAGTCATAGCGCACTTTAGTGACGCTTGGCCAGAGACCGGGTGCTATTTTTAGATGGCCAAGATAAAGGGCATTTTGCCGTGTGTAATGTGTTGCGTACTAGCCAAGGGGGAAGACTCTAGCTAGTTAGCTTAGCACAATTAGTGCATCACAGTTAGCGTAGCACATGAAACAGCCTGGCGCACGCTGGCCTCTGGCTGGGATCTGAGGCTCCGACACTCGTGTGTGTGTGTGTGTGTGAGTGAGTGAGTGAGTGAGTGAGTGAGTGAGTGAGTGAGTGAGTGAGTGAGTGAGTGAGTGAGTGAGTGAGTGAGTGAGTGAGTGAGTGAGTGAGTGAGTGAGTGAGTGAGTGAGTGAGTGAGTGAGTGAGTGAGTGAGTGAGTGAGTGAGTGAGTGAGTGAGTGTGTGTGTGTGTGCGCGCGCGCGTGCGTGCGTGCGTGCGAGTGCTTGGACAGGCTAAAGGGGGGTAGGGCTATTATTTGATGCAGAATTCCGATAGGTCGAGTGGCCAGACAAAGGGGCTCATGCAAATGGGGTCTGGTATCTATAGGCAACCGCCGGGAATGAGACGACCCTATTGTCACTAGATTCTAGACCGCACAACTTTGTTGACGGTGAAAATTCTGCAGCCTCATCCCTATTCTGTCGTTTTTTTTTTGGACTCTTGGAAGACTAACATGGATACATGATGCACTGACTGTTTGCGTGGTGTTTGCGTGTGTGTTTGCGTCTTTGCGGGGTACAACATTTTGAATAAAGCCTAGTGTGTTGACGTAGCGTTTAGATCTGTCGGTCGGATTTAGGAACAAACCAACCCAGCTGTTTACAACTCACACATTCCGTTCATTCTTATAAAAACAGGACCACATGTATTGTGATCTGATTATAGACTTTGTCTGCCAACGTTAAAACTATGACAGAAACAGTACTTATGATGCCAAGTTATGTCACAAATTTAAATATAGGAAGGTTACTAACTATGACAAACATATTTTTCATATTTCTATGCATATATATGTTCTATGTTATGAGTCTTACCCACCCATAGGTTTATAACAGGTTTGTTTTTATTTATGTAGAAACAGATTTGCTTTATGTCATTCTTACTTGATAGGTATATGATAATAGTGTTTTTTTGCAGCAAAGTGTAACATTCAAGTAACAGAGTTGTAAGCCACAGCGGTGATGAACATTGGAAAAATTGCCTTAAACCTGCAGTATGTAGAACTTCTCACAGCCCCTAGTGGCCTGTGTTGCAGCTACAGTTAAAAATAATTAGAAAGAGAAAAATTCCCTGGATGGATTGACTCGTGGAGGGATGTGAAACTCTCTTATTAAAATATTTTTTTCAATGGAGTTAAAAGCTGCAGCCAAAAAGTGACATAGTGCAGGTTTAAAGTGCCATCACATTGTTATAATAATAGAGAACAATAAAAAGGACGACAATACAATTGAGTGCAGTGATGAGGTTGGGCCAGGGAGTGCCCGGGCTCCGTGCCGGCTGATCTCCGCTTCCTACCTGGTCGCTGCTCTCTGCAATGGCCACCAGCATTCGCTCCAGGGCCTTCTGGAGCCGGCTACTGGTTCCCAGCAGGGACTCTTGGTCTTCCAGCAAGCTCAGGACCCCCGTGGACAGGAGGGCCGGGTCGTCCGGGGCCACAGTCCCCCCTGGGCCTCCGTCGGCCTCCGCCACACCGGACCAGGCGATGGATGACTCATCCGCACTCGACTCACTGCCCTGGAAGCTGTCTGCCGCAGAACCTGGAATTACACACACACACACACAAAATAGACACACACGTTAGTTAGCATTCAATACAGTTTAACAATCCTGTACTTGGGATGCAGGGATCGATTTTTCTCACCAAAGGGGAGTTCAATTGCTTGATAAAGAGGTAGAGGCCCAATCCCATTTCTACCCCTTACCCCTCCCCCATGTTTTGAGGGGGAAGGGGAAGGGGAAAGGGGAAGGGGTAAGGGGTAGAAGTGGGATTGGATCTAAGGCCCAATCCCATTTCTACCCCTCACCCCTCCCCCTTAGCCCTTCAAAACAAGGGGGAGGGGTAAGGGGAAGGGGTAAGGGGTAGAAATGGGATTGGGCCTAAGTGTAAGTAAGTACATACACCATAGATGCACATATATGGACTTTGTGTTTGTGGTATAGAAATATATGTACCTGAGTAACATTAGATAGAATATGCACTGAGTCATCAACTTCAAATATTATAAACTGTAAAAAAAACTATAAAAATCCTCCTAGGGCACTTTCTATACATAAGAAGCATGCATGCTACCACCAACAGGCCAATGATTGTTAGTGCTGCGGCAAAACCCTCAGGTTAAAAGTATCAGACAAATCAAACAAGAACACTAACGGTGCAAAATTATATTTTTACACTATTAGATAGCTTCACATTGAATACAATCATAACCAACAAAACTAAAATAAAAAGGTAACAAATGTTAGGTCATATGGGCTTCATTAATCCCAGAATATACGTACATTTGGGCCAACAATTGAAGTAGTGGATAAGTTTTAAATGTGTCTGGTCTTCAATGTTGACCTGGATATAAAGGACACTGTGTACTACATCATGTGACCAAGCCTGGGGTGTGTATTGAAGGAGTTGTTCAAACACAATGCTGTTCTGAACCGGATGGACCCGCTGTTAAACAGGAACTCAAGATGAAGGTAGGCGACTTAAAAAGGTGCAATGCACAAAATAAACGTTCACTACAGATTTCACGATATCAAGTGTAATCACTTTTTATAAGATTGGATAAATGCAGAAGTTGTATTCTTTTGAATTTTATAGTGCAGTGTCTCTGGCATTTGTTGAGCAATAACAGGCCTGATCATTATGAAATAAAGGACTATCATAAACACCCTTTTGGTCACCTCATTTAAACAAAGTTTATAAGAACATCAAGGTTTCTTTTAGCGTGGCTGGCCCCAGTGGGAATTGAAGCACTAACCTCGGCAGTATTAACACCAGGCTCTACCAGATGAGCTAACACAAGCAAATGACCCATAGACTGGATAGAGAGTACAACACGTAGTATTTTTCTCTCCATCTGGGATCCGTTTACTTTGCATTTTGTGTGTTTTAATTCACCCATTATTTTACCCATCTATCAAACCCTCCAGGGCAAAACAACATATTTGTATTGTTTTGTACTTTTATTAATTGATCAATACACCATAATCATTATTAGGTGGTACAATACCACCGTCATCAGTGTCAATTCAGTGCGACTTTAAATGTTTGATTCATGGGATAAGCAACCCTACGATGGCGGCTCCGAATCAACTGTAATTAAAATGGTAGAACTCTTTACAAGGTAGAAATCATTGACATGTCATTTTGATGGGCCTAACAGCCTTTCTTGTAAACCAGTTAGACAAGGTCTGCAGGACTAGTGACAGCAATTTTCTCTTGTCAAATACCAACCCATTAAATCTCTACCATCTGCCGCCAAATGATTGGAATGTTCCTCCTGTGTTAAAAGGCGTGACCATCAGACACTTCATGCTTAATGATTTGAACTTTTAATCAAAGTAGCAGCTTTACAAATCCACATTTGCCATATAAAATTGTATCAAAGCCTCTAAGCCCCATAAGAACCCCCCCCCCCCCAGTATATAATACGAGCAGCATGTCAATTCAATTAATAATAATTCAAAAGAAAATAACAAGCAAGCACTCAATCAATCAATCAATCAATCATTCATAGACGAAAATATTTCATTGTTCAGTTTGAATTTTAGTAAATACAATACTAGTTTGACCTTTAGTTTTCATTTTTTTAGTTGCCATCGCGTTGACCTCAAGTAATAAAGCAGCTGCACTGATATCGTTTAGCCCAGTTTGAACCGGTTAGACGTCACCGGCGCTTCAAGTATTTCATGCGCCCCCTGACACAAAAACTTTATGAACCCCCCCCCCCCCCCCTCTGAAAAAGCGACAAGCAAGCAAATGACAGACAAGTGAGCTAGCAAGGGCTACCAATTAGCAAGCTCTAATTTGTTCTTCCACGAGGGAAACCTCAAAAAGGGCAGGATGCTTGAATGTTCTTAATGACTTCGGCTTCGACCTCGACCACTGCTACCAAACCCTCGATCGCCCCCTCCGATTGCCCCGTAGTGTACGGCGGCGATCAGAACGTGAGCCTCTCCTACTCGTAGGAGCAGGAGAAGCTCCTCTGCCAAGAAACCCTCGATCGCTCCCTCCGATCGCCCCGTATCGGTCAGGGTTAGGGTTAGGGCTAGGGTTGGATCAGAGCGTGAGCCACTCCCACTCGTAGGAGTAGGACTGCTCCTCTACCAAGAAACCCTGGACAGACTTGCCTGCGGAACAGAGGCTGAAGGGCTTTGTGTGGAGCCTCCCCAGGGAGGCCTCCGACCGGAGGCCAGCGTTGCTGGGCGGCGGCGGCGGCGGCGAGTCGGCGGCCGAGGCCAGGCGCAGGCTCTCCACGTGGAGGCCCATGGTCTCCTCGGCGGCCGCCGTGGTCTTCAGGACGTCCTGCAGCACCTGGTGGAGCCGGTAGTTGTGCTCCCGCAGCAGGTTCCTACGGGACGACGGCGGAGGGGTGGAGGGGGAAACAAACGTTACTTCTGCATTTTTTGGTTGCCTGCAAGGCAAGGCAAATTTATTTATAAGGCACACTTCATACAAGGCAACCCAATGTGCTTCACAAAAGACAGATAATCAAAACAGCAGAAAGCACAAATTGGAAAAAGAATGGAAATGCATCAATAAAGTGCATTTTTAGTGGTGGTTTTTGGGGCTGTAGTTGGCTGTAGGTAAGATTTGAAAGTTGTAAAGAGAGAATTATGAGTAGATAAGAGCAGAACGGGCAAGGTTTAAAAAACGAAACAACAAAAATAACTGAATGTGTCTAATCAAATGTGCCATTCATGCACTTTTTATCGACAGGCGAGGTGGATTCCCAGAGTCTATTGCAGAAGTTATGACCCGATTGGTCAGAAATAAGCAGGGAGTTTATTTCTTGGCTCATGCAGTGGCAGGCAGAGTAGAAAGTAGGAACATGTTCACAGTGCATCAAACTCACTTGTAGCATAATGCATGGCGATGACATTCTTAACGAATTACAGCTCTCGCATCTTACTTTCAGCACCATTAATTAGCATGTTTTAATATAGATATATATATAAATGTATATATTTTCTTATCCCTCATGCGTGTGTAGCTGTAGTTCCATCACCAAGTTTTATTGAAACCAATGTCTAGACTGAAGTATCAGTCTAGACATGGTATAAAAATTATCTCACATACTATATAAACTACACTCTACAGACAGCCGTCTGCAATATTAATGTTCATGATTTTACCGTGTGTGTTGCATTGTTAAAAGGCCTAATATAAAAGCGTATAACCATGATAACAATCCCCTCTACCTTTCCGAGGTGACCTCTTCCAGACCGCTGGACTCAAGTGTGGCGATGTCCCCTCCTCCAGGCTTCCCCATCTCCTCCTCATCCTCCTCCTCCTCCTCTTTCTCCTTCTTCTTCTTGGCGGTCTGGAGGGGCAGCAGGGACAGGACAGACAGTAACCCTGTCATCATCAGTCTATAAACGCAGCCTCACCTTCCCCAGACAACACACAGCACTACACTACAGTCCAGCCTCAGAGTTCTCTGGCTACCATTATTAAAAGTAGATTCAAAACCAGGCCAAGTGCAAGCGGCTACAAACGCGGAACTTATGCGAGAGTGACCGCAAACACCCTGATTACTCCCTCCCTCTCTGGCTCGCTCTTGGAGCCACTGCTGGGAGACAACAGTAGTATCTTTGTGCTGCTATGGCAACAGGTGTGCTCCACTCTTAACAGTGAGTGGCGATGGTGGTGGTGGTGGCAGAGCAGGAGGCGGCTCCCCCTGTTGGTGGGGAAGAGGAACTGTGACGACGTGAGACCACCAGAGAGCAAAGGAGGGGATTGCACTTCTGCACCGAGGGACTCAAAGTCATGGGTGTAGCCCACGGAGGCCGCCGCCGTACCTGATGCGCACCTCTCAAAAAGGGTCTCACACATCAGGGCCCGCCTCTAGTTAGTCGTCAATTAACCGGAACACGTAGCAGTAAAGACTTAATGCTACATTTAAGTTAAGGTAGCCGTTAAAGTTTAGTAGCCATCCAGGGAAAAAACGTTTTTTTTGATAAACTAGTCGAAAAAATGTATGATAAACTAGTCGAAGAGGTTGACATATACTGTATTGTTCATTTTCTGGTACAAACTCCTGTAGTATCAGAGACATCATTTTTGTGTTATAGACAGTAAATCACCAGATGTCAATGAATCGTGACTTTTTTGACATTGTGGCTCAGACTCACTGACACAGAGCCTTTCGGCATAACTATTTGTTGCAGAAGCGAAACGCAACCTTAACTATCCGTGCTGTGAGTCACCGTGTTGCGTTAGCCTTCAGGCACCAACCGCCACTGTTAGATATCAAAGAATCCCTTCAGTATGAACGGCAGAATAGCTCAACACATGTTGAGCTACAGGGAGTGCTTTCACCTTTACACAACCTCCGTGAAGAACATTAAGTTCTAACATAAGGTCATCCAAGTAATATTCTGTAAGATTTGATATGAACATTAATAATAAATCTGACTGCATATAATAGATATTTATATATCATATAGTCCTTTCATTAATTTTATGAAAAGACATCCAAGTACAAAGTTGCACGTCTTCAGGCACTTGAGAGTGGGTGGCTTAAGGAACGGCAGTTGGAAGAGATGTAGCTCGACTACTGAGCCCATCGTGAAAGTGTGATGAAGCCAGCCGTCGCCGCACAACGCTGATCGATGATGGCAGCCGTCGCCTCGCGTGCGTAATTCCTAACGATGCGACAAACGACGCGCGCAAAGCCTTTCTGACGCAGGGCTACGAGTGGCTGAGGCAGGATCACTGCCGTGGTCGCAGAGGCTGGCGTGACGCTAGGAGCGTTGAGTAAGGCCTCAGCTGGGAGAGGGAAGAAAGTTATTGAACTCACTGCCAGACCACTATCCCTATATTTGAGACCTTCAAAAGAATCACAAAATTGTGGATAATTCAGCAACATCATGCTTGCATACTTTGTTTTTTTACAATGCTTTTTTTTGTCTTCTTTTACTTTGTCTTCTTTTATTATTTTCCATTTTATTTCATTTCCATTTTCTTACTTTTTAATAATGTTCATCTGTATTATTATTTTTAAACAAAAGCCCCACTAGGTTAAAGTAACATCAATTAGCTTTGGCTAGAAATACTAGGATAAAAACATCGGATGACTCACGCTTGTCCATGTTTCTCTATCTGTCCCTATTGAGATGAACCTTAAATAAATAGGGCTTTCTCCCTTGTCACCCCAGGAATCTGTGATTATAGGTTTTTAACACCCACCAGGAACAATTAGATCACAAATATTACTCACTAGAACGCTGTGGGAATTATCATTACCTAAAATCTACTCTTCAACGTCTATCAAGCTGGCTCTGAGAAGGCTGTGGGCGCTACAAGATAGGGCAGACAACATTTATCTAGACGCATGTGATTACCAGGCAAGCTTACATAAACACCCCGTCCGTTTAGACGCAGGCCAAAACCTGCCGCGAAACAAGGCCAAGATGCAGAAGGAGATTAGATCAATCCTTTGAAACAAACAAGCTCATCAGCCAAAAGGTTCCGGGTTTGATCCCCAATGTCCTCAGTCTACCAGCAGGCAACCCTTGAGCAAGACCCTAACCCTTACCTGCTCAATAACTAAAACATAATGTGTTTGTATTCTCTATGAGTCGCTACGGATGAAAGCATCTGCTGAATGACTAGATAGTGAACAGTGAGGCCCTCGTTGAGGTGTGCTTGTACAACAACGTTCCACTGACCTTCTGGACTGCCCACGCAGCGTTCCTCAGCTGTTCCTTCAGCCGAACCACCTCCGAGGTCAGCTCTCTGACCTCCGTCTTCAGCTTCCCGCAGCCCTCCACCTCCTTCAGGGAGGAGGTCCCCCTCTCCTCCATCACCTCCTTCTTCTTCTTCTTCTTCTTCTTCTTCTCAATCTTGGGGCGGGTCTGAATGGAGGAGGTGTCCAGGACCCTCGGACCGCTCCTTTGGGTTTCCCTCTCCTCCTCCACCTCCTCCTCCTCCTCCTCCTCCTCCTCCTCCTCCTCCTCCTCCTCCTCCTCCTCCTCGGGTTGAGTCTGCATAGAGGAGGAGATCTGGAGGCCCCGCTTGCTGATGCGTGCCAGCTCCGACTGCTGGGCGAACTCCACCGACATCTGAACTATGACCTTTGGGGATCGCATGGAACATATATGCCAATTCAGTGACGGCTCTTCTAGTTTGCTTGGGGAATGAACCATTTATGTCAGAGTAACAAGTAGGGCTGGGCGGTTAAGCGAATTTCGATCTCGATTTTAGCGTCAAACAATCAGAACTAATATAATCGATTTTTTTTTAATGTTTTATAGAAAGAACAGATGGATACATATCTGTACATTATTTTTGATTCGAACATTTACTTTTTGACGACGGAATTTCAAAGTTCTCAGTTACAAAGTGTTCTTGGGAGACATGCTGAATAAATACTTCATGTTTTCAAACTCAAAAATAATTGTTTGAATAATCGGGATTTCAATATAGATCAAAATAATTATGATTATGATTTTTTTCCATAATCGAGTAGCCCTAGTAACAAGGTTGTATTTGTCTAAAATGACAAGATGTTCTGAGATGTTCCTTTATGGTGGTTGCCGGGAGCGGCGGTCTTTAAAATTGCAACCGGAGAACAATATGCTTCTTTTTGAGGGAATTCACCACTAGCACCGCAGTCCAACATGAAACCTTTCACTTTGCTGAAGGCTATGGTCCAGCCTTCTAGAATTTGAAGGGATAATCATTTATTTGCAACTGATTTTGAAGTGAGAATACAAAAAAATAGATATGTTCTCAATTTTGCAAAAAAGACTCCTTTGATAGTACATCCACTGTATAATATCTTACATTCAGAAGGAAAATCAATGACACAATATTTGTTGAGCTTGAAATTCCTGGACACACTTTTATAACTCTGTGTGGTTTAATTCGAGTCAAACCATCGCTTAACAATTGATTTTGAAGCCTAAAAAACATTCCTCAGTTCCCCTTTGAACCCCTTCGTCTTTAAACATCTAACCCTCACTCTACAAGCCCCTCAGGGGGTCCTGAAGCCGATGCAGGAGCACCTACCTTGGCCACCTCCTCCTCCACACTCTCCCAGTATCTCTTCTCCTCCTGCAAGGTTCGACCCCCTGCTGCAGCTTCTCCTGCTCCTTCCCCTGGTGCGCTACCAGGCCTCCCTCCTCCTCCTCCTCCTCCTGCGTCGCCTCCTCCTCTCTCCCTCTGTCCCCTGCCCAACTCCTCGGCTCGCTCCTCCCGGAGTCTCCTCAGCTCGGAGTGGTGCTCCCCCTTCAGCGAGGCCACCTCCTGGAGGTACTTGTGGTAGAGAGCCCTCCTCAGCGCCTGCAGCTGAGCGGTCAGGCCCGATGACCTCACAGACTCTGACTCCGTCCCTGACTCAGGCTCCGCCCCCAACTCGGTGCCGGGCTGGTGTTCAGAGAGGAGGAACTGGAGCACAGCAGAGGAGAGGGGAGAGAGAGCCAGAGGAAGAGAGTGAGTGAGACCGAGAGCCAGCAAGAAAGAGGCAAAGAGAAAGACAAGAACGGGAGCGAGAGAGGAATATCGAAAAAACTAAACGAGCAGCACAAAGAGAACATTATCGCCTTATGCATCAGCTTTTCACCCCAAGCACGGGTCTTATTCGACCGCACTAACTCTGACAGGCCACAGTAAGAATAAACACAACGGGCCAGTGTGTCTCTCTGGTCTCTCCCAGCCCCACAGGGAGTGTGAAGGGATAAAAAGAATCTGCTCACGAACCACGCGAGCAAAACATTCCCGTCAGCTCACAGAGACACTAGCAGCCTTCTCCAGATCCCCATCCACTTGTGTTGGCTTGTTGACATGTTATCTCAAGTGTACTATTCCCTTACTGACTCTGCCTTCAAGCAAGCCCAACAATCGGACTTTATAAATAATTCATGAATAAATGTATGAACCTATTATGGATCTTCTGCGCTGGACAGAGTTTCATTTGAACAATCTTGGTTGTGCAGCACTTTCATTTTCTGTTGCTCCAATTTGTATTTCCTCACAAGATTCGTCGTTCACATATATCCTTCCATGATTCAGACACACACACACACACACACACACACACACACACACACACACACACACACACACACACACACACACACACACACACACACACACACACACACACACACACACACACAAAGAGCAGCACACCACCCCAGTTGCATAACCGCTCACAGCTGTAAGCACACACACAAAGGAAGAAGGGGTGTTGAGGGGGCTGCATCGCCCCCTATTGGCTGGGGGATGTTACTGCAAGCTAAAAAGTTAACTAAACAAATCCATAAAAGTCTTGAGTTTTTTGAGAGAATCTGATGATAAGACCAGGTTGTTTGTTAAATGGTTGGAATCCAGCCTTTGTTTTGTTTTTTTACAGAGCACGGAGCGAGGGGCAAAATCAAAGCGTAATGGTGGGTTTGTCTAACCGTATGTCTCCAAAGAAAATATCTGTGTTTGTGTTATATTGCTACCAGTATATATGTATATATATGTGGTCGTGGCTCAGTCAACAATGAATCCTCTTCTGATAGGAATAAACATGCACTGTGTATGGACAGTCCATTTCTGAATATGACACTACGCTGCTTTGACACGCACGCACGCACGCACGCACACGTTAAGGGTGGGAGTGAGGCGGGGAACTGGGGCAGGTTTCGGCCCCAAGGCAATGAGAGATGGTCATTCTTCCTCCATTAAGCGTCTCATCTCTCCCCGTCCCCATGAACACACACACACACACACACACACACACACACACACACACACACACACACACACACACACACACACACACACACACACACACACACACACACACACACACACACACACACACACACAGTTCTGCTCTCAGGGACAGCTAGCCAGCTAGCTTACAGTCTAACATAACAAATGCAGAGATGGACAGAAGTGTCAAACCTGTATGATTTCGTCGTGTTGCTCCGGTATCTCAGAGCTGCTCACTGATTGGACACTGGAGAGAAAGACAAAGATACATATTCATACATATGATCGTAAAAAACATCAGGAAGCCGTATAGTTGTACCAGTATATCCATACATGTTTTTTATGACAGATTCGGCAGCCGTGTTGTAAAACATACATGTCTGTATGATATGATTGTTATATGAAGCTACCATCATATCATGGTATAACCCTGCAATACATTATCTGAATACTGAACGTAGAAGTTCTTGGAAAAAATCGATTCATAATACAAGCGACAGTAACAAGTGTTCCATTGTTCGTGTTTTCCCTTGCACATATAACCTAACGATTGTTATTACAAAGCTATGATGAACACTTGATTCTGATTGGTCAATTACAGCATGCGACGGTCTTTTACTTCTGAATAGCAGACTACTGGTTTGAAAAATGGACTGTTGCTATGGTCACAGTATAGGCAACAGTAGAATCAAACAGACCTTTATTTTAAGCTGTGTCACTCTGTCTGGGATCATGTCGCAATAAAGTAATGTAATGTAATGCTGAACATTATCCTTTACATTGGGCATAGAGTTACAAAGCAAATTAGAAACTGCAGAGGGCAGTGCATTCAAAGCTTCCTCATAAATAGGCTACATAAACAGGTAGACTATATATAAATAACAAAAATAACATGGACATATCTATATATCTGGAGTATGAAAAAAAAAGTAAGTAGTGACATTTCGAGTGACATTTTCAATTATTTGAACAATTGGCTGAAAAAACATTTTTTGAACCGTATGAAGTCCAATTAAAATCGTATTAAATGGTATACTGAATCATTTGTGCCAGCGGGAGATTCATTAATGTTCTATTTCAATCAACTCTTCAAAAATTAGCCAACTCTTATATGCAGGAGATCTTGAAACATAACCCACCAATCTATATAGGTTATTGGGACAGCAACAGGAGGTAAGTAGGACTTTCAAATAACCCTGTGCATATTTAATAGGTAAAGCCTTTGAGTGGAACTGAAGTGTCGGTCAAGCTTCCATGCTATACAGAAGTATTTGTGTATCATTTGCTCTCTAAATACTGTGTGCAGTACAGTACGAAAAAAATATTTTCTTCGAGAAGATGTATATTTTCTCCTGGCTAAATAAAGGTTAAATAAACAAAATAAAAAAAATATATTGTAAATGCACTACTAATAGTATTTATAATGTATACTTTAGCAAACCTTCATTATTTTGCCTCTTTCTGATTTTGATGTGGATCTTCTATATTAATTCACGATTAACAATACAGTTCAGCAATATAATTTTGATTAAAGTTGATTTATGAAGACCAAAAAAAATAAAAAGTATCCTTTTTACTACCTACTAGCACTAAATGAGTTGGGAGCTGAGGTTGATAACCTCATGCATATATTGGGGAAATAAAACGAGGGAGGGGAATGTTTTACTGCAATAAAGTCAAACACCTTCCCGTGCTTTCCAAACAAACACTCAACCTTCACTCGCAGCGAGGCGGTGTCTAGGACTACTCTGGCTGGGGGGGGCTATCGGGTTCACTGTGGAGTATCACGCTCCTCTCTGCCCGTCTCTTATGGAGGTGCCGAGGAACAAACGGAAGACAAGCGAGCGCAATAAACTGCAATATTGTTGCAGAGCGCCTGCAGGCAGGCAGACGATAATCACATTCCTGCTCCGACCGCGGCCTCTTCTACTGCTAGGAGAGCTGGTTTTCAGGTTTCTGGGAAATTGGTCTTTTGTGGAAGTTCTCCGCAAAGCAATATTACAAAATGAATGAATAAATGAAGAAGTGTGATCTCGGTGTGCTAAGCACATTAGCACAAGAATTGAATGGCTTCATCGCAATACGACCAAAACTCATTAACATTAAAACCCTTAATATCTTTTAAATCAAATAAAACTTTCAAACGTTACCTCTCCGGATGCATAACATGGAGATGAATGAGCCACTGAGATCCTAACCGAACACCGGGTAACAAAAATCTTATAGGCTTTATATTACGAGATTTAAATCATATTTCTTCCTGTTGACTTGGGCGGAGGGTCTTCCTGCCTCTCACTACCGCGAACCACCTACAGGCCGTAAGAAGAACTACACCTTAGTCTCCTCCGCCTGGGCCTCACTGACGGGCCTGGGCCTCACTGACGGGCCTGGGCCTCACTGACGGGCCCGGGCCCCACTGACGGGCCCGGGCCCCACTGACGGGCCCGGGCCCCACTGACGGGCCCGGGCCCCACTGACGGGCCCGGGCCCCACTGACGGGCCCGGGCCCCACTGACGGGCCCGGGCCCCACTGACGGGCCCGGGCCCCACTTACGGGCCCGGGCCCCACTAACGGGCCCGGGCCTCACTAACGGGCCCGGGCCCCACTAACAGGCCCGGGCCCCACTAACAGGCCCGGGCCCCCCTAACAGGCCCGGGCCCCACTAACAGGCCCGGGCCCCACTTACAGGCCTCATTAACAGGCCTGGTCCTTGGCCTCACTGACGGTCACCATCCACCGCTGCATTGACTCACCTGAGGCGGGTGGAGGTGCTGTGGGTGGAGGTGAGCTGGTGCAGGCGCTGCTCCAGCACCACCAGCTGCATGGCGTGGCGCTCCTCCGCGTCGGAGGCAAGCTGGGTGTAGTGGGAGTGCAGGCGCTGCAGCTCCTCGCGGTGACTCTCCTCCAGCAGGAGGCGCTGCCTCCGGGCCTCCTCCCTCTCGGGCTCCACCTCCCCCACCTCCCGCTCCACCTCCCGCTCCCCCTCCTCCACCTCCCGGTGGGACATCGGGGCCGGTCGCTGGGCGGCCAGGTCTGGAGGGCACAGATATTTATAAGATATTATTATTAAAAAGACAAATTGTTAGATAATTAAACAAAATAACCTTTTCTGGCGTGAGGGATATTATGGATATATATGGATTCTGTGTCTCGCTTCACATGAACCTAAGCTGATTACAAAAATAAATGATTCAAGTAAGGAATAATCACAGAGAGGCCGGGCAATCAACAGTTTGATATGCCCGGCTCGTGGACGGCTTCGTCGAGGGCGGTAACCTTCCGCGAGCCGGGCATATCAAACTGTTTATTGCCCTGCCTTGAGGTGATTATTCCGTTTATTCTACTTCGCGCCGGCCAACATAATAAAACAATTCAAATACTAATTAGCCTTTTTCTTATTCGTATTGCATGCTTATTAAATGTATACTCTGTTTAAATTCATCTCCCTCGAAAAGTAGTTCCCTTTAGAACTACGGTGATTAACGTTAGCTCAGCTGCAGGTAACTCGTTTCTATAGCAACCACACAAGGCTGGATCTGATCCCTAGTTTAATAACGTAGTTGCTACATTCGTATCAAGTCAGCTTTAATGACGATCGATCAAGCACGCACTCCTTGGTTTATTTTTACTATGGACCTCATGTTGGAAATGTATGTGATAGAAAACGATACAAGCGGCGTAATGATCTACTGTGCTCAGTCAGCAGCAAGTAGAACCGACAAATCAGCGGGCAATATTTCGGATTAATGCACCCCTCCCAGCCAATCAGAATCGAGCATTCTTAAATGAAGTAGAATAAATGACTTTACCACATGCTTAAATGTCTGTGTATTCCAACTAATTTCCTAGGCCTCAACTGATTTTGAAAGTCCTCATGTTACTGACTTTCAGTTGGTTTTTTTCCACAAGTATTTTTTGTTTCATCCTTTTTTTTTTTATCCTGAAGAACGTGGGAAGAAGGGCTTGACTTTAGCAATTTGTGCCCATCAGAAAAAAAAACAACGAGTAACAAAACTTCACAAAACAAATCTGCTAAATGACCCTGATAGATGAGCCGAGTGCGCGTGGACCCTCACCCTGTCCGGCCCGGTCCCCGGGGCCGCCCGGCCCGGTCTCCAGGGAGCTGGTGTGGGCGGACGTCTGTTCTGCCAGCAGTTCTAGCTGGGCGGCGTGGATCTGAGACAGGCTGACCCTCTGGGCCTCCAGCTGCAGCCTGCACTCTGCCTACACAGCGCAGAGAGCCATAATCATTCGTTATGTATCAGGGCTGCAGTGATGAGTCAATGGATCAAGTCCACAATTATCCAAACATTCGCTTCTTGAAGGCCCAGCGTGTTGAATTTAGCAGCGATTGGCTTGTACCGGCCTGAATAGTGCAAGGTACCAGGTGACATTTCTTTTTTTACGAAAAGCGACATCAATCTTAACGCACCAAGGTCGGTTTTTGAAAGCCCTAGCCTGCAAAGAATCAGTTTAACAATTTAACCAATCCCACTTGGGTGTCTTTGTAATAGTCGCCATGGTCACTATCCATGTTATAGGACATGTTGGAGGAAACAGCTTCTTGTAATAATGATAAATATTGTTCAATTAATCCACTATTTATTACTTATGGTCAGTTGCAGCCCTTTTATATATAATAACACATCCTGTTTCGATTTCACAAAACCCAATGCCTAACCAGTGGCAAAGGCAATAACAGTAAGTAAACAACAAGCAAGAAGTCTAATCATCATAGCAGCCAGGTACCCATTTACAGAGCCAAGTAATAAAGCTAATTTAAAGGAGATCCGGCGCGGTGCTCCACTGCAATATATTAGAACCACCGCAATCAACGCAACATAATCACCGGTCTGCCCCATCATCGTGTTGTACTAAAAGGAAATTGATTTGTTAATAAAACATTTCTTTCGAGATGGAGCGAGAGAATTCCTAAAAACAACAACGCAAGGATCGAGAGAAGATGAGCGGAGGAGGAAAGATGTAGTGAAAGGTAAAAAAAAATAAAAGAGAGCGGGGGAATATGAGATTAGGAGAGAGGAGAAGTGAGGAGATTAGGAAAGGCGACATGGGTAGAAGAGACGGTATAAGACGAGTGGATGGGAGAGGAAAGGTGAAGAGGACATTGAGAGGATGGAAGAGGAGAGGAGATAGGAGTTGGAAGAGATGACAATGGATGAGAGGCCATAAGGAAAGGAGACAAGGGGAGAAAAGATGATATGACAACAAATGAGAAGATCAAAGAGGGGACAAGGGGACAAGAGAGGACGTCAGATGAGGAGACAAGGAAAAGAGACAAGAGGAGAAAAGATGAAATGACATAGGATGAGAGGATTCGGAGGGGAGACAAGGGGACAAGAGAGGACGTCAGATGAGAGGAGACAATGGGAGATGAGATGAGCCACGATGAGGACCTCAGGAAAGGGGACGAGGGGGACAGCTGATCACATAACATGAGAGGATGGGGGCCGAGACGAGGGGAGGCGTGGAGATGATCAATCCCACGGTGGGAGAACAGACAAGTGGCTGCCGGCCCCCTCCCTCCTCTCCGCTCTGCATTAATGAGAACTCGGGGTTTGGGCGTTCTGTTCCGTTTGATGTCGGGTCAGCTTCAGCGCACTCTGCATTTTAAATCAGCGAGGCCGTTGTTGTCACATCCTCGTCGCCACTTGTTCACGGACCTACGGCCTTCACCCGCGTGGTGCTGCAGAGCACTTAGCCGAGATAGGATTGCTTAAAAAGATGTAAATTAAGGACCGCCATTGCCTAGCAACCCGGTCTCAAACACTTCCAATGGAACATTATGAAATGTCTTTCCTCCCCCCCCCGTGATAATACATTTGTGGAATTCACCGCAAGTTACTTTGGGCAAAGGCTATCTATGGATATTCTTATGCTGCATCAATTGAGCAGGATTTAAAAAACATAGAAAAGTACAGAGTAGGGGAAACAGAGCCAGCTATCATCAAGAGATGAACAGCCGGTTTTAATCTGCTCAACGTGCCAGCTAAATGACGACTTAATGAGGTCCCGTCTTCATAGCTTCGAAAGACGAACCCTCATCTTATCCCAACAATGACGTGTTCAAATCCCCTCCCTTTGCTCTCCGACCCACACTGCGCGACCTTTCCCTCGTGTGACCCCACCCCCCACCACCACCCAACCCCCCGGGTCCCATCAAACGACCGGGGCTCCAAAATCAAACACCCACAAAAGCTGTGGAGGTGGAGGAGGTAAGGTAGAGCGACGTTTACATGTTGGGCCGTGCTGCTCTCTCTCTTTCCGACGGCCCGCTCCCCTGGTACCGCGGCCTGGCTCCCCACCTGAAGAGCCAATCAGAGAGGGAGAGGAAAAACGGTTGACGTCGATGAACACTATTGGGATCAGTTTCTCAGCTGAGAAGGGGATTGGTTGGTGAGTAGAGCTGGGTAAAAAAAAAATCGATTTAATCGATTTTGGATCGATTTCATCTAAATTTTGCAATATTGATTCATAGGGCATCGATTTTCTTTTCTTTATTTTTTTTATTCTTTGGTACCATTATTATTATTTTTGCACTTTAATAAACAATGCCTTAATGCAATTTGCAGTGATGGAATGTTGTGGTTCAAGTACACTTTCACTTGCAATTCCTTTCTAATTTCAAATTTGCACTTTTGAGACCTGAGACAGTTTTGTTTACAGCTCAAGTTCAAACTGTCCAATTTACAAGTTTGCACTTAAAACCTGTTGTTTAAGCTGAAGAGAAAAATAAAATACATTTGTGTTTTGCAACACATTTCAGCTATTTTCATTATTTCAGAGCAGATTGAATCAAATCTAAATTAATCTATTCAGAACCTTATGAATTGAAATCGAATCAATTTAGGAAATTGGCTATGATACCCAGCCCTATTGGTTAGAGTTCATTGTTTTGTTTATGATAGATGGGCTGTGAAGTGTCATAACAGTCAACATTCATTTTGTTGTGTTAGTGCAGAGCTTTAATGTGGATCTGTGGCCTTGCTTGTTAAGAAATATATTTTCTGTATGCTTAAAGCATAAAGAGTTTACAAGTAGGACTAACAACTCTTCATGTAAGAATACAAGTGTCGGATAAGGACTTGCCAGCTATACGTGTTCTTGTCTTGACTCGCAACCAATTCAAGAAGATGGATTTACAACCGTAAATGTTCAGAGGTTAATGCACTTGTGATTAATAGGCCCAGTTTTTCCAACCACCAACCCAGCAGCAATGTTCCTTCACACTTCTCACGGCCAGCCCTCCAAGGATACTGTTGGCTACATAAATAAGACCATCCAACGAAAATACAATAGACAATTCTTCCAAAGAAACAGTTTCGAGGCAGGAGGTGTAGAAAAACATGACAAAGAGACACATTATTCTATGGACCAGTGTAACAATTCTTATCGTCCTTAACCCCTTACGGAGTTGCAGGGACACCACAATTCATACCTTAAAAACACAAATGTTTCATAGCCGTGGAAACGCTCCATATCTCAGTTTGCCTCCAAGTCCGTTTTAATCAGACACTTCGTACCAGCTTTGAGAACCAGGCTACAACGGCTAGAAGAATATTAATATTGCACGCTGTCTAGCTGTATACTCTGCACCTTTTATCTCCACAATATTTGCCATAGGGCTGTTTTATGGGGTGAGGGAGAAGGATTGCGTAACATTTGGTTTGCATTTCAAAACCGAAAAACCTGAAGCGATCTCACGGATTTGAGTGAGAAACTCCGGAAGCTTCAAGAATTTGCAAATCGACACCAATTAAATATCGGAAAAATAACAACCCCTTCTTGGCACTTAAAAGCACCCGGCGACAGCGTGCTTCCTTTTAATGAAGAGCAGTATTTAACCCCTTAACACGATTACTCTGCGCACCGTGTTGCGTGTGATGATTGCTTAAACGGGGCTCATTACAGAGAAGGAAAAAGGGAATAAGCTGGTACAATGAAAGTACCTCACAAACCGGCGGCTTGTGTGTGTGTGTGTGTGTGTGTGTGTGTGTGTGTGTGTGTGTGTGTGTGTGTGTGTGTGTGTGTGTGTGTGTGTGTGTGTGTGTGTGTGTGTGTGTGTGTGTGTGTGAGTGTGTGTGTCTGTCTGCGTGAGTGTGTCACATTCACAGCAATGCAGGCGACTCTCAACACCGTAGTGTAACAGGTATCCGTACAGGAGAAAAAAGAGCGAAAAAAGCTTCCTCTGCGACAGCCCTGAAATGCCGTTTTAAAAGACTTATGAAGACTGAATAGATGAGGGGGTGGATGGCCGGGGGGAGGTTATTAATGCTGAAAAGGACTGCAGCGGCGTGCGAGCACCTACCGGCTTGGTGATGCTGGTCTCTGCGTCTCCTTGGCAGCGGTCCGCAGAGTCCTCCTCGCCGCCGAGCCTCTGAGTCGAGCGAGACGCTGCCTCGCTCTGCATCCCGGCTCCCACCGCCGGCTCTGCAGCTTTCCCCAACTCCGCCGCTGCCAGCGAGAGCTCCTGTTGCTCCTCCTCCTCCACCTCCTCCTCTTCCATCTCCATCTCCGCCTCCTCTTCCCCCCTTTGCCTCTCCTCCCTGCTGACGCTGCTGCTGCTGCTGCCGTCTGCCAGAGCGGCCGCGGTGGTGTGGGTGGCTTTGCGCTCCTGCTTCGACCGCTGCCGTCTCTTGCGCCTGTTCGACCCCAACCCCGAGGCTGGGGCTGCTGGGGCTGCCGGGGCTGCTGGGGGCTTCTGTGGGGGCGGGTGTCCGTCCCCCGACGTTGCCGTGGGCGACGTGGTCTGCAGCGGGAGGAGCCTGTTCGGCGCCAGGGGGGCTCGCTCCGCCTCGGCCGCCTGTAGGCGGGACCGGAGGGACTCGACCTCCCCTTGCAGGGATTCGATCCGTCGCTGGTGGGCGGCCGAGGCGTCGGGCTCGGCCGGCGCGGACGCTCGGTGCTGGGGTTTGTAGCGCCGCCGCGGCTCTCCCTCCTTCTTGGCGTCCGTCACCGCGTCCCGTTCCCTCTCCAGCCCCGCGGCGAGGCTCTTGTTCAGGGCGAGGACCTTCCCGTGTTCCTGGTGGATCTCCAAGAGCTCCCCCTTCAGTCGCTCCAGCTTGCCTTCGGAAAAGCTCAGCTTGTCCGTGACGTCGGAGAGCCGAGCGATCAGGCTCTCCTTCTCGTTGGAGATGGCGTTGAGCTTCTCCATTAATTCAGTAGTGTCTTTTTCCATCGGTGCGGTGGCTCTGTCTCCGCGGCCCCCCCTCTTGACCCGTCCGCCGCTCTCCTCCTCCTCCTCCCCCTCCTTCAGCTCCCGAACTTGAGATTGCAGGCTGGCGATTTTCGCCTCAAACTCGAGCGTCACCTTCAGTGTCCGCTCCTCCAGCTGTGTCTTGGCCTGAATGAGGCAGGTGTACTCCCCCTTCAGCTCTTGAAAGTTCACCTCAAAGTTCCTCTCGGCGAAGGAATAAGTTGTGCGCTGCTTCTCAATCTCGTCCCTGAGCTCGGCCAATTCCTGCACCTTCTGATTGCTCTCTAAAGTGAGAGACTGCACCGTTTCAGTCGCCAGGTCAATCTCTTTTTTCAAAACAGTGTTGTATTCGTTCAACATTTGTTTTTCAGACTCCTTCTCTTCAAGTTTGCTCCTCCAACCGTCCTCCTGCTCCCTCGCCTCGTTCTCCAGTGTCTCGACCTGGGTCAGTAGTGCCTTGTACTCCCTCTCCACTTTACCCCTTTGCTCCGCGCCTTGCCTCAACTCCACCACCTCCGCCTGGAGCTCCTGCAGCTGCTGCACCAACTCCTCCGCCCTGGAGCTGCTCTGCGCCGCCTTCAAGTCCCCCTTCAGCGCCAGGATCTGCTCCAGGAGCTCGGCGCGCTCCGTGGCGAACACCGCCGTCTCCTTCCCCAGAGAGCCCAGCTTCTCCTCGTACGTGGCCCGCAGCTCCTCCAGGGCCCGCTCCCGCCTGACGGACGCCTCGTTCAGAAGGTTCTCCGTGTTGAGGAAGCTCTCCCGCCGCAGGTCCTCCCTGAGCAGGATCAGCTCCTCCTCGTGGCTGAAGAGCAGCTGGGTCCTGAGCCTCTCCAGCTCCGCCTCCTGCGACTGGGCCATGCGGTCCAGCACGGCGTCCTTCTCCCGCTCCAGCATCTCCAGCTTGATCTTGTAGTTGGTCACCTCCGACTCGTGCTTGGCCTCGACCTCCAGCGCCGCCTCCTCTGCCGCCTCCAGCTGGCACCGGAGGCCGTCGCTGATGCGCTGCAGGTGCTGCAGCTCCGTCTGCCTGCTTCCCTTGCTGAGCGTGAGGTTGTGCGAGGCCTTGTCCGCCACGTCTTTGGCCTGCCGCAGGTCTCGGAGAAGGTCCTCCACCTGAGCCTGCAGGCCGAGCTTCTCCTGCGCCAGCCCGTGGAGCTCGTCCTGCGCTCTCCCGTGCGCGGCCTGCGACTCCTGCAGGGTCTCCTGCAGGTCGGCCAACTTGGCGTCACGCTCGTCGACGTCGAGGCGTCGCCGTTCCTCCTGGGCCCTCAGGGCATCGAGCTCAGCCCCGTGTTGTCGGCTGAGCCGCTCCACCGCCGCCGCGTGCTGCAGCTGGAGCTCCTGCTTCATCTGGACGATCTGCTGGCCGTACATCTCGTCCAGCTCCGCCCTGAGGCGCTCCAGCTTGCGCAGGGACTCCTCCTCCATCCTCTGGACCACGTCGCCCTCCGACAGGCTGCCCTGGTGGCAGCGCCTCTGGAGGTCTTCCACGGTGCCCATGAGCTGCATGACCTCGCCGGACGACGTGCGCTCCTTCTGTCGGGAGGCGGCGAGCTCCTCTTTGCAGCTCTCCAGCTCCCTCGTCCCCTTCTCCAGCGCCGATTTGGAATCCTGCGATTCGTCGCGAGAGCTTTTCAACTCTGTCTGGAGTTCTAATTTGGAATTCTCAAGTTCTTTCTTGTAGCTTTCCAGATCTATGATTCTTTTCTCAAATTCTAATTTGGAATTCGCAAATTCATCCTTGGAGCTTTTCAACTCCGTCTGCCCTTTCTCCACTTCCACCGTGAAATTCAGTAGTTGATCTTTACAGCGTTCTAACTCTCTCACCCCGTTCTCTAGTTCCACCTTGGAATCGTCCCACCCACTCTTGCAGCGTTCCAAATCCACCCTGGTGCTCTCCAGCTCCCCCTGGCAGCTCTCGAGCGCCTGATCCTTCACAAGGCAAAGTTCATTCAGGCGCTTCTCCGAGGACTTCAGCTGCTCCTCGAGGTGAGCAAGAGAGCGTTCCTGCTCTGAAATGACCCTCGCCTGCTCTGCGATGCGCGCATCTTTCTCGTTCTGGCTCTGGGCGTCCGTCGGGGAGCCGCTCCTTGCTACCTGGGTCAGCTCATCGCGAAGCAGGGAAAGAGACCTCTCGTGCTCTGAGATTATTGCATTCTGCTTCGAGATCAGTAGGTCCTTCTCTCTGAGCGAGTGGGCAAACGATTCCTCGCTAGCCCTCGACGAAAGTGCGAGCTGAGCTTTCAGGTCGGCCAATGACTGCTCCTGGCCCGATATCAGGTGTTCCTGTTCCGCTATCAACAAGTCTTTTTCACTCAGCTTCTGTGCAAATGTCTCCTCCGATCTTCGGCCAGCCTGAAAAAACAAGAATGAGTTGTATATGTCATAATACGTTACATTCAGCAATCTCATACTTAAATCTAGATTAAAGGGATACACCGAAAGATCTGTAAATTGCTGAGTTGTTTTAATTCAAAATTCCTCATAGTTTAACTTGCAGAGTTACAGTAGCCTAGCTTCTGCCCATGTGAGGGGTATACAGTTTAAATTACTTTCAGTCACTCATTGAAAACATGTGCGAGTAAAAACACAACAAGATTGTAGTTTTTCTACAAACCACGCATAATTTGGCAGTATTTACGTCGCTGTGTTTTTATATCATCAGCTGCATCTAGCTGGTTGCTTTGCACAGAGAATAAGGTGTCAGTGGCGTATCATTCGGTGACTAATAATGACGGCGCCGAAAGCAGTGCAGAATAATCTGTGTGTCTGTAGCCAAACAACAATCTTGTTGCGTTGTTCCTGGCATTCGTTTTGAATGAGTGACTATTCGGAACCCCCTGGCAGTCTTTGGAAAGTAATTAAAAGTAATTACAATTAAGTCCCCTCACATCAACAAGAGCTGAGCTGTTGTTATTCTGCAAGTCAATGGATGCAGCAAACAAAAAGCAAAAGCTAAACCAGGGTATTCCAATTTTGGACCAATCATGGTGAATTTGAACTTAAGGACTCCTCTGAATCAGTGCAAGACATCTAATAACCAATATACAGATTTCCCTGCGTATTCCTTTAACATAGCCATAAGCCATTAAAAACTAACTATATTAGAGACAGAGAGAGAAGAAGAGAGAAAATAAATAAAAAGCAAAAGAAATGCGGAGAGAGATTGCGCAGAAAAGGAGAGAGAGGGGAAGAGAGTAACAGAGGGTCATGAAGACAAAGCGATAATTAAAGGTGACATGTTATACCACCAGGTGTGAGTGGGATTAGCCGTTACAAGCTGTTTTAAAAATCTGCCTCTTCTGACATCACAAGTGGGCGTGTCCACCTAGATGTATGACGGATAGATGAGCAATGTTTGCTACAGTCCACTGGGAAGGCTGGTAGACTGATCTATCCAGCACACATCTAGGTGGACATGCCCACTTGTGACGTCAGAAGAGGGCAGTATCCAAAACGGCTTGTAACGGCTAACCCCACTCACACCTGGTGGTATAACATGTCACCTTTAACCAACGTTGAGACAACGCGTCGCCATCGTCGTCTCCAGGTCTGGGGGGCCGTGGTCGTACCGTCTCCATCTGGCTGAGTCTGTGCTCCAGGTCGGAGACCCCCAGCAGGTGTTCCTTCCTGCTCCGGACCTGGGCTCCCAGGTCCTCCAGCTGCTGCTGGTACTGGACCATCTGCTGGCGGGCCTGCAGGAGGTCCGCTGCCGTGCTGCTGTGGGTGGTGTTCCTCAGGGTCTCCCCGGCCTGCAACTAGGGGGGGGGGGGGGGAGAGAGGTTAGCTTCGACGAGCAAAGCATGGATGATGAATGCTCAACAGGTGCGCGGTACCTAAAGACACTTCATATACGTTTAAAAGCAAACATGATTTTATGCGTAGATTTGTGTTTGATGGTGTATCTTGTATGTAGATTGAGTGTTTTGTAAATCTCTAGAGGGCTCTCTTGTAAATGAGATTCTATTCTCAATGAGATTCCCCGGACCTGTACATGAGATGCCATTTGGTGGCTGTTCACACAAAGCATTATAGAGAGGGCGGAGAAGACGGCAACTACACAACATGAAAAAAGCATCCCTTTGCTCCCCGTGTATCTCCACTCCGCCGTTGCAAAGTAATGGATTTCGAGCCCCCGTGATTGACAGTTATGATGTATTCCTGAAACAATCATGGATATGATGGCCTGACTGATCAGAAACGAGCCATCTCAAATCTAAATTGCTGTTACAGAGGCTGGTGCGGCCATTTGAAAATATTCCTGCCAGCGCATTGACACACTAGCTGAAGGTTGGCAATGCCATTTCTAGACATTTTATTAGCATTTTACTGTTTCACAACAGAAGGCCATGCCTTTTCTCACTAATTACACTCAAAGCTCTCAAATCCTACCTACATCACCTTTAAGTGCATACAAATTTAACATGGGAATTTAACCCCTAACCCTGGCTGTGTTAATGCCTTGGTCCACTAATTTAATTACACAGGTCCACAATGTTTCAGACTCGGGTGATATTTGATACATGAAGTTTGTGCTCATCACTGGAAAATGGAATGAAAATGAAAAATCGAGGTCCAAGGTGTGTCTAAATTAACATAACAAGTCGATGACGCCATCCAATAAAGTTTCAAGTATTCAATTAACTATAATGATAGTTAGCAGGACTGAGAAATGACAACGACCGCCGTGAAATGAAGGCTTCCTCAACGAAAACGCAAAAATTTGAGGAGGGCCCTCTTGTAAACAGGCCGGCTTGGGGCAGACCCTTCACCTGTTGGAACTGGATGTGCAGCTTATGGCTCTGCTCAGTCATCTGCAGGAACTCCCTCATGATGTCCTCCTTCTCGTCCCTGGCCTGCTGCAGGTTGGAGGTGAGCTGGGTGATGATGCCGTCCCTCTGCTTCAGAGCCGCCTCAAAGTCCTGCAGCTGCAGGGCGAGAACGCAAGCGTGTAAGGACCACCGATTATTTTGCATAGAATTAAAAAGGCTACAAAATAACAAGTTATATCCCAGAGTACACTACAAAACAAGCACAAGAATGCACGAGAAGAATCATGCATTACTTAGGATTGGTTATTTACTATTTTGTTATTTAGCAGACAATTAGCAGAGCAATCAAAGATAAAAAAATCAAAAAAATGGGTCGATTCGACCCTCAGCTCAAAAGGTACTGGGTTCAATCCCCAATGTTGCTAGTCCGTCTGTAGTCGTCTTCAAGCAAGACGACTACAGACGGACTAGCAACATCGGGGACTGAGCTGAGGGACGAACAGCCCACTTTTGTTCGCTCCCAGTCCCCCTCAACGTCAGTCGCTTCGGATCAAGGACACCGCCAAATGAACCAATGTAAACGTCCAAAACCAGACAGGTCAGGTACCTGGTGGATCCCCTCGCTGCCAAAGCAGGCCCTGATCTCCTCCAGCTCGCGGCTCAGCTCCTCCACTGCCTGGGTCTTGACGGCCAGCTCGTCCTCCATGTCGTCCATCTTGGCCTCCTTGGTCATCAGGTGCAGTGCGTCCACCTCCTCCTGGAATCAGTTGATTAAGTCAATTGACTTTATTTATATAGGTTAGAAAATAATTAATTGCTGCGAAGCACCTCTTTTTCAAGTGGGACCTGAGGGCAGAGATGTATATATACATACTGTATATATATATATATATATATATATATATATATATATATACAGAACGGGTTAAGGTTGGGGGTTATTTGCGTGGAGCAAGCTTAACAGAAAATCAGTATTGACAAGAGTATCCATTGTGATTCAAAACACAAAACACAGCTGATTATCACAGTGATGTGCTGGAGTGTCTCAGCAAACAGCTGGAGATGTGTTAGTGTCTGAGCCGCAGCATAGTGTGATAAGGATTAGGCGCCGGTTGGCACGGTGCTGTAGGCATTAGTCGGGTTAGGCGGAAGTGTTCTGATCAAAATCTTGAAGAGTCGGCCGAGGACGTCCCTCCTACGCTTTGTCCTGTGACAATTATTCGGCTCATAAATGCGTCATCACATTTCTTCTATGCGCGCCACTTCACTTCCCAGTGTGCGCTTCAATACGAATAATCACACCACACCTGATCACACAGCCGTCTCAGTTAAAAACAACAAAGCCTGTCGCCACGGCTACCTCTAACCAAACAACAACAGCGTAACGTCTCGTTCCTTCGTTTCTCGTTCTTTCATTTCTCTCTTTCTTCCGTCATTCTTCCTCAGTCTGGTTTTCTTCTGCCTCACCTTGAAACTAGCCAATAGAGGGTGCTGGTTGCGTAACAACACCACACACTCACTCACTCCCTCACTGAAGCCCTCTGTCCAACCCGTCCCCATCTCTCTTCAGCTCCTGTCGCCCTCTTAGGCAACGCTCTCCTGCCGGCCTCACCGCCAATTTACTCCTTCTGTAATGTCACGATGCACCGCTGGTACGTCTTAGGCTCTTCTCAGGGCACAAATAATGTAATAACGCAAGGAAAACGACTTGGTCGTGTTTTTCTTTCCCCCTCTCGAGTGCACAACTTCCTTTCGGACTCCCTGTTCTCGGGAGCGTGCCGGCGTAGGGCAAATGCGCAAATTGCAAAAACAGTACAAAAAAACATTGGTTAGTGGATTAAAGCAGACGACGTAGAGGAGAAAGAGTAGGCAAGCGGAAGGAAGGTTAGCGTTATTACAAGAGGTTTGGTGTTTAGATTTAGGCCCCCGCGAAGCAGAGTGGATTGTCTTTTCTCTACTGTACCCAGATAAATTCCTCAGAAGACGTCATGAGGTTCACTGTCGTCACATGGCAGCCATTGACCTGTTAATTCACAATACGGTCGGTCAGAGTTCAAGATTATGCAGGAAAAAGGGCCACTTGGTGTCGTTTTGTATTGAATGTACCTAGCATCTTGTTTAATTATGTTGAATTAACACAGAGAGCACTCCGGATTTTTTTATACAATCAACGTGAAACATAACAATCCAGTAATTAATGTTTAACGAGGCTGGATCCAGCTATGCTACATGCTGATCGAATAAACATTTCAAATGGATTTGTTGATGCAATGCTCTTCTGAATCAGCTTTCCATGTATTTGTTGCCTCACAAGGGAAGGGGAACAAATAACAAATGCAAATCATCACCCAAAATCCTCTTTATATTCTGATTTGTTTCCCATTGTCCTCGCGGCAGTGTTTGGTCTCACCTCGGAGGAGTAGTCGTCGGCGGTGGTGGAGACCTCGCTTTCTGGCTGCAGAAAGGAAAGAAGGAGACAGGAAATAGCGGATGTAAAAAATCACCATTTTACAGTATAATACATACAGCATCGGAAAAAAAAACAGGCTTGATTCCAAGTCTTACAAAGCAGCAAAACAACAATAAATCTTTTCCAGTGATCCAGTTGGTGAGGAACTTCGCAGAGAGATAACTGAAATGCGTACAACAGAAGATTTATGCCAAAAAATAATGCAAACATAAATAGTTCATGTTCAAAATTGACATTCAAGATCCCTGGGAATTTGAATGTCAATAACCAACAGCAGAATCTAAAAAAATCAAGAAATCTGCCACTTCCAACCAACCAATCAGCAATCACAACGTGACACAGCGTTATGCCCTAGTTACACACAAAAGTAGACAAGGCACAACATGAATTTGTAACAGCTTCTAGATACATGTGGAAATGTGTCTGACACACACACACACAAACACACACACACACACACACACACACACACAGTAAGACAGCGCATAGCTACTTTGCTTTCAAACACATCTATGGCTCATGCAGGCACTAGTGAAAGGACTTAAGATGGAACTTTAAGGCCGAGTCGGTTGCTACGGTAACCTCCCCCCCCCTCCCCAGCTCCCTGTCTGATGCTGCAGGATTAGCAGCAACCAAGAGCCTCAATGGAAAATCAACAGCAATTAGTGTAGAGCTCAAAAACAAAAACAGTCCGACGAGAACACAACCAATTGAAACGGGCATGAATCAAAAACAACGGTGCTTGGTTATATAGCAGTTTAACCATATTGACTTCCTTAAAAAACAATCCAGCTAGTCCAACTACTCACATCGGGTGGGGGGGGGGGGGGGGGGGGGAACAAGTTTATTTTATTTATTTTTTAGCAATAAAACGTTGTACGTTATAACCAGAATTGTATACACAAGGCTAACCATTTTCACTCGAGTGCTGCCCACTGCAGACGGTCACTAAAGTATGGCACGGATGAACAGCGGCTCAAAGAAGAGACTGCATTGTGTGTCAGATATCGACGGAAACGTTTCAAGAACGTCCGAGAATCAATGATAACATCAACCCTAAATGCTACCCATGATATTTGGACCTAACTCACCACCACTCTGGTGGTGGTGAGTTAGGTCCCCCCCTTCTGTAAGCCTCTTTGGGTCATTGAAAAAGCGCTATATAAATATAATGAATTATTATTATTATTATTATTATATTTGTTACCGGTCGGGTTAGGATCATTTATTTAATCCTGCCAAAACTAGAAGCTCACCTAGTCCTGCCTCAAGGGTACCCCGTTCTGAATACACAGCGAAGTACACCCGCATCGAAGTACACCCGCATCGAAGTACACCCACATCGAAGTACACACACATCGAAGTACACCCACAAGAACAGGGGTCCTTCGTGATTCAACCTGTCTGGTCCGTTGCAGTGACTCGGCCGAGGGTCACATCACACACACACACGCAGCAACGAGGCAAACCATTTAGCGGCAATTGTCTGTTACCACGGCAACCGGTAGTCTAGTACTAGTTCAACAACCCGTACAAGCTTTCAGGGAAAAAAAGAACTTGAACAACTACGAACGCCGTGGGGTGACACACACACACACACACGCACACGCGCACGCGCACGCGTGCGTGCGTGCGTGCGTGCGTGTGTATGTGTGTGTGTGAGGGCTGCTCGGGCATGAAGCACACAGTGAGTACATGGGTTTTAATGGATCTTTACGCTGTTAGTTTGTCCATGACTGCCTGACATTCTCTTTACAAAAGACAGAATCAAATGTCATGTTCCTCCAGCAAAAGACAGCTTTTTTTTTTCCTCAGTTATCCTTGAGAATTACGCACCTTTGGAAACATACATTTCGTTCCTCCATCAACTACAGACTTTTTTTTGAGATTAAAGCAACTAGCATTAATTTTAAAAACACAAACGCAAGACCATAATTTAAAGAGTGCACCTTCCTGATAACTTTAAATTTGAGGGTCCCTCATGAACCCCAAAACTTAAAACAACAATATTGTACTGCAGAAATTAAAAAGCAGTCGAAAGAGTTTCTACTAATTAACGCACTGGATTTGAATTGATCACCATGACAGCAGGTTAGGCTTCCAAGACCATCTGATGTCAATTATAGCTTCAGCAGCATGCTTAGTTACACCACCATCCTGGTTACCATGGCAGTTAACAAGGTGGCCTTAACGCACCACCCACTGCATCAATAGGAAGAGTGAATCGATCATTAAAAACACAGAAACATTCAAAAGGGGGTCTGACAGACATGGAATTGCATGACATTGCCTGCACAAGAAGTCTATGCTTGCCTGTGTCTTGAGAATTTGTTTACGTCAACTTTTGTCCCT
Source organism: Gadus morhua (assembly GCF_902167405.1). NCBI lineage: Eukaryota > Metazoa > Chordata > Actinopteri > Gadiformes > Gadidae > Gadus > Gadus morhua. The sequence continues at coordinate 9,588,686 of NC_044069.1, forward strand.
TCTTATACCACAACCGGACGCCTGGCCTACATGTGAGTTCAGCCGCTCCGACTGCACTCTGGACCGTTGCCAGACATCAGCAGGTGTTACTTAAACCAGGGGAGGAAGTAAGGGGATGAGGCCCGTCTGTCAGCCAGGTGTCCTAGTTACAGCCACTCTCCTACCTCGATGGTGTAGGTCTGGTCGTGCTTGACCGTCTCGCCGCTCCGCAGGGTCCTAGAGAACGTCAGCTCCGTCGTGTTGGGAATGTCAGGATCCCCCCTGACTCCACCCCCTTCGGGAAGCTCCTCCCCCGGCGCCGGCTGTTCTTCATGCTCCGCCCCTCCTTCCTCCCCCTCCTCCTCCTCCTCCTCCATCTCCCCTGGGAGGACCTTACGGGCGTCCCTCCCCTGGTGCACGTCCTCCCCGGCCGGCTCCTCTTCCTTGTCCAGCCTCCTCTTCTTCTTCTTCTTCTGTCTCTTCTGGGAGTCGGCGTGGGCCTTGCGCTGCCGGTACTCCGCCAGCTGGGGCAGAAAAGAGAGAGGAGAGGAGTTAAACACCGCTAGGGTACAAGCTACTTTATGCAGTCAGTGGTTGAACACAAACATAAGTCTTCCTCCATGCAAGCTGTACAAAGTGACCAAACATATGATTATAAATAAAAAAACGATAATAACCAATCTCAATTTTCCAAAAAGATAATGGGCAACAAAAACAAAATCGATGGTTAAACAAAAACATAAAGGAAGTATTTCATTGATTGAAACCCTTGAAAGAGGTATTAAAGGTAAAAATAAATATGGAATAATTAACAAAATACAAAGATAATAGCCCCAAATGCCCCATTGGGCTTGGGTAATATTTTTTTTTATGCATCAAGCTACATCACATTACCGCCATTTGATCCACAACCTCGAAACCTACTCTCATGTCCAATCCTAAAACAGACTGCTACGTAACAAACAAACGGTACCCACAGTGCTGCTGCACAGCTTAGTGATATTCAACCGCCACATTCTGTGCTCCATGAGTAGTGTCCGCTGGCTCTGTGAACGAGCGAATGAGGGATTCCTCCCTCCTTGAGTTTATATATGACAGGCCACCTACGCTTGTTGCTGTGCCAGGCGTTAATCCCGTAAACAGCTCGGCAAACAAATAGATTACGACAGAGTGACTTAACTTCGGGGTACGGGCGTGAGTTAAGTTGGTGTCACCGGATAGGGGCTTCCGACATGGAAGCAAGTGATATTTAAAAAGAAAAACAGTTGAAGAAAAAGAGCTTGAAAAAGGCCCCCTGGAAGGTTCTTCTATACATAAGAACAGACTGATTTGAACCCATGAGCAAAACAACTACATCTCCCTTAATGTGGTGCAAAGCGTACGACTTTGATATCAAGGGCAGACGTATATTGGGTGAGAGTGATGTGTAGGGAAATGCACAAGTATACAAAAAGTTAAAACATTTCAGACCTTAAAAGGAGGTCACAAGCCTTTGAAAAAGATTCTGAACCGGTTGATTATAATTTATTAAAAAGTACCTCAGGCCACTTGATTTCTTATTTAACAGAAATTCTCACTTTCCCTTTTACGTAACTTACTATACGTCATTATTAGGAAATACTTCTGACTCCACTGATTCATAGGAGATTGAGATATTTATCAATATGAGTACATCCTAGCAGGCTTAATTTGCACTTAAATATAAAAACTTCAAAGCACATCGCTTTAGTAAGACGGGTCAAAGGGGTTAAGATGTGGGGGATTCAAGGGTACTTAAATCCTCCCTAGAATCTCCCCATTGGTTCAGTCTTGTCACATTCACTATTTTTTCTACAAGATATGGGGATGGAGGGCCAACACATTCCAACCAGATCACTTTTTGTTTTTTGTTCAACAAATACCAGTTCCAATTCAAAGTTACTCATGAACTAACTATGCAGCTTCCTTTCGGTGTACGCCCTCTGATTTTAAATCTGCAGTGTTCCATTGATGTAAAATGTTCTGAATGTTCAGATTCCCCGTTAATGTCTACAAAACACAGAGAGCGTCTAGGCCTTCAGTTTGAGGGTGCCCAGAGGAGAGCACAGAGTCTAATGGTATGAAACCACAGGTAGCACAAACCCCCAAAAGTGGGCCCATCTCTCACAGGTGCCATGTCTTCACACATTCACACCCCAAGGACGAAAAAAGTCTCACAGGCCAAATTAGGAAACTCTTTTAGAAAGGTACGGGCATACAATGTGGATAATTTGCCTTTTGGAGTATTACGGTGTAACAGCAAGCTTCCAACGTTTTCCTCTTAACTGCACCTTGAACAGGATCCGAACACTTATTGGAGATCCAAAAGAGATCTGTTGCTGTGGGAAGACAAATTTCTGAACACAATGTCTGTTCATAAAGCCCTTAAGATCTGAGATAACGCAGATCGATCATTGAGTCGAGACACACCTCTTATATGGGGAGCCCTCATTCTCCATGTCACTAAATAGGAAGTGCTCCTAGTTTGTGAAGCAACATGGTTGAAACGCAAACGTCTGCTGCGTTGCTTTCCCGGTAAGACCATCGTTCCCCAGCCGGGAGGTTCAGAGGAACCGGGGCTTGCCGTCTGCGTGACAGCGATGTCATGCCACAGATAGAGCGGGGCCCGGCCATGTGTTGAGGAGTGAGAGGGCGGGGGGTGTTGGTGGTGCTGGAGCCCGTGGAGGCTGGGAGACACCGAAGGTTCAGCACCATCTGGGGGGAGAGGCGTAACGAAGGCGGGACACACCATCTGCTGTTTCCAGGCTGTGTTTGCAAACATTGTTCTAATATGGTACATTAGTAATATTATTATTAACGTGAGTAGTGACAGTAAAATATATATATGATACAATATGGCTTTGTTATGCTTGTGATAAGGGAGGTAGGATTGACGTGATCACACATCAAAGTGTGATTACATCAAGTGATCACACTTAAAATATTTCATGAATCATCACTTTCAGGTTGTCAATGGAGACCTGCAAATTCTTACAAAAAATATATGATATACTTTACAAGTTACAGCAAGCAAATGCTTCATCGCTGCTCATGCTATAGCGCTTGGTTAATCGTTGTGAATGATTTCCAGGGCTAGAGTTTTTTTTTTCTCTGAAGCACTTTGAGATTCTTGAATATAAAGTGCATTATAAATAAAATTTATTATTATTATTATTAGAGTGTGAACGTGCACAGTCACGGCGCCAGTGAGAGCTACATCAGCTAACACAGTGTTTGGCAGAGCTCTCATGCTACTGTAATTCGTTTTTCCTTTTTGTGTCTCAGTTATCTCACACCGACTACTCATAATAGATACCGTAAGACAAGGCTATGTCCTGCTATGGGTTATCCTGGCTAGTAGGCAGACGATAATTATTTTAGAGCCATCTTATCTTTACAGGAGCATGTATTGAGTTGATGCCAGAGCTACTGAAGCTATTCCAGTGTTTGGTATTGATTAGTCATTCAGCTGACTACTTTATCCAAAGCAGCGCTGCAAAGCGATCCAAAGCATTATTAATGAGCAGGTAGGGGTTCAGGGGCACCTTGCTCAAGGATGCCAACAGGACAGGTTATTATGCATTAATTACTATCTCCGTTATCTACCTTAAACCTGAGTCTACCTGAGGAATTGAATGGAGGCTATTTGTATGAAAAGGAATTTGTTATACAAGTGGCATTAAGTTCAGTTAATCAATATAATGCGCAGGACATCACTGGCTACCACTCTGTCCAACAAACAGACAGGACTTTAATCGCCTTGCAAATCACGATTAACAGTCTCCAAAAGGATTAGCCAGGTCCAGAGGCAACACTAGATAAACTCCTGCCTTGCTTCCCAATGTGTCTGCCCCCGTCCCACATTGACACTGACCTTTAAAACCAGTGAACCGTGCATTCATTTCCTCAGACTCTGGATTCAATACTTGACCCAAAGCTCTTTAAAGGGGTCGCTGTGAATCCATTGTGTTATTGTATAGGGGCACAGCTGGGAGAGATAATGAAAGTAGTCTGTAAAAAAGGGTTTGTTCAGAGCCACAGGACATATGTTCGGTAGCCCTCTGTTGGGTTTCATTCCCGTCAAGGTCACGGTCCCGCCTATATGTGGTTCACACCGTTTCTCTTGATGTTTTCTTACACAGCTAATTGGGCTAATTGAACCAATAAAGCTACGTTTATTTAAATACATAAAATATATAAATATATAAAGCTAATTGGCTGGTGTGGTGTGACTTTATGAGAGCAAAGGTATGCGGCTACGCTAGATCAAGTCAAATTCTATGACCCCACTGGGGATATTTTAACCTACCAGACAGGACATAGTCACAACAAAACAGTAACAATACAGCACAAGATCATAGAATGTGAAGCCAAAAGATGAGCAAATCGCAGAGTGAAACAAATGCTAATGCAATCATTTGTGCAAATTCTGCCAACTAATTGCAGTGCAAACAAAAGAGTCTTGGAAATGTAAAGTCCTATTTGTTGAACCTCCCTATCTTCTACCTGAACATAGAGGCCTCAACTCACTCTGAAGGGGCTGTCACTACAGTCCAGTAGGGCGTGGGTCTTCCCTATCACCTGCCGAGGGTAACAGTCAGGGAGCTGTGCTCGGTTCAACCCAATAACATTACTGGCTACCATGACGAGACTATTCCTATTGGCAAGATTCAGGTTCCCAAGTTCCCAAACTATTCACAACCCGACTCAATGGAAGTTCGGTAGAACAGAGTCCTTATTTTGCTGCACACATTCAATTTATATTTCTTAACACATAAAGGCGTCGTTGTACCTTAGCAATGGCATCCGCATCAGCCTGAAAGCTCAAGCCATTATCAAACACAGTAACCAAATATTTGTAGTTATCCACCATAGGTATGAAGAGACACTTTATGGGTGTGCCGCTACGCTCCTCTGCGTTTGAATTCCCTTCTCTCTGTAATATACATCCATCACCCTGGATAACAAATGAGCATTTAGCAGACGCTTTTATCCAAAGTGACTTATCTAGAGACATGTCACTAGTGAACTGGTATAGGGGTTAGGGCGTCTTGCTCATGGACTGTCTAGGGCTTGCATTCATTTAGCGCTTTTCTAACCAGTGGCCACTCAAAGCGGAAGCGCTTTACAATATTGCCCAGCATTCACCCATTCGTGCACACATTCACACTCCGACGGCAGTGTCGGAGTGTGAATGCAAGGAGACGGCCAGCTCGTCAGGGTGAGGTGTCTTGCTCAGGGACACCTCAACACTCAGCTAGGAGGAGATGGGGCTCAAACTAGCAACCTGCCGAGTACCAGCCCACTCTACCTCCTGAGCCACATGCCGCCCCTATGGTAACTAGATAGTCTGTTATAACACAACTTAAGTTCTGCAATAGACTACAACTAAGCCCATGTGTGGCAGGTCTTTCCAGCAAAAGTTAGTTATCTTATAACATCCTATAACAACGTATTGTAAATATATATTATTCCAGGGTGTGGCACACAGGAATAAACAAAAAATATGTATAACACAGTTAATGGTAAATGAATGGCTGAAGCTGAAGTCTTCTATTCGATTGATTGGAGTTCAGGCTTATTATGAAAAATAATTAGCATATTTATTGACAAGCAAATGTACAAATTAGACCCATTATTAGTCAGGCTCTCTTGTGTAATAACGCTGCACTGCTCATACATCATATTATAGCATATGTTGGCTTAAACTATGTTATAGTTGACAATTAGCATAGGCCATTTTTCATAGGCCATTTGGCGTCCCTGCATGGTATAGCTATAACAAGCATAGTGTGGTTCGAAGTATACATAAGTAATTCCCGTGTAGTGGTTTCTGTCTTGCTAAAGCCAGTGAGGGCACGTCCCGTAAATCCAGTCACACAGGATCCATCGTCTTCGCGTGGCTGACGTTAACACGCCATTGATTAACAAGGGTGTAATAACACATTCTTGACCTGAATGAGTACACACAACGTTGTCCTCAAAACGTTACAACGATAACACCAGCACCTCAACGATCAAGCAGTGACAGCAAAAACCCATCTGTTTAAACAAGCCTACTACTACTATTACTACTACTACTACTACTACTGCTGACCAGACCCTCAGCTGTCAGAGCAGGGCGCATGTTTAGTGCGACTGACAGCAGGGACTGGAGGAGGGAGCGACGCGGGCTTAGGACAGCTGACACACCAAACCGGTAGTCGTTCAAATAACGATAGCGATCATAAAGTTGTTGCACGAAAGACACATTTTGATTAACTTTGTCCGGATGAAGGAACTTATATCCACATACCTTTGCCTTGCCGGCCTCTAGCTTCTTTTGCCTCTCTTCGTCTTCCATTTCGGTTGTCCCGGTTGCTGAAACAGGACGGGGAATTGCTTCATAAGAAGACACAACAATACTACTAAATGCTTGTTACGAGACCCTCTGTTCCGAAAGCCTGTTCCATGGAGTGAAACCTCCTAGGGTGTGCGAGGGAGTCCCAATACTAGCGGCTAGCTCCGCGATGTCAGCGCAACCCGGCCGCCATGTTTTCCACGTAAACATGAGACTGGCTGTGATGACGTCGCCTAGGTGCCGTATAGGCCACGCCCCCTTCAGCATGTCATTGAAACAAGGGTGCAGAAAACAGTTATTTATATATATATATTATATATATATATATATATATATATTCAATATTAAGTTGGTGATTATTTAATTTGTAACAGGTTATTATAATATGAAATGGAAAGGTATGGTTTTTGTATTCCGTCATTCAAGTGTTGCTACTCAGGCTTCAGTAAACTATTTCACTACTTTTAAAGAAGATTATCAATTGGTAACCAATGCATGGGAATATTACAGGATGTTGATGTTGTAGGAGAATAGTATGTATATTGTTTGATTATATTTTCAGCTAAACTTTCTAAACTTGAATATGTATATATCTGGTCTCATCATTCGTTTTGATGGCATACACACATATGCAAGGTAGTTGGGGGAATTAAGCACATAAATAGGTAAGTTCGCGCAAATTCATCTAAAAGTGCCAAATTTGGCACAGATGTAGGGTCATACTGAAATGATTTAGCTAGGGCGCCGCAGCCAGCGACCCTCGGGGCCAGGCTGGCGGCCAAATCCAATATGGCCGCTGCCCGAAAAGGGTTCAATGTGGTTATTTTGACCACATAAGCTACAAATACAAACTTGATGTATTTTTTTACTTAATTGATCATAGGAAACACATAGGAATGTCTATATTTATGCTCCAGTATATCTGGACCCCTTAATCCTCCAAATCCAATATGGCCAAATTGGGTTTATGGGTAGTGGGGGTTATTGAAACCATACCTGAAAATTTCAAGAGTTTCTGACTTACGGTATAGGCTGCAGTATGACTTTTAGAGAATTTGAGGGAAAAAAATGCTGTTACAGAAACAATAGGGGACCAAGCAGCTTCGCTGCTCGGAGCCCTAAATATGCCAATGGACTTCCTGTGGTCAATAAACATAAAATAGACACCACATCCTCATTTGTAGCGCATTTGGTTTACATTTTTTAGCCAAAACCCTTTTTCGGACAGCGGCCATATTGAATTTAGGGAATTTGGGGGGGTCCTGATATACCTAATCATAAGTTTTAAGTATTCCAATGGGTTTCCTTTGGTCAAAAAAGGCAAAAATAGACATCAAGTTTGTATTTGTATCTCATCTGGTTCAGAAGCTATGGACGAATCCCTTTCAGGCGGCGGCCGTATTGGATTTGGCAGCCATCTTGGTCTCAGGGACCATTGGCTCGGGCGCCCTGGCTAAATCATTTCAGTATGCCCTCAGCTACATCTGTGCCAAATTTGGTGCATGTAGATGAAGTTGCGCGAATAATGGGGTGTAAAGCGGGCCCCATACTACAGCCAAAACTGCTTTTTTGGAGGAATAAGGGGACCAGATGCACCAGATCATAAATATTAACATTCCTATGTGTTTCCCATGACCAATTAAGCTGAAAAATATATAAAGTTTGCATTAGTTACTCACCTGGTTCAAAAGTTATGGCCGGAACCCTTTTGAGGCAGCGGCCATATTGGATTGGCCGCCATCTTGGCCCCAAGGGTCACTGGTTCCGGCGCCCTTGCTAAATAATTTCAGTATGACCTGAGCTACATCTGTGCCAAATTTGGCGCTTTTTGATTAATTTGCGCGAAAATGTGCTTAATTCCCCCCACTTAGGGTAATAGTTTGTTTATAAATTAGTAAAATAGCAAAATACACCCTTGTGACAATCAAGGTGTCACACAGATAAGATCGTTGATTCTCATACTCTGTATAAACTCTCATAGCCTATAGGGTTTAAACACTGTTGTGTTAATGTATACATACCAGCAGCTGAAGACGCAGCAGCTGGAGACGAAGGTCTGTTTCTTCTCGATATGGGGGCCGAGCAGCTGATAGTCTGACTGATCTTGAATTCTACCCATCTTCTTTTAGACATCCTCCTTGCCTCGATCCCCGAGCTGACCAGTGAGCACTTTGCTGTGCACGCAATCCACTAATGGCGAGGCCCCACCGGACGCGTTGCCAACGCGATTTCCTTCGCATAGAAACCGACCAACTGCACCCCAATAGATTGAGCGCTGCGCCATTCGAAAGTTTAGCTGCATGAAATATTCATGTTCCACGGGGAGTACTATGTCAGGAGCACTGTTGTACCCGGGTTTCTCAAATAGCAACTCTAAGTAGAACACACCCCCCCCCCCCCCCCCCCAGTCATTATAATGTCTAAACGACAACGCGTGTGCGGTGTGCGTGTGCGTGTGTGTGTGGTGTGTGTGTGTGTGTGTGTGTGTGTGTGTGTGTGTGTGTGTGTGTGCGTGCGCGCGCGCGCGCGTGCGTGCGTGCGTGTGTTTGTGAGACTGCACCTGCAACAATAGTGCTGCTTAATATTTTGACAGGCTGAGCCTACAATACATCTGTTGTTGTTTGACTATTGAGTATTTTAGGAACTTGCAGGGTCTTCAGATACATCACGACCAAGAGCAGGTCGTGTGACATCTTGGTGATAGCTCATGGTTATAAATGGTGTGAAATGCATTCATCCTTAATGACCAATAGCTCTTCTATTCCTCTCATTTTGAATTCAATTTGTTGTTTAGGAAAAAGGGTGAATGGGTTGGAAATGAATTTGTTGGGACTGTACTCAACTAATTCATATATCTGTGTTATGCTCGCTATTGCAATGCTATCTAACATTTTCTCATTGGCAAAAGAAGTATATTAATTCAACTTGATTTGTAATGTTTAGTTGGATTTATCACTAGGATTTGTTCAAACAAGAAAAAAATCATGATAATGACAACAGCCGACCAAATAAGACATGTTGCCTTTAAATAAGATGCTAGTTTTATAACCTTATCTTATCTTACATAACTAGAACCACCATCATATCCTTTTTACCAGTTATAATTCCATGTTCTATGTTTCATGGTGTATGGGTCGATGGTTGAAGTACTTTGATTCCTGTGTCCATAAACATTGAGCCAGCTGAAGAGTACTTGAGGCCTATGAGCGTTCCAGTGTTGTTTTACAACAGACGTCCTCTTCTCTGTGCAATGGTCTGTTACCTTAGACACCACAAGCACAGCCTATCATCTCAAAACATACACAATACATGAACATACATACACATACACAATATACAATAAAAACATACCAATATACCAAAACTAATTATAGTTGAGTAACACAGACTATAAAATCGCTTTGTCAATTGGGTTCCAATTCTGACAATAAGGATTATTTTTTGGGGTGTTCGTTGTTTTGTTGAACTGTTGGGTATCTTGAATATATATATCGTGAATAATAATGATACTAATAATTAAAAATTGTATACTATTCATTTATTATTCTGTTCAGTATGGAGATCTGTTTGACCAAGCTTCTCGGGCAATCGAACCTTGAAGTAGTGGAGCGAATATCCGTTTCAATATGGAGGATATCACTAAGCATCATTAAATATTCATGCATGGTGCCCAGTGCATCAAGAGGAGAGGGGATGCACTCCGTCCACCACATGCCAGATTGGACACTACAGCAAGAGAGTCATCTGGCAAACGAGCTGGTCCACATGAATTAACTAGGGGGAAGGTCGATTGTGTGTCTATTTATTTTTATGAGCATTCTTTATTCTAAATTTTTTGGTTAGGATTTCATTTTCGGCTTTCGATTTAGGGTAATGTTTTGTTTAGGTTCTTAGATATATTATACACACAAACAAAATGTAAAACCACAGACTACTGATGTGTTTCTCCGACTTGAATTCCGCAGAAAGCAGGAGTAGGCTACAACATTCTGATGGAACTCCTTTGTGTCGCCAAATCACATTCCACACAGGAAGAAAATCAACTCAGTGCAGAACAGAAAAGCCCAACCAGAACAAACAGCCTAGTTTTTGTGGTAGGATGTGTGTTTATTTGAACAGAAACATAGGTAGATAACGGTACACTTAACGGTCATACAATAAAGTGTTTTTCACTAGGGACAAGTGAAATCCATCGAGGCACTACTTGGACTCCCATAAACACGTATGGCGTAGACATTGTTTAGGCTTTAGAGGGCAGCATACCTCAGAAGAAGTAGGCGACACTGAAGTCCTTTGCAGACCAACTTGTTTTATGCTAAACGCGGTTTTGATTTGGTCACGTAACCATTAGTTAAGACAAGTGGGGTCGCCATGGAGACGGGAAATCTGAATTGCGATTGTGGGAATGAATCTTAATAAATCAGGGAGCCCTGATTTTTGGACTAATCACACACAATGTTGGCATGGACGTCATCTGCTGAGAAGTGGTCATTCTTGTAGTTCAAAGAGTGGTGAAAAACTATTCTGCAAAGTATCATTTTGTTCTTACAAATCACCCAAACATATTCTCCGCAAGTAGTGTGCTGATTGCTTTACTCATTCATTAGTAGTTCAACTTGGGTTTCCTTCCAGAGAGAATTTCATAAATGCTAGATAATGACTCAACGGTGAATGAATCAGAAAAGAGCTTTCATAAGATAAAATGAAGCTGTCCAGCTTCCAGAACCGCCTCAGAGAGGTTTCAAATGACATCATTACATTTTCCATGTTGAAACATTCCCATAAGGAATAAGACTAGTCAGTGCCACAGCAGTGTAAAACTTCAGTCATGCTTCTAAAAGCATCCCACCCCAGGCCCGACAACGGGGAACAACTCCCCACAAATGCAACGCATTCGTCAACATTCTCTTAAAAAAACCCCAACGGACTTTAAATAAAAAAATAAACAGATGTCTGTGGCGTCCCCCCTGAACCCCCGCCAGCCCCCCTCTCCGAGCCCCTCAGCGCGCCCGGCTGCGGTATCTGATGACGGGGTTGTGTGGCGTGTGGATCATGGTGGTGAAGTTGATGGTGGGGAAGTAGCCGTCCACCAGGTCAAACTCATACGCGCGCATCATGGTCGACAGGATGGTCTTCAGCTGCACGTACGCAAAGTTTTCACCGATGCAGCGATGGCGACCTGTAAGCAATGGACATGGTTAGCATTATTCATGTTGATAATGAGAGCTTGGTGGCCAGCGCGTAGGTGATACACCTAGGATCAGCCCGGGGTTCATTTTATTTCCTATGCCAAATGTCATTCCCCATCTCTCTAAAATGGTAGAGTTTCTTCGGATTTGACTGAAAATGAATTTATATCTTCCCAATATCAGGTCATCTTTAAAACTCTGGGTAACACTTTATAATAATGTTCCGTCATAAGTCATTTGTAAGCCTTTAGTTAATGATGAAATAACTATTAACAAAACTTGAATATATATTTGTAGAAGATTGATTAAGTTCTCAGCCGAACGGCCTTTCCAGTGGACTGTACCAACTGGTAGGCTGATCTGTCCACTATACATCTGGGTGGACACTCCCATTTGGGTTGTCACTAGAGGGTAGATCTAGCCTTCGGTTGTAATGGCTTATCAACATCACAGCATTTTGGTAAAATAGGGGTTATTTTATCTACAATGTATAATCATGTTCTGTTAATGCTTAGTTCAACATTAACTTATGGCTTATTAATTACTTGTAACTGAACTTTATAATAAAGTGTCACCAAACTGTATTTTATTTACATTCGTTAGCAAAGGCCATTGGCCCAATTCAACTAGCGGCCATTTTGGTTCCAAAATTCCACGTTCAGTCCCCCCACCCGGCTAGCATTTAGAACCAAGATGGCCGCTTGGTGAATAAAGTCAGACAGACTTTAATTCCTCACCGGCGCCGAAGGGCACGTAGGCAAACTTCTCGCCGCTGGCGGCGCTCTCGCTGAGGAAGCGGTCGGGGCTGAACTGGTCGCGCTCCGTCCACGTGTCGGGCAGCCGCTGGTTGACGGTGGGGGAGACGCACACCTGGTGGCCCGCCGGGATGGTGTAGCCCGCCACACTCTGGACACGCCAACAGCACAGGTTAGCGAAGGCATGATGGACTGGTGTCGGGTTTAACTCGAGTAACGGAGATTAATGGCGTTGAGTTTTAGCAACACTTTTAGTAACACTTCTAGTAACAAATAGGTCAATTCGGTAAGGATTTATAACTATAAGTGAATTTAATTTAATTTAGGTTGGATAAGTGAATTAAATTGATTTTTACTTACATAGGCAAATTCAGTGAAAAAAAAGTAAGACGATGAATTTAATTGTATTTTAGTAAAAATAAATAAATGCAACACCCTTCTTCTGTTTTTACTCTTCCTTTCTGGCTCCACCATCAACTGTATGTTTTGTGGTGCCCAATCTCATCTTTCTGTGTAAGAGGTGTCATGTGAGCGGTGGTACCTGTGGTGAGCGAGCCATCCGCATCATGGTCATAATGGGGGGGCGGAGCCTCAGGGTCTCCTTCACACAGCGGTCCAACAGGCCGAGGTCCTTCAGCTGTAGGTAGGAGCCCGGGCACGACATTAACACATCAATATGCGTTGAGCACAAAATTAAACCTGGCCAATAGGGAAGCACACACCAGACTGGCCCAAACATAAGGGCTGCGTCACAGTACTCAGTGAATTTGTCTGTCTGTGCCGAATTTGAGCTGTCAGGGATCTACGCAAAGCATCACCCCCTTATCTGCCTTTCATTTTGGCCGGCGGACACAAGTATAACATTTACCCTCATGGCGAAATCAAAACGATGTGTACGTAGTTGGTTGGATACACCAGACGCATTACAGCTGTAAATCAGAAGGACTTTGCTGCTCCCTTGTGGACAAGTACAGGTGGACGTGTTAACGCTGGCAGCTCTGCGGCCATTAGGGATGGGCAAAACGATTATTTTCCGGGAATCAGTTCTTTCAGTTTCGTTCACTATCACGATTCGTTCGTTTGATTCCTTCGTTAAGTCAGATGTCTGAACGTCATTTGGCAGGGAATCGGAAATTGTGGAATACATTTTAATCAGATTTATAAAATATCGTTTTTAATGTCATATTTTTAAGTATAGTACACAGGTGTATAGGATGAAAAAATAAATTGTTTAAACTTCGTTCAAGAATCGAGATATACATTGCGTATTCAAATATGTGTTTTTTCCCAATTATTCAGTTGTAACAAAATAACGGACTAAGGCGTTTTGATTTTGTATCGGAAGCTGGGGCAATTCAAAGATGTCAACGGTACAACTTGACTCAACATTCTCACTTAATATCAGTCATACGATACGACTTTATTAATCCCCCGTATGGGAAATTAGTTAAACCCTAACCCTAACCCTCGTTAGCCATGATACAGCTTTATACAAGGCAACATAAAAAGGATAACTTTACAAAAGTCGAGAGCACTCTGAACTCTGCACCAGTTTAGGGTCGATGGACCGGGGGGGTTGGGGGCTACCTGGTCGAACTCCAGTGGGGGCAGGTCCTCTCCGCACACGGCCTTCTGCTCAGCGTAACAGCGCTCCTGTAGCTCCTTGTCCCGGGCCAGGAAGAAGGTCATCCAGGCACTGGTGGTGGAGGAGGTGTGCTGGCCCGCCAACAGCAGACCAATCAGCAAGCCTGATATCTCGTCGTCGCTCAGGGTGTGGCCGTCTCTGGAGAACAAAAGAACATTTAATGTGTGCTAAGAGGGGCGAGGAGTTTCACCAAAAAGAGTCAAAACGCCAAATACAACTGTTTTACCCTGGCTCCTAAATAATACAATTAAATAAATAATTTAAAAAGGGTATTCATGATACTTCTTGACAAACACTTACTTATTGATGATGGATTACCATAATTAGTGTTACATTTATTAAAATAACATATACCACTTTAGGCACATCAATTAAGCATGTTGTTTTTAACACCTGAAACCTTTTTCCTGATAAAGTATTTATTGCGGCATGAACAACAAAAAAAGAAAGAGAGAGAGAGAGAGAGAACTATTTTGTCATTTTTAGCTCTAGTGTTTGATATAGATTAGAAGCCACTTAGTTAAGATGCACGGTCTTCAATTGCACATAACAATAAAAAAAGATTTTTTAGAAACTTGGTAGCGTGGTACTTTTTAATGCATTTTGCAGTTCCAATATTGATTTGTTACCATCAATATTGAAAGATGAGTTAACAAATGAATCCCTAGCGTGGTCTTACTTGTAGGTTGCGTCGATGAGGGTCTGCAGGAAGTCATCGCCTTTCTCACTGGAGTTCCTGCGTTTCTGGATGGCCTTGAAGAACATGCTCTTGATCTCCCTGTGAGCCCGGTCCCTCTTCCTGCACAACCACAACATAGGCATCCATTTGATCAGTTTACCTCACCTCCCGTGTGCACTTGACTGTGACATTGGTTACCGCTACATACTTAGATTCAATGTAAATTTTTCTGAATGCGACCCATTTCCTGTCAACTTGACAGCATAGGCCGGCATTTTACGAGATTTTTAAGTCGTATATCCTGTTTTGATATGCAGGACATAGGCTGCAACATGCAGGAAATAGGAGGTATCAGACTATACGAATAACCCTGCACTTTTATTCGTATAGTGCGGTCACCTAGCGGTTACTTTGCTAGACTTAAGATATATAACAATATGCCTGTGACAATCATCAACAGTGTAGGCAACATCAAGTTTTAATATTTAGTGACTTTAAAAGGACTTAAGCCCCCCCCCCCCCCCCCCCCCTATGCTTTTAATTCACGCTAACATAAAAAAAAATCAAGGCCCTTAGTGATACAGCCAAAAACGACCATGCTAGAGCCGACCCCACAGCCAGCTGTCCTCTACCTGAAGCTGGGCAGCGGCAGCCAGCTGGGCAGCAGCCAGGCCTCGTGGCTGAAGCCCCCGTCCAGGTCGCAGTACAGCTGGGCCACCTTCTCATCCAGCATGCTGCGGATCTCCTTCCCATGGAGACAGCTGCTGGCCGTCAGGATGATCAGCTCAGACAGGGCTACAAACAGGTCTGGAGAGAGGTAGGGGCGAGAGGGATAGGAGGGGGGGAGAGAGAGAGGGATGGAGAAAAAGGAGGAGAAGTTTGGTTTAAGGTGGTGTGTGTGTGTGTGTGTGTGTGTGTGTGTGTGTGTGTGTGTGTGTGTGTGTGTGTGTGTGTGTGTAAGCCACTGTACTTGTCTCTCCGCTGTCTCCCCATCTCTTCATGTACTCCACGGTCTCATCCTCGATGAGAGACACGTGTTTTTTGAACTGGGCAATGTTCAGACCCGTCTTTAACATCTTTTTTTGTTCCAGAAAGATCTGCAAGGTTACAACAAAAAAGTTTACAATTATGTAAAAGCAATGCGTTATAACCGTTATATAAGACTACACTAGT
This sequence comes from Gadus morhua, assembly GCF_902167405.1. Classification (NCBI taxonomy): domain Eukaryota; kingdom Metazoa; phylum Chordata; class Actinopteri; order Gadiformes; family Gadidae; genus Gadus; species Gadus morhua. Next base: position 9,604,464 of record NC_044069.1, read on the forward strand.
TGTTGCTTCAAAAACAATTAATGAATGAATTGATTGATTAATGAATTAATAGATAGAGAGACAGAGACAGATAGAGAGAGAGGGGGGAAAAGGGTGAGAGACAGAAAGAAAGAGACAAGAGAGGGACAGAGAGTATAAATTGCTTGGTTGAGGTCCATTTGACTCACGGGGTTGGGGACGTCGTAGGCCACCCCCTTGCCAAACACCGGGGTGGTGATCTTGGAGTAAACGTCCTCGGCGCTCAGGTCCTCGTTCTTGCTGTTGAACATCAGAGACGCGGCGTCGCTTCCCAGCAGGAAGGTGAACGTCTTCCCCACCATAGTGAAACTAACCACGGACCCGTACTGGGGACAGACGAGAAACATAATTCAGTGGGTTAATGACAGAGTCCCCTTCAGTGACGGGAAAACGAATTGCCATGGCCTCGAACAGGTGCACTTACTTTTTCATATGCCTTTTCAAGGAACTCAATCGGGCTTTTGCCGAACGCCACCGCTTGTCCCAGGAACGGAATACGAGAGGGGATGTAAGGTGGGTATTTCTGAAAACAACATTAATAAAAAGATCATTGAGTCGAGCTTCTGGAAAGGACCATTGCACGGTGCATATTACACACCAGGAGTCACCATGAATACGTGGTTTCCACAAGCTTGAGTTTTTTTTTCCAAAGTCGTCATTGTGTGGCATACATATTTCTTTCTGTGAATCTCCAACTCACCACATTAGGGTCGGAAGTCGACTGCTGCAGCATCATCTTAGAAAGGTATCCTAGTGCCAGGGTGATCACCGAGACAGCCAGGAACACCGACGTCAAGTTATCGCTCATCTTCCCCACGGTGTCCCCGAACAACATCTGATACAAAGGAGCAGCCATAGCGATTCCGTCGGACCGGTTTTCCCCCACACTCCAATGCAACGAAATATTTGCTTGTTATTTCTCAGGATAACATCAGAGCAACGTTAAGCTAGCCTTCAGATGCAACTTCCAAGCCACCAAAGCACAGTTCGTATTGTTACCCTGGGATGTATACCTGTCAATAGAGAGCCTACCCCCGCCTGACTATGCGAGCCGTTTGATTGGCTCGTGGCAGCGTGTCGGTCAAAGAACCGCCGCCCGTCGCGCCCAATGATTGGCCGTTGCGGCATGGACCCATGTCTTGCTATATGATGTCACGGCCCATGGATGTTGGGCCGCTGCTCTGACAAGCTGTGCTACCTGCTCAGCATGGGGTCAGAGGGTCGGAACCAGATATTGAAGAGGCTTTCATGAGGTCGATCACGGCCTATATGTGGTGGGTTTAATACCTAACCTCGTCATCTGACCTGGCTGACTCCGAAAGAAAGTCTGCAGTAATATATAAGGACTAAAAGTGTCACTATCAAGTAATATCAGACTGAGTTCTTCAACTTTTAATACAAAATGGAAGAGCATACAAATAACTCAACATTTTTATCTTACTACTAGAACCAATGATGTATGAAAATCAAACACTGGAGGACTGAAAGACTATTATCTTTCTATATACATAGGAGTTATATATCATATTGTATTTGTGCATGGTAATAGGGACCTTCAGAATGGTTTCAATCACAGTGTGAAATATGCTTATTGAGGTTAAAGTTAAAGGGGCATTACTGCATTGGGGAACTTTTAAAGTATTTGATAGTACATTAATGCCAAACAATTGTTCAAGAATCAACAGATACTGTTCTTCAAACATTAACAAAAGAAAATGGAGGGCATTCATCTTATTTTTTTTATAAATCATTGACCAATGATCTGAAGAAACTTTCAACAAGACAAGAGGACCCCTCGGGGTCAATGAAGTCGAAGAACGCACAAATCACCCATTTGGAACCAAATCGAGTATTGCCGCTATACAGCCGAGTCCCTCCCCCACTTAACATCTGATACCTCCTTATCGGTCCACACAGTAGACCTGCTTGGGGGGGAGGGGGTAGTTTCGTTTTTCCTTTGTAAAATCCCAGCTCGCCCTCAAAGTCTCTTTAACCACGAGTCCCTCACTCCCTCCCTCCCGCTCTTCCTCCTCGACCACGGCCTTCGTCTTCCTCCTCAGTCCTGCTCTCCGTCGGGGGTGTACGGCGGGTCCTTCTCTTTGGCGGCGGGGGTGGCGGCGGTGCTGCCGGGGGCGGCGGGGGCCAGGAGGTGCATCTCCCGCACACTGAGGATGCGTGTGAGCATGCCCCCCAGGGTGGCGTCGTCTAGGGGGGTGCCGGAGAACCACAGGGGGCTGTTGGGCACGCAGCTGCGCTCGGGGCGGAGGTAGAAGACGTTGCTGCGCTGCTTGACTGTCTCCGAGCTGGGAGAGAGACAGCGAGGGAGAGGGGAAGACAGGACGTTTTGGTTCCTTAATTAGGGCCCAGTCGATAAAGGAGGTGAAAAACCGTATCGGTTCTGAACACAGCCCCTAGCAGATACTATTTAGTCATCAAAACAGGAATTTCAGATACATTCCCGTGTTTCTCAAGAGCAGGGAACGTTGAAGGACTGCCGTGGTTTACTTTGCCAATATCAAAAATGTCTATTTATTTGTTGACTTTAATATTTGTCATGAACGATTGTACCGTCATGCTACCGAAATCAAATTATTTGAATCGGGTTACCACCTAAATTAAATAAAGGTAATCTGAATAACTGAAATGTTCCTCAGCAAAGTATTTGCACCACGCATTTAAGATTCATGCTTACACCACATAACATGCATATACATTACTCATAATAACTCAGTTTATTATGAGTAATGCATATACATTGGTAGTCAAGGCGGGGCCCTATTGTTGCTGGGGCGGCCGCCTTAACCGTACAGTGCTGGGGGGAACACTGAGTACTGATCTAAACGAGGGGAGCTTGCGGGGTTTCCCCGGCAGAAGCCCAGGGGCCGGCGCTCCTCACCACTTAGAGAGGTAGAACTCGTAGAGGCGGACGGGGCAGCGCAGAGGGTTCTCCTGGTTCTCCTGCATGTCCAGCATCCCCTCCTCCTCCGGCTTACTCCGCTTGGCCGCCGTGGCGTCCGTGTCTGGAGAACACACACACACACACACACACACACACACACACACACACACACACACACACACACACACACACACACACACACACACACACACACACACACACACACACACTTAGTATAGATCAGGTAGACAAGTCAAGGGAGGTCAGTGACTCACTTTGTGGAGGAGGATGGAGGATGTTTACTTCACAAAATGAAATATCGAATACACGATACAAATGTGCACAATAGTAAAAAAAACCTTTCCTCACGATTTTGCGTGACAAGGTAAAAATCCTACAAACATCCCACAAATTGTTGGAAGTTTGCACAATCAGCACCATGTAGTGGTCAAAAAAAGAATATGATATACAAAATATAATTCTAATCATGAAAAATAAAGAAGGAAAATCAATACTGGCATCTGTGCATCGCGACGAGATCGGCACGCAAAACGTCACAACCCTAAGCCCTGTGGACTTCTTTACCCGACGGTGGATACTTCATGGAGCTGGCGATGTTGGCGGGCGGGTAGAAGCGCAGGACGATGGTCTTGGTGTTGTCGGGGTTGTTCCGCGAGCAGCGCATGAAGTGTGCGAAGGAGAGGCGGTGGTGCTGCTCCACGGTGGTGAAGCCCAGGAACTTGGAGCAGAAGAAGAGCAGCGTGTTGAGCAGCACGATGGGCGAGTACGCCCCCAGCTGCTTGCAGTCCCACAGGTACTCCTCCTCCACCCTCGAGTGGATGTAGCCTGGAGGGTCACCGGGGAGGGTTAGTGAGGCAAGTCAACTCACTTTTATTGATATAGCAGCACACTATATAGCACACATAATTATGACAGAGCACAGAAATACAAGGACTCAGCTGCCTAACAGTTGAGATAAGTCTAGCAAATAAAAAAGGGATTGGAAATGCAAACAAATACAACCGAAATATGAATATAATATTAAAACACAACAACTAGCATAGTTTGTTTAGTGGATGAACCCTGGAGGGTTAGTTAAGGTGGTAGACCGGGGAGTAGCTAGTTTAGCGGACGTACCCTGGAGGGTTAGTTTAGGTGGTAGACCGGGGAGTAGCTAGTTTAGTGGACGTACCCTGGAGGGTTAGTTTAGGTGGTATAACGATGACCGGGGATACGGCCCAAGCAGAACTTCTGCTCTACCATAATAGGAGGTTTTGGGTTACAAATGGAGAAGAAAGTGAGGCGTTTTCCTGCGTACCGCTGTCCGATATTGACGGCTTGAAGTCCTTCAGCAGTTTGGTGATCTCCATTGAGAATTTGCCGTAGAACACGTCTGTGAAGATGTTCTCCACGCGACTGTTCTCAAACAGGTGCTGCGGGAATAGACAGGGTTAGGGTTGCTGCGGCCTATGACCGTGGGCACGGTAGAAGCAGACACGAGATCAATGTTGAAAATGAATTCTGTGTCCATGATAGCATTTGCTTTTTTGTCCTGCGTCTCAACTCTATGGGTCATGAGTCTAGTGCTAATACAAATTTAAGCATGATCCTCAATCAATTTGCACATAAAAAAACGGCAGAGGCCGACTGGCAGAACCTTGTTTGCTAGCGGTGTGCGTTTTTTTTTTTTTTTAATTAAATGACCCAAATGTGGACATGGCCTCAGAAGCCCATTGCTCCCGGTACGTCAGGGCGTCTCACCTGCTGGATGCCGAGGCAGAGGTAGAACAGGCTGTCTGGCTGGTAGGGCTCTCCGTTGGGCCTCTTCAGCTCCACGGCGAAGCGGCTCAGGCCGTAGCTCAGCTCGGTGGTGGTGCAGCGCAGGACGTCCTCCCTCAGCTCTAGGGGACGAGCTACCGCAACAGGAGACAGAGGAACGGTATACACGCTTGTCGGCCTTAAGAAACTGGGAGAATATAATAAGAAGGGCAGCGACCAACGTCCTATTGGTTGTCTCTTCCCGTCACTTTTGAGTGCGTACTAGGAGGGGACTTTATTTGCATTAAGCAGACGTTTTATTTTTTAAAGTGACACACGGGCGGCAACAGAGTCAACCATGCAAGAGCAGTTAGGGTTAGGCGTCTTGCTCAGGGACACATCGACACTCCGGGGATTGAACTAGCAACCTTCCGGTTACACGCCTGATAGGGAGCAAGTGATCTGGAGATTGCGTTGTGGAAGAGGTGGAGCGACGCTACAGTGCGGGCCCCCCGCCCCGTGGGCCTTCCCCCCGGCCGACTCACAGTGGATGCGCGGCGTCGGCAGGTCGGGCTGGTCCCGTCTCCAGCGGACCCATCTCTCCCAGGCGTCGATGCCGTACTTGCTCTCCAGCTTGGGGGCGCGGCTGGCCTCCGCCAACGCCGCCTCCGCCGCCGCCTGCCGGCCCTGGGGCACAGAGAGAGAGAGACGTCTCAGACCACCGGGTCAGTGTCTCCTCCGCGTCGCACCGCGTTGTTTAAAGGTGACATCTTGTACCACCAGTTGTGATTAGGGTTAGGGTTAGCCGTTACAAGCTGTTTTGAAAAATCTGCCTCTTCCGACGTCACGAGTGGGCGTGTCCACCTAGATGTATGCCGGATAGATGAGCAACGTTTGCTACAGTCCACTGGGTAGACTGGTAGCCTGATCTATCCCGCACACATCTAGGTGGACACGCCCACTTGTGATTTTTCAAAACGGCTTGTAACGGCTAATCACACTCCCACCTGCTGGTATAATATGTCCCCTTTAACCATGTGTTCTGGAGCGTGCCCTACCCTCTTCTTCTCCCGGGCCTTCCTCCGTCCTCGGGCAGGAGCAGCTCGCCGCTTCGTCTCTGGCTGTTTCGTCTCGCCTAACCGTGCCGCCTCCAACTGCTCCAGGGTTTCTACGGGGACAACCGACAGAAAAGCCATCAGTTGACCTGATATCTATGATCCGTCACAAGTTATAAAGTAGCACTAGTCAAGATGGTGCTTGATCGAGCCAAGGTGGGAAGCTCTGGAATTCTTGAGGGTAGGATGATCGCTCGGAGTCTCCAAAAATGTCAATACAATTACATGGTAGTATTTTTTCAGGAGAATTTCAGAGTACAAATGTCAGGATAGGTTGTTCAGACATACGCCCCAACAGGAGAATATCAGGACTCCCGTGTATGGCTGAATGCAGCTATGATGACTATCTTGAAGAATAACTTTTTTTTCTCCGTACATTGGGAATGCCAAAGAAGCCATTCTGGACAACGATACAACTCTACATCGTCAAAATTCACCTTCCTCCAGGTAAAACATCAGTTCCTTCTTCCTACTATGCCTGCCCCCCCCCCCCCCCCCACAATCAACCTATCGTAAGTCTGGATCCTAACTCCGACCCCACATACCGATGGGCATGTCTTCCTCAATGTCCATTGGGATAGGTTCTGGAGGTGGACTCTCAACAGGCAGCTCGAAGGAACCCCCGACAGGGATGTCTGTGATTGGCTGCAGCTTCTCCTTGGACAGAGCTCGGTTGTCAGACAGCAGACAAATGGTGGACGGGGAGTCTTCCCAACCGCTCAGAAGACTCTCTGGAATCTCTGGGTCTAGATCGCTGCTGTAGTTGTTGATGTACTCTAAGGGATGGGAGAAGGACACACAAATAGGTCAATAAGTATCCAAACACCAGAACAACAGACATTTATTAAGCAAGCATTAGCTTTTCTTTACCCTAATTGAAATCACTGTAGATTAACATCTGACTCCGTTTGTCTACAGAGTAAGGTTGGGCATCCATCAATTCATCTGTCACTACACGTTAAGATAAACAGTCATTTAAGGTCAAAGGTGACGTTCAAACCCCTAGCCCGGCCTCACCGTTGAGCAGGTCCAGCCCGTCCTTCTCCTCGTCCACGGCTCTCGTCCTCTTTTCCGCCTTCTTCTTCCTCCCCTTCTCCCTCTCCTCCGGCGCCCTGCCCCTGCCCCTGGCCTCCTTCTTGGCCCTCTCCCGGCCCTCCCGCTGCTCCTGCACCTCCCTCTCCTCCTGCTCCGCCACGATCTCCGCCATGAGGATGAGGTCCGCCTCCAGGGGGTCCGAGGGCGTCTTGGCCTTGATCTGCCGGATGGTCTCCACCACGCTCTCGGCGCTGTCCAGGGTCACCGGCAGCAGCATGGGCACGGGGAGCTGGGGAGCACAACATTCACGTTGAGGCCATTAGGGCACGCTTTAGTCTAGAGCGAATAACAACGCTTAATGCACATTGATACACACCGGCGGCGGAGTCAACCATGCAAGGCGACAACCAGAAATGTACATGTCAGTTGGAAACAAACCTCATAATTAAATATAGAAAGTATCTTTACATACACAAAGAGTAGAATATATGGCCATGGTGGGGATGGGAGTGAGTTAAACTATTTGCCCAGAACGGGCCCATGGCATTTTTTATTTGTATTCATCTTAATTATAATACTGTCCTGTAACATTTTTGCTAGGAAACCAATATTTCCTGCCTTTGATAGATCAAGTACCGTCTGGTCTCAGAAGGTACTTATCCTGGTGAAAATAATCTCAAAATAGAGTCATTGAACTGGCTTAAATCTAAAGAGATTTACAAGGGCCACTGACAAGCTTCCACAAGCCCTGAAAACTCATCATGCAATGATTATTCGAGCAAAAAACTGTGTTTAATGGCAACTCCATCATAGAGAAGAATTCAGATTCAGGATGAAAACAGCAGCAGCCCTTTGGCGTGGAGGGGATTCAACCTACCGGGAGGGGAATGCTCATGGGCACGGGGCAGTACTGGCTGTACATCGCCATGGGTACCGGGATGTACACAGGGACGGGAACCGGCACCACTATCACCCTGATCGGTTCATCTGCAGAAAATCCCGTCATAAATCGGTTATCTCATTTTATCAGTCGGCTGCACTTCAATTCAGCACTTTGTTATGAAAGGTGGTTTATGTGTGCATGTGTTTGTGTCGGTGTCTTTACCCGTCTGCACTTCAGTGTCGACCATATCGGGTTTGCATGTGGTTTCCTGGTGCTGTACCATTGGTCGACACAGCAGGGCCTTGTTCTTGAGGATCTTAACCGCAAGGGGAAGCACCCTGTCTGTCTGGGTACCGGCCTAACACAGGAGGAATAATAGGAACAATGAGTCAATAGCTTTCCAGGGACAGTTATTAGTTAGTTGCGATTTGAATGTTCTAAAAAAAAAAAAAGGAACTACTGCCCCCTATTGGGTACTGATGGTTTCAGAGCCACAAAATAGTCTAACAGTTTTTATTATCAGGTATTATTATTAATGAGTACATTGGATAAAGGCATTATGATTGAGTGAATGGGTTTACAGGAGAGCCTTTATAGAAGACATTAACCATCAATATATATATCTCAACTGCAGTGGCGTAGGTGAAAGGCCGATTCATTTTCAGATGATATAACGCAATTTCTCGTTTTTCATAAATATATATAAAATAGTGCTGTCAAGAGATTAAAATATTTGATCGCGATTAATCGCATTAATGTCATAGCTAACTCGCGATTAATCGCAAAAATATATATATTCTAAATGCCCCTTGATTTCGTGCTGCTAGCCTTTTAGTGAGATCAGAGAGTGTTGAGAAGGACAGTAATAAAATATATTTGGTAAGATGGATATAAGAAGAGCGACCCGCAGTGAATTCAACCCGGTCCACTTGACATCGGGTAGGTCCATGACAGTGGTAGGCCTACCGTAGCCCAATAGCCCAGGCTTTTATTTGTTTCAATCACTGAACTTTCAAACAAAACTCTTGCTCAGCAAGGATGAAAAATACTATAACATTCATTATTTAAACCAGAATGAATATTCCTACCGTACTTGGGCCTATACACATTACCGAGCTATCGAATTACGCCTACACACACACAGACACAGACACAGACACACACACACGGTGGCGGAGTGGTAATCGGGAGAGTTGGGAGAATTCCCGGTGGGCTCGGCAAACATAAAGGTGAATTTTGCCGAATAGAGATTTTATGAACAATCGAAAAATGACCAGAAATGACAAACATTAGCTTACATTTCCAAGTCTCTTCATTTGAAGTCTTGGCACAGTGCCTGTGTGAGTTGAGCACAAAAATACATTAACAAAATACAACAACAACAAAAACATTCACTTTGGAGTGTATTGTGCGCCCCCCAGTGGCCACACATGTATAAACACAGCTTTAAATACTTTATTACATAAAGCCAAGTGATCTTCATGTCAATGCATTACCTTGTAGCGCAGGGTTGGCCTGCGTGGACGGCCGGCTTGCCAGAGAGATGACGTTTCCGATGACAGGTGTTGAAACCGACTCTGAAGACGCCAGAGCCTCGGAATCTGTAAGATGATGAAAGAGCAGTAACATAAAAACAACTTCACTTTCTCATAATAAAGCAGAACTGAGGCAAACTGCCCTAACCAGCATGTTTCCCTTTCGTTTTTCCATTGTATGTACCCCTGTTTAGCCCAATTGAATGTCTACATGTTACTGAAAGCAATTACCGTCCCTTGGTTGTGTGATCATAACGTTTCAAGTGTAGGATGTGCACACACAGGAGGGATATTGTTGTGTTGCGACACAATATTATGAATCACTATCTCAGTATAACATGAAGGAACTTATTGCGAGTCACCGACAAGCGAGGGGAAGTAAGGGGAGTTTGGCGAAACACGACGAAAAGCATGACCACCTACTCTTGGTGGGCGTGGAGTCCGGTGTCTGTGCACAGCAGAACTTAAGCATACACGTTAGCCGGCAGAAGCGTTTGGGCGAGCCCAGCAGGGGCAGGGTGGTGGTGAGCCTCTCCCGGGCCCCACACGTGTCACAATTGGCGAGCTGAGGAGAGAGCGGCAGGCCGGATAAACAGTTTCAATCAAAAACATGACCTCCGGAATTTAGAATGGGGTCTGTGTCTGCGTCAGTCAGTCTGCGTCTGTCTGCGTCAGCATAATCAGATGCAATCATGAATGGATAATGAATAGATTGATTCCAAAGAAAGTGATTTCCCAAAGTGCTTTCCCTGGTACTCAAAACCACATAATTACGTACACCTCATCAATCCAACGCCCCCGAGCCACGCTCCCATGCCCCCGGTACCTGTTGGTCGAGCAGGCTGTACTTGTTCCGGCAGTGCTCGGAGCAGAACTTCTGCACCTTGCCCGAGTAGCGGGTGCTGACCAGGGAGCGGGCGATGGAGAAGCAGAAGGCGCAGCAGCGGCAGTGGTTGCCCCACTGCTTGGCCAGCTCGTGTTTATACAGCAGCTTGCAGCCTGAGACCCAGACAGAGAGAGAGACATAGAGAGAGAGACACAGAGGCAGAGAGACACAGAGGCAGAGAGACACAGACAGAGAGAGAGACATAGAGACAGAGACAGAGAGCGAGACATAGAGACACAGAGAGAGACAGACAGACACACAGACAGAGAGACAGAGACAGAGAGAGAGCCACACAGAGAGCGAGAGACAGACAGAGAGACAGCCAGACAGAGAGAGACGGAGACAACGAGAGAGACAGAGCGAGAGAGAGGGACACAGAGAGAGACAGACAGAGTCACACAAAGAAAGAGAGGCAGAGAGAGAGTGGACGGGGGGAGTGTTGGAAGATTAGTAAGGACAATCAATACCAGTGTTGAATAATTGCTTCCGTTTTGTCGATAATGTTCAAAGTGTGTGCAACGGGGTATCTCAATCTCCATGGCACCGCACCCGCAGGCCAGATGCCTGTGAGCTGTTTGAGATTGAGATTCGTAGAAAATGTATCCCAATTAATTGAACGTCAAGTGTATATTTTAAAAAAATGACAAAGCAAAAACACCTTCAAGTACCCGAAAACAATATTTTAATTTCATCTGGGTTAGGTTCTTAAAAAAACAAGAACATTATTAAATGGCTGAAAAAGAAAGCCGTAGCACACGCACGCACGCACGCACGCACGCACGCACGCACACACACACACACACACACACACACACACACACACACACACACACACACACACACACACACACACACACACACACACACACACACACACACACACACACACACACACCGGAGCTCGATGTGACCGCAGCACACGATAAGAGTAACAGCACCAGGAGGGGTGGCCCACACATACACCGGCCTCTTCACCTTCACTGCAGAAGCTGCAGTTCTTGGAGCCGATCCTCTTGACGTCTGCCGGGACCTTCAGCAGCTTGCAGTATTCACACCTGCTCAGCGCGCAGTGCAGTGTCCGGAACTCCTCCGCACAGTCTACGCCACACAGGAACATTATCTTGTCCTGTAGGCCACACACAAACACGCTAAAGGAACCGTACTGCAAGGTGGACGAATATCTCCCTGAACGTTAAGTGAAGCATCATCAAAGTTCAAATTGTATATATTTCATTACATTATACATAGTATTTATGGTTCAATTAGGTTTTTGTAGCACTTGACTTGAATAAACACAGAGCAATTCAATTGAAATATATATACAGTATAAGTGCCGTCAAGCGATTAAAATATTTAATCGCGATTAATTGCATTAATGCCATAGTTAAGTTTTTTTCTCTATGCTAAATATCCCTTGATTTCTTTGTCCCATTCATTTTTCTAATTTTAATGCTCTTATCAACATGGAGAAGTGCATCGGCTTGCCTTGTGCAAACGTTTTTTTATTGATAACAACATTGCCATATACTGCCATATCAAAACAGGACGATCCAAAAAAAAAAGCCTATAGTGCAATTAAACGATGAACATACAAACATACTGCCTTGAACAGAGCAGTCAACCTACAGCTTCTTTGTTTTTTAAATAAATAAATTGCGTTAATCGCGCGATAAAAAAATTAACGCCGTTAAAATTCTGCTCTGAACATCGAACGGTTACCAAGAGGATAACTGAGGCAGCAAACAAACCTTTTCCTGGACCACCTCCGGGTAGGTGGTGATGGCTCGCTCGCATATTGGGCAGTGTAGCTTAGGCACGCCGCTCTGCGAGGTAGCCTCCATCAGGCCCGATGTGGAGGTGGAGGTGGTGGTGGTCTTGGCTTGGCGCGGGGCGGCCATGCAGGGGTTAGCGATGGCGGCGATGGCGGCGGCAGGGACGACGTTGCCCTGGTTTGAGGGGATGGCGGTATGGCTGACTGTAGGCCCTCCTTTGGGGGTCTTGTGGTGGTGTTTCTCCTGTGGAGCGTAAGGCCAACACCGAGGGGAACGGTTAAAATCATAGACGCATCATAAGGGGTTACACTTTATAATAAGGTGCCATAATAAATAGCAAACTAGTCATTACATAACCCTTTGTTAATATTTGTTAATTGTTACTAAAATATCTATGTGGCACAAGTTAATAGTTTTTTTTCACAGACCACAGAGTGTCGCTGGCCGTGTGTTAGGGTTGGGTTAGGGTTTTGCAAACAACTATTATTTAATAAATTACAAAAAAAATATTAACTTGTGCCAAATAGAAATTTTAGTAAAAAGTAATAAATATTAACAAAGGGTTAGGTAATGACTAGTTTGCTATTTATTATGGCACCTTATTATAAAGTGTTACCATCATAAGGACATATACAGCGCCCTCCATAATTATTGGCACCCCTGGTCAAGATGTGTTCAACTTCTAATAAATTCATTTTTTTAAAAAAAATAATATAGGACCACAATGAAAGAAAGTGTAAAATTCAGCCTTTAATTCAAGTCCATTTATTCAGTAGGAAAAAAAATCCCACCTTAAGAAATGATTATTTAACATCAAATCATGTGTGCCACAATTAGCACCCCTGATGTTAATACTTTGTACAACCCCCCTTTGCCAACAAAACAGCACCTAATCTTCTCCTATAATGTTTCACAAGATGGGAGAAAACAGAAAGAGGGATCTTCGACCATTCCTCTTTGCACAATCTCTCTAAATCGTCCAGCGACCTGGGTCCTCTCTTCTGCACTCTCCTGTTCAGCTCACCCCACAGGTTTTCAATGGGGTTGAGGTCTGGGGACTGAGATGGCCAAGGGAGGAGCTTGATTCTGTGTCTGATTAACCATTTCTGGATACATTTGGCCATATGTTTAGGGTCATTATCTTGCTGAAAGACCCAGTGATGACCCATCTTCAGCTTTCGGGAAGAGGCCATCAGATTTTGATATAAAATGTCCTGGTATTTCAACGCGTTCATGATGCCATGCACCCTAACAAGGTTCCCAGGGCCTTCGGAAGAGAAAGAGCCCCACAGCGTCACCGATCCTCCCCCATACTTCACAGTGGGCATGAGGTACTTTTCTGCATACTCATCTTTTGTGTTCCGCCAGACCCACTTAGAGTGTTTGTTGCCAAAAAGCTCTATCTTTGTCTCATCTGACCAAAGCACACAGTCCCAGTTGAAGGTCATGAACCGCTTAGCGAACTCCAGGCGTTTAGGATTTTGAGTGAGAAAAGGTTTTTTCCGTGCATGCCTCCCAAACAGCCCGTTGGCATGTAGACAGCGCCTGATGGTTGTTTTGGAGACTTTGTGACCCCAAGATGCTACCATTCCTTGCAATTCTGTGACAGTGAGCTTTGGAGATTTTTTTATTTCTCTTACCATCCTCCTCACTGTGCGTGGTGGCAACATGAAATTGCATCCTCGTCCAGGCTTGTTTACCACTGTTCCAGTTGTTTGAAACTTTTTGACGATTCCTCTGACAGTAGATATGGGCAGGTGTAGGCGAGCGGCTATTTTCTTGTAGCCATTGCCTGATTTGTGAAGGTCGACACACATCTGCCTTACTTGAACGGTGTGTTCCTTTGTCTTTCCCATGTCGAAGAGAAATGGCCTCTGTGGCACATCATATTTATACCCCAGGGAAACAGGAAGATATGAATTACTAATTAAATGTTCCTACATACTCTGATCAACTTTGTACTACTTTGTAACTACTGTAGAAATGACAAATACTTGAGTTAATTTTTTTTCCTAGGAATTGTTAGGGGTGCCAATAATTGTGAACAGGTGATCTTATGAAGAATAATTATTTCTTAGTCAGGGATTTTTTTTGTTGAAGGTTACATTTGTCTAAAATTTTCAGTGTGAGAGTATGCTTCTGCAATAAAAATTGAATTAATTTTTAACACATCTTAACCAGGGGTGCCAATAATTATGGAGGGCGCTGTATATAGGGCTGAACGATCTATCGTTTTCGACCGAAAATCGCGATCTCAAGCATTACGATTTTGGGATCGTCAAAGCTGCGTTTTTTTTTTTTTTTTTTTTTTGCAATTATTTTGATGCTGATGAGCCATTGAAGCAAGTTTACTTAAGAAAGAGGGCTCCCTTTTTATTTGACTTTTTTGGTTGTTGTTTCTTAGGTACTTGAATAAACAGTCTTGCATTTGAAATCTGTTGCCAGCAGTTTTCATTATTGCATTACCTTAATGGAATTCATTGGTTATATTAATTTATACTGAAACTTGATTTAAAGAAAATAAATCGTGGTTGAAATCGAAACCGCAATCTCTACCAGAAAAATCGCAATTTCAATTTTTTCTTAAAATCGTTCAGCCCTAACAAAATATTAATATACCATTTAGTAACTAATAAAGTAAAAATAAAAACCAAATCCATTTGTCCTGCCCCGTTACCTGGAAGCCCAGCACGCAGGGTAAAGAGCAGAAGTTCCTGATGGAGCTGTCGGACATGGCCAGGTGGTATGCTGGCACCTTCAAAGACACACAGTTGTTGCACTGCATCATGGTACCTATGGCAACATCCAAACGACAGAGGTTAAAATCAGTAAACGCTGGTCAACACATTAGGAAACGACATTCCCATCCCTAAATGTGACCATTATGGCCCAATCAACGGTACATACAGTAATTAAGTATGCAGGTATATTAATAAGGACTATGAATTTATTGTAGATAAATAAGCCTTTTTAAACCAAAGGCATTACGTTTTGAATCTGAACAGAAGTCTATTTAGCAGCAGTTTTAAGGTGCGTCTGAATTAATTATGTCTTGACCATGGTTAAGGACCAAGAGGGCTGCCCGTTGTGCGAGGCCCACGTGCAGTTACCCGAGGAGCTGATCGACTGGATCTTGTGGGCCAGCAGGCAGCCGGTGGTGCAGAAGGTCTCCACCACGCCTTGGCTGTTCTTCTCCTCCACCATCTTCGACAGCGAGAACATCGCCGCACACATGGCGCACGGATGGGGGGTGTTGTTTTTCTGCAGGTCAAAGTCAATGCATTGGTAGAGCCCGTAAAGCACAGTTAAGGGCTGGTTGTGGTTCCACATCGACGCAACGCCAGGAGCACACAGATGCTTCGACACAGCCTTGAACACGTTTTGGGTTCTGCGTCGGGTTTTAGTGAGAGGACCAATCACAGCCCTTGCTGCTGCGTCCCCTCGTCGCAAGCAAGGTCACGATTTTTGGGAGGCGCACATCAGGCCCTTGCGGTGGACGCAAGGAGGGTCCGCAAGGAGGGTCCGCAAGGACGTAATGGGTCCGTAAGCCCCTTGCGTTGCGTCGACGTGGAACCATAAATATGCCATTAGTCTCAAATGGCATAAATGACCACATGTTTGGGCCTGTGAAAATGACATCCCCTAAACCCTCTAAAAAGTACAATGGGCCACAGAAGAGGGATCCATCCCTTGAAGGATGGATCCCTCTTCTGTGGCGCATTGTACTTTTTAGAAATAGATTCTGAATGGGCAGGTTAAGTAGGGATAAGTTCTAAGAAAACATTCAAAATGTGTTATTTTTAGAGCTGTCAAGCGATTAAAATATTTAATCGTGATTAATCGCATTCATGTCATAGTTAACTCTAATTAATCGCGATTAATCACAAATTATTTTTCTATGCTAAATATCCCTTGATTTTTTTGTCCCATAATTCTTCTCATTTTAATTCTCTTATCAACATGTTGAAGTGCATCGGCTTGCCTTGTGCAAATGATTTTTTATTGATAACAACATTGGTATATACACTGATCAAAACAGGATGATACAAAAAAAGACCCTATAGTGCAATTAAACGACTGTTTTGAACAAATGTCATTTGAACACAGCAGTCAGGCTACTGCTTCTTTGTTTTGAGCCAAAGAAAAAAAAAAAAAAAAGTTTTTTTTTTTTTTTTTTTATAAAATAATTGCGTTAATCGCGCGATAAAAAAATTAATGCCGTTAAATTTGGTTTGCGTTAACGTCGTTAATAACGCGTTTAACTGACAGCTCTAGTTATTTTGGCACGGCTCTAAAATATGCGCGTGTGTGGAGGCACAACAGATGATCAACCGCACCCTGCCAACAGATGATCAAGCGTCCTCCCAGACGACCAATTAGAAGGGTGCAATGTCACACACATTTCTTTGTGGGCCATTTTCTACACATGAAAATAGCTTCTAGTGTGGAACAGACACACACACACACACACACACTCATAAGCAAGCTCTGTGCTCACACCCCAACACACTGCCTGACCCCAAATCATTGTATTTCTCATCAGCCTCTCTCTGTCTCACACTCTCTCTGTCTCACACTCTCTCTGTCTCACACTCTCTCTGTCTCACACTCTCTCTGTCACACACACACACACACACACACACACACACACACACACACACACACACACACACACACACACACACACACACACACACACACACACACACACACACACACACACACAGACACACACCTCTTTGTACTTGGCCAGACAGGCGTCGCTGCACATGTTCAGGAGGCCGCCGGTGGTTTTGAGCACCACGATCTTGTTGGCGAAGTGCTCGCCGCAGACCCTACAGGTGCTGATGTTGATGTTGTGGGCGAAGCGGAAGCTGTTGAAGCAGACGTTGTTGCAGATCCGGTGGGTGATCCCGTTCAGGGCCACCTCGTGCTTGGTTTTCTGCGGAGGAGGAACCAGGAGTAGCCCATTCAAAATCGTGCAATCACGATAAGAGCACAGAGTCAAGGTCTGTGTACTGAAGGAGTCGAATTTGAAGTAGGGGGAGCGCATTCAAGAGCTTGCAATCCCGGTAACAGCGTAGCGGTACGGTGGGTGCACTAGAGTAGAACTTGAACTAGGTGGAGCCCATTCAAAATCTTGCATTCAAATAAGGAGTGTATAAACTATAGATGTAGAATATGAATTTGAGATTAAGCTTCAACAAACTAACTATTAAGCCTCATTGATACTTCTGCATTGAATAGTCGCCATCGCCAAGCCGTGGGTCCCCACGTCACAACCGGCGTAGCCCTAAGTGGCCTAAGCTCCCGCCCACATCTCCACGGATGTAAGCTCATGTCGCTTACGCAGAACAAAAAAACTCAAGCACAGGTGTACCAACTAACAGATCACAGCGGCTATGGTTAAACAAAACAGGGTGTGAGTGAGTGAGCGAGTGAGCGAGTAAGAGTCTCCAGCCTTACAGAGACGAATTTCTTGCACACGCTACAGGTGGACTGGCGAGGAGCGGGGGCGACCGCCTCCTGGGACGTGTTGAAGGCGGCGAGGCAGGCCGGGCTGCAGAAGTCCCGGACTCCCGTGGTGCCGTCGATGGGGGACCGGATCAGGTCGGCGGGCCTCGCCACCGCCCTGGAGGAGGAAGAGACGGGCGTTACGAACACACAAGGCTGCAGGGGATCCAGGGGGAACCTAACCCTACGGTCACACTACCTCCGCCCGTCGACGGATGACGGCTTTTTGACGCATCCATGTGATATCCCGGGTTGTATTACAAAGGCATTGGACAGTGTATTTGCGTGTGTTTGCAAAACGTGATCTGATTGGCCGACGGATCCGTTGGTGCCTGAAAAGTTGAACATTTCTCAACTTTTTGATGCAGGCCACGGAGCCGACGGAACAGACGGACCCACAATGCATTTCGAGAGCGGCCCGTCGACAAACGCATGTAGTGTGAATGTAGGGTAAAAGGGAGGTGTGTTGATTCGTTCACACTCTCAATATTTATAAAAGATAAATCAAACGTTATGTTTTTATCTAATTGTTTCTTTATCTCATATATTTCTATCCTATGCGTAACTTAATCTTCATAAATACGTGAATATATTTTTGCTTTTCAAAGTGTTCCCTTCTGATGCATGTCAACCAATGGCGGGATGTTAATAGAGCTAAATGTGTTTGAAGGGAAATCACTTCCATGTTTTGAATTTTATTAACCATTAAAATTTGTGTATGGAAATGGTGTTTTTTTTTAAATGGTACAACTTGAAATGTCATATTTGAATTTCATTGAGGGGAATTCAAAAATAATAAAGTCAGGTGACCTTCTTTCGAAAAATGTTGGATATGCTAGGAAAGCATTATAGGAGGGGAAGCAGACGTGAAACATTTAACCTCAGGTCAAATAACACAGGACATACGTTTAACATTTTCTTAAGATATCAGAATTCAAAATGAAAAATGTCATTTTTTGTTGTCAATACTTTGCCCGTTTACCACCACAGCTCGGGTTAGGGCAGTTTTAAAGTGACGGCGCCCTTGCGGCCAGGCGTGAAGGGGACTCACTTGCTGCAGTGGTGGCAGATCTTGCCTGCAGGCTCCTGGGGCTTGGCCGAGAGGCAGGCGGGGGAGCAGTAGAGCTCCGGGGACCCCTTCTTCTGGTAGGCGGTCTGGCCCTTGATCATGAAGGTCTTGCAGAGAGAGCACACCACGTACAGGGTGGAGGGCCCGTGGCCGGGGGGAGTGGGCTTCGCCAGGGCTGAGGCCGCTCGCGACGCCAGACGCGGCGGGTCGGACTTCCCCTTCACGGAGAACACGGAGCTGATCATCAGCTCCTGGGAATCAAAGTTTGTGTTGAAAAAACACGTTACAAGTTTCAAGTAATACTATTTTCTTTTTTTAATGACATTATCCCGATTCCACTTGGAGTCAAGCAGGTGTGTCCATAGAGGATTGATGGAGAAGGATTTTAATATTTTTTTGTCTTCCATTACCTACACCGAAAAACTCAAATTGGGGGAGCATTGCATCCATAGGAGTCGTTTTCGCTTGGGACGCGTACCTACCAGTTTTCATCAAGATTCATCTTGTACCCACCAATTATTAAAAAAATTAAAATTGACTCGAGTTGAATTCAGTAAAAAAAAAAAGATAAGTTCATAGCACATATAATTCTTGACAGATGCCAACAAATCAACAAAAAGTCTATCCGGATATGGAACACAGCCATACTGCTATTAGGTAGCCAATGGGTACACAATTCTCTGTCAACAGTTTAACAATTTTAACATTGTTATCAGTTCTTGGATGGGGGACGGTTGGGTGGCACCCGTCTGCCAATAGAGCTTGTTACTTTTAAATGGGAATCGCACATGATTGGATGAGGACATAATGTAAGTTATGCAGCTGAAAACAATGTGCCTTCCCTTTTAAGGACTACCTATGCAACCTGACTGTTTTGCTTCAATGGACAATCTGCTGCAGTTGCCGCCTGCATTTTAGGAGAGGTGGAGGTAACGTATTTATATTTATTTTTGACAATTAGTAAAACCTCTTGTGGTAGTTTTGACCGAGGGCAGCGAGCAAGTTATCTTGATAGTTTCTAAGTTCTATCATTGAAGTTGACGCTAGCCAACATTAGCTTCTAGAAGCCAGGTAGACCTAGCCTAGCTGCCACAGTAAAGTTGGAACCGCCGGCTGTTTGCGATGGCTGCTAGAGTGTAGCTTACTTCGGAGTTCACAGCATTACATCATTTTATCATCTTAGATGCAGTCAGAGTTCAGATGAGTTCAATAGGGACGGTAACGTTAATGCTACTCTACCCTCGCCCAGTCTTCCCATGTGTTGACTTTTTAACAAAGTCCAGTGTTTCCCCTATATGCATTCAGCAGCGTCACACTGCGGCTGCTGGATGGTCAGCGCCACTGCAAAATAAAATAAAAAATAAAAATGTGCACAATGATCCGGTCTCAGCAGATACCGTGACCGTTGTTACGTCATATTTGAAAGCTCAATCTGTACATTTTTCCCTAAAGAATCTCAATAGAAGTAACCATTTAAAGGTTGTTTATTTTGCACAACTCACAGCACCACTGCTACAAAAGATTCGAGAGGAAAACTGCAAAGTCAAGTTGTTGGTGCTGTGACATTTCATTTGCATGTTTTTGTTCGTAAGCAATTAATTGCAGCCTGTGGCTAACCTAAAAAAGCTTCTTTGATCAGAGAGTAGATTCAGACGGGTGAGCGAGAAGACTATGTCTCCAAGCTTGTTATTAATGGGCTAGTGTTACAAAATTCCTAGTGTGTAGGCCTAGTGGTTATATTTCTGACACGGATGCCCACTCATTTGATTTTGGTCCTTCTCTAGGCCACCCTGTTGAGCTCCAGACCTGCTGCAAGTGCCTTTGTGTGGACTGAAAATAGGTGGGTGCACTACGTTGTTGTGAAAATGCCAAAGTAAGAACTCTGACCAGATAAGGATGGCAATTCAGCATATTTTTTAATTGATTGCAAAAATAACCCAGAAACACAGCTTTTTGATTGCAAATTCTAGCAGAACACTAAACAGGTACTAAATACTAACAAACGTAAGCCTATTGCCAATTCTGCCTATTAAAATGTCCCAAACAAATGTGCACGCCTCTCCGATGTGCCAATGAAGGCAGTAGCTATTTCCTTCCTGGTTATTTTTTCTAGCTTCTCCCTGTGGACATGGCAGACTGATACGCTGTTGAGTCGTGACTGCGACATCGTGGAGCGGAGCAAAGTCTTCAAACGGCGCAGCGCACTGAAGCTCTGTTCAGCTTTGCAAGAAGACACTGGGACCACAAGCAACAGCCTAACGAGAGCCTCCACTTGGGGAAACAGCCGCCTAACTTCTGGTACCATGGCCTTTAAGATATTACTGACTTCCTGAATAGTATTGAACTTGTTATTTGCCTTCAGCATAGCTAGTTGCACTGGCAGCAGCTGTGCATCCAATTCTGGGTAGAGCTCTACTACCTCGCTAATTTCCCCAGACAGTAGCTGTTGCTCCAACATGGCCAAATTGCCAAGGCTCTCCTGGTTGAATCTCTCATCCAGCTGCATGCCTACCGTGTCGATGGCAGAGAAAAACTGCACCCTGAAATATTCCTCTGCAGAAGACGAGGTGGGACTATTTGCAGGCCCATCATATCGGTTTGAGGGTTTCCGTACATGTGGTAGATTTATTGGCTGCAGATCGAGAGATGTTGTGAATTCCACAGCTCTCGAGTAAAGCCTCATGAATGTCTCGCTCGTTCTCTGTGCCACAAACGCTTTCTTTGTGCAATCGACAGCCTGTAACATCGCTCCAATTGTTACTGCTCTCCCATGCAAGCTTTTATTGAGACCTTCAAGTTTCAAGAGAATATCCTGCCCAAGTAGAAGGCCAAGTACTGCGTTTCCTTTCTGGAGCTGGTCAAGAAGGCAACTTGCTCGAGGAGCTAAGACTTCCTCTTTCGCTGAAGCCATCTCCTCCAGTGCAACCAAGACCACCTCGTATTGGGTGAGGACAGACTTGATCGCTGGCGTTCGCACAGTCCATCTGGTGGCACACAACGGCTTAATGGTGGTGAGTGAGCCATTTTCAGATATGGCTATCTGTTTAAAGATGGTTTTGAATTTCCCAGACTGGCCAAACAAACAACCCAGGTCATGGATCCACTGGAGAGCATCACTCACAACTGGTGTGGATGAGCAGGTTGCTTGTATGACCAGGTTCACACACTGAGGACCACAGTGGACAAAACTGGCAAGCGGCTGTTCGCTTCGGACCAAAGCTCGCATCCTAGATAGGTTCCCTGACAAGTTTGCTGCTCCGTCATAGGTTTGGCCACGAAGACCCGAGAGTGGAAGATTGAGACGGAGCAGCACATCGGAGGCAATTCTCCAGAGATGCTCGCCAGTTGTGGAAGAGGCCTCGTACAAGCCCACAAACTCCTCCCTTGGCTCCAGCTCTTGGTCCACATAGCGGAGGCAGATGGAGATCTGCTCAGTGCCACTGACATACTGTGTTCCATCCATTATAAGGGAGTACTGCAGCACAGGTAAGGCAGAAATCTCTGCGGCTATCCCCCCAATGATAATATTACCCATGATGCTCAGTATCTCATTTTGGCTTTCAGGGCTTGTGTAGGAATGCTCTCTCTCCAGCCAGCTTGCCAGGTTGGGATCATCCTCCGCCTTATCTCTGAGATAACTCTGGAAGTTTCCGTCCTTCTTGGAATGGCCTCTAAGAGCCAAGCCCTGTTTTGAGAGGTACCTCACAGCACCTACAATTTGTAAAAGCGCCAACCTGGCTGCCTCTTGAGCCCTTGCTAGAGGGCTGCACAGTTGAATTCTAATAGAATGCGGTATGTGTGGCTGTGTATTCAGAGCAATCGCATGTGCCTTGCAGTTTTGGTGTCTGCTGAAAGCTTCCCTACTTTTCTTCCAGTTTCGGAACCCTGCCGAGATAAATGTTTGTTCAGCACATTTGGCCAATGTTGATTTTTGCTTTGCAAAAGCAGTCATGCAATGGAAACACAAAACCCCCTTCACTTGCTGGCTGTAATGCAGCCAAGGGAATGCTTGATACCAACTATCCTGGAACTTTAGAGTCCGATTCAGCAGTGTTTGTGGTTCAATTTCCCTTGGACTGGGCTGGTACGGGCCATCCAAGGGGTGTTCAGGGCGGATCCCCTCAGTTTGAGTAGCTGACTGCTCCTGAAATATAGTTCATTAGTTGTAAGTGATTGGGTAGCAGCTTTTTAAGTGTAAATAGTTCTGTGCGTAAATAGTTGTTAATAGTTAAAGTAAGTGGTATCTTTGTGGAGAGGTCCAGTAGGATTGAGGTCTGCATATTTGGTTTGTCTATGTATGGCAAACAGAATGCAGATTCTAATGTTGACTTGTTTTAGAATCATTGTTGCTGCCTCTCTGTATGTTTATTTGAATACGTTCAAGTTTTTCTCCAGATATGAGCGGGCCTCACCTCGTCATGATCATCTGCCTGTTCCTGCAGGTCTCTGTTTATTTCAGATGGACCTGGGTCCTGTTCCTGGCAGACCATGTAAAAATTTAATGTAACTTGTTTCAATGTACTTTAATGTCACAGGGTGAAAAATAGTTGTTCATTACCCTGTAGTGTTGCTTGTTTTAATGGAAAAAAAAATCTGTCCATTAACAAACAGGTTTGTTTTTCTAGGGTGACTGAGTACTGTGAGTGGCCAATAATGTAAAAAGAATTGGTCCAACAACCCAGACCTCGATCTCCTTGTGACGAGTGCATCCAGAAAAGTTACAATGCTAATTTATTGGGCAGAACTTTAGGCCATGCTCTTGGCCTGTTAACATGCTCAAAATGTCCTTACAAGCACTATGTAACAAGACTCAGCTCCCTACAAGACACCTGTGTGCATGTACATCTTTCAGAACCTTTAATTTCCTGCACTAAAGGGAAAAATCCTCATTGTATCCAGCAATTCTGAAAATGCACATCCAAATGCGCCCCAGCACATTTCAAACCAAACTGACGCCCATGATTGCATCACAGTCCTCCCAGAGAGATGTTTCAGAATGTCCTACCTTCGGGGTCTCAGGCTCGTCTTTAATGTCGTCTGTGGGAGCGGAGGAGGAGATTAGGGCCTGGTTGTACTCCTCGTCTATGGGCTCGTCCTTCACCGTGACCTGGCTGGGCGAGGCGGGGTCCCCGTTGGGAGACAGCCTGGGAGGCCGGGTCGCGGCCTGGAGTCTGTACTGCAAGGAAGGAAGAAGGCCAGCCGGATGTGAGGAGGTGGGTCTCAGTGCCCCATGTGGGTCTTCTTCAAACGCTTCTCTCTGTCCACAGTGACTTAGTGACTAAAGGCCAATTTCCACTGGAATCGGCACGGAAGCGGCACGGCAGCGAATCGCTCGCCGAAAATAATAGAAACCATTAAAGTGAACGTAGGCTATTCCATTGGATACGGCACCGGCACGGAACCGTCCCCAAACCGGCACTTCGTTTACGATACTTGCCTCTTCTATTTCTGAAAGTTGCCGGTTCGCTGCCGTGTCTCAGAACACGACTACAGCCAATCAGTTTGCCTTTGCGCATGAATATTCATGAGCTCACATCGATCCTTATGCAATTCACAGGGTATTGCAATATTATACAGTCTATCTATGGTATGGTATCAATAGCTAATCAGTGGCAAAGAAGAATTGAAAGTCCGCGTCGATGCCTCGCAAGTCCAGTGTCGCGAGTGGACGTTGCCATGACATCTAGAAATCATAGGTCTACCGTATTTAATGGGTAATGTGTATGGTTGATTATAAGGTAGGCCTATGTATATATTATAATGTATATTATAATATATATGGTTTGAATATAACTTGTGAATAATATTGTATGAATACTTATTATAATTATGCACGTCTTGAGCCATCTGTCGGAACGTGTCCGTGCCTCTTCCAGTGGGGATTGCAGTACGGAACACAGCCGCTTCGCTGCCGTGGCGCTTCCGTGCCGATTCCGGTGGAAATTGGCCTTTACTGTCCTCAGTTCTTACGGGTATACACAGTATATTTTTCCGGTTTTGCTGTTGTTTTTAGTAAGGTATGTTTGTATTGGTTTTTAGTTCGATTTTGTGTTCCCGTTTACTTTTTATTATTTTCATTTGGCGTTAACCTACATGATGTGTACTATTTCAACAACATATTTTGTAATGACTATGTTAGTCAAAAAGGCTATTTTGTTTTTCCTTTTATCACGAAAAACACTTTATAATGTTTTTGTAAAGTATTTATTCATTTTGATATAGGTCACCAAAAAGCAGGAGTTATGGCATCTTGCGCTAGGATAAGTACAGGTGTATTGAACACTGGGGATAAATTATCAAATAAACACTGGTAGTGCTTCAACTAATATTAAGTCATGAAATGAGCTAGATTAAAATGAGAGACATGTTTTCCCCCCCTCCTTATTTCAGAGTCATTCAATGTTTTTCCTGAGGAAATGTAAAGTGCTAAGTATACCATGCTAATGCACTGAATGAATTGGGTTAGCTACTCATTGGCAAACAGTCAACTAATGAGCATTCCATACTCACATCATCCATCGCAACTTTCACTACTTGAATGTTGTTCCCCATCAATGACAGCCCAGTCTCCTTCTCTAAGGCTAGAAAAGAGAACACACAATTATGATTATTGTAAATACAGCCACAAATGCTCCAAATATAGTGAATGTACTTTTAGAATATTTATATATGCATGCTTACAATTGTACTCATGGCAAAGCTACAAAAGTTGTTTATTAAAAACACAATATGAGGGACATTACACACAGGTAAGCCCAGCTAACTTTTAACCTCACACAACCCTACCTTTCACACCTACCTATCCACCTACCCCAACCTATCGCCCACACACACACACACAAAAATATTTTACCTCTCCCCATCATGGTTTGGCCACTGTTTTCTGAGTCCGACATGTTCTCCTCCTCGTCTTTCATCTGAGCCTCCTGTTCCTCTTGGTCCACGGTCCCCATGTCCATGAGCTCGTCTAAATGATCTCCCCTGGCTGTCCCTGGCTCCTCCATGTCCTCCATTAGGGTTTGACTTTGTACATCTATAGAACACTTTATGTCCGTTTTGTCCTCTTCCTCGTTTTGTACATCCTCAACAGATGTAGTCATGAGCAGCTCCTTCTCCTCCTCCTCCTCTTCTTTTGGTACAGTGTCAGGGGAAGTAGTAAGGTGCTCCTCCATCTCCTCTTCTTGTGTTACATTGTCCACGGCTGTAGCTGTGAGCTCCTCCGCCAAGTCCCCCTTCGACTCATCGATGTCACACGTTCCCTCTGTTGGGACCACTGTCCCTGTGGCGGTCGTTGGTGCAAAGTCAATACTTATCCTCGTCTGCTTTGCCCTACTTTGAGAAGCCTGCGACTCCCTCAACTCGTCAGTTGCCCCGGCGTCCTTCTGCTCCTCCTCTTCCCCGCCCTTCACTGTGTTTTCGTCCACCTCGCAGCTCTTGTTGGGCCCGTCTGCAGGAGCCTCCATCGCCGGTGAACCTCTCAAAGGCTCAGGAATCCCAACTGAGCAAGTATTCGGGCTCTCTGGTATCTGACAGGGCTGAGCGGTCCTAAGAGCTCCTGGATCTACTAGGCTTCAGGAATTTCCATCCGATTGCCTGCCTGCATACACACACACACACAAAAATGTTTAATCATAGTTAAATCAGTCTATAAAATGTTAAATGCATCACCTACTTTTGTAGGCAATACGCCATATTGGGAGCATCAAGGCAGTTGTATCAAACGTGTTTAAGAAAGTCCCTGAAAGAGCCTAAAGAACGACCCACGAGTGATGCACCTGTTGCCGCTATCCTAGATGCTTTCTTCAAGTCTGGAATCCTGAATGGTTGAGCGCGTTTTCCGCCAGAAATGTCTATGTTATAACTTCATCATAAAACAGGTCATAAAAAAGCATTTTAGGGAAGCTAGCAGGTACGTGAGGGAGGTGTTAACAGAGATAGACACCACTGTTTTCTGTTTTGCAAAGTCTGGCAGGACTCATAATTAACAAATAATTTCAATAAGAATCACAAAAAAAGCACCATAACAACAAGCCCCCCCCCCCCCCCCTTGCTACCAAACATCCTTTACGTCCCAGTGCTCCTAATATGGCGGCGCACCCTGCGATGTGACGGAGCGAAGTCACGCCTCAATCCTCTCCAAGTTAATATCTCAACTGCAGCATGTATAAAAGCTTGCCCACCTCTATACGAGCAACACAGAAACGCTGCAACAGTTATCACCCAGTACGGAAATAACACTTCAAGATTGCTTGAAGCAGCAGGAGACGATCAAGAGCATCATGAGCAGCACATCAGCCCATGAAGTCGACCTGCACGCCCCTTATTGACGATCGCAGTACTCCGGGGTGGTGCTCGGCAAAACATAAATATGAGTATATACTTGTACAAAACGTTCGCCATGCATAACACGCATATGAAAACGATTTTAGAACGGGGTTCCCCTCTATAGGTGATATGGCCACACGACACGTGTGGGCTTTGGTGGATGTAAATATACTGCTACAAAATAAGCTAACTTCTGATACTAGATCTGCAACCCGCTCTACACCAGTTTATGGTCACTTACTCAGCTGCAATAACTCGATCGTGTCAGTAGGTTAAGAGGGATGCAAGTTTAACTATATTTATAAGTTGAGGTTTGTTACCTTCGTTTTGAATGCTTCTTGAATTCCGACGCCACTTGAAACACAATAGCTTTTACTTCCAAAACGTGTAAATTGTTCAAACAACCACCTTCTCAGTGGTCGTTTCTGCAGAGCTCAGTGTGGTTGATCTACTTTATGTAATGTGGTTGGCCGTGTGCGGATAACACACTGCTAATGTCTGCATTGGAAGGTTTGTAGCCAGAACCAACATGGAGCCTGTTCCTTTCTGGTTAACCTGGGAATTCTGGGTAAAATGAGTTACCGCGGGATACGGATATGCAACACGGTGTTGAGCATGCGCTCTAGCCTCAGTAGCGCCACTGAGCTGCTGATGGGAACCTCCATACTCCCAGTGGCCGGTGGCCGGTGGTACCAGATGTGTTCGGCTGCCAGATCGGCTCGGGGTCCTGCGCTAACAGATGACATATCGACATTTGACGTATCGACACAAGCCAACCATGGACATATTATAAAAGAAGCCAACGGACAAAACGGAAGGGTTGTTTATAAACGGTGCTCAATCAGTTTTGGTTTTCATTTCATTGAACGGAGCCCGTTCTCTCACAAAGCCATTGGAAACATGTCTAAAAGCACTGATGAATGCATATTTTTATTTTCACATATGTTAAAGTAAGGATTGGTACTGTTAAAGTTAGATATCAAGACAGTATTTTCTAGTTTCTATTAACTGAAAATGAAGAACATGGACAGTCATATGATTGATGAGATTTTATTTGCTCATACAAAACAGAATAAATAAGACAATACATTGATACAACTGAGGAAAACCTAATTGTAAATCCATAAAAAACATGTTTAGATCCCATGGTGAATTGATGATGAATTCATGAATGTGTTGATATCCTATTCCTTGAATTTTTTTTATTTATTTTTTATGATTTTCCAGATGTTCAATGAATTGTATCCTTGCCTATACAACTAATAACAATAAAAAATGTAACATTTTCCTCGTTTCCATTAGGGGTATCTTTGCTCTATAATTTAACAAACATCTGTAAAATAGTAAAAATGTCAAGGTAGGCCTATAAGAATGTATATAATGTGTTACCACATTCATGAATATATCCTCAATTGGCCGTGGGATCAAAACATGATGTTTTCATGGATTTATATTGAGCTGTATGTGTGCATGTGAATTGCAGTGTATGTGTTTGGATACACACACGGGCACGCACACTGACATATTTGTATATTATTATATATATTTTTATTAATGTGGCCTGCAGTGGCGATATCGCACAGGTGTATTCCCACAGGCTCTGAAAACAAAAGTCATCAAGCCATATCTAACTTACCATTTTTAAGCAAAATCATTGAAAAAGCTGTTCATCAACAGCTAAATAACTATTTCAATCACTGGATGTGCCAAAATTGTCTTCAATTGAACAATGAAAAAACTGAAGTAATGGTCTTTGGTGCAAGGGATGAACAATTAAAAGTCAGTGCACAGATGTTATGTTAGAAAGCACACACCAAGACAGAAATCTTGATGTTGTCATAGACTTAGACATGAATTTCTAAAACCACATTAAATGCCATACTGAACTAACTGACTAAGTGTAAATGTGAGATGCATTTTTGACTGATAGATGCTTCTGCTTAAATTATTTGGGGATTTATAAATAACATGAGAAAAAAATGTCTGACAAAATCCCAATCCCAATGTATTGGGATTTTTAAGACATTTGAAGGATTGATTAAATACATTTTAATACCAATACCATTTAAGGTATTATTTTAAGCATTTGTATGCCTTGGATTTATTGTATACATTTGCATAGCAAATAAATGACTTACTTGTAGATGTATGAAATCAATGCTTGTTAAAAACAACAGTCATCAACAGTCACCAAGTCACTTCTAAGAAAAGAACAATATAGATACATCACTCATGAACAATTATAGGCCCATATCTAACGTACCATTTTCAAGCAAAATCATTGAAAAAGCTGTTTATCAACAGCTAAATAACTACTTACTTCATAGCAATGAATACATTTACATATCGGTGACGCACCGGCTACTGAGTGACGCGCATGCGCATTTAATGACATCGTTTACAGAAGTGCGTCATTATTGCGCATCTAGGACCCCCGAGCCGATCTGGATCTGGCAGCCGAACACATCTGGTACCAGATGGGTAAGTAAGTACGGGCTCTGCTGGTACTTACTTACACATGACTTACACCTGTGCCTTTATTCTGACCACTGTTACTGCGCACACACACACACACACACACACACACACACACACACACACACACACACACACACACACACACACACACACACACACACACACACACACACACACACACACACACACAAACACAGCAACGTTTATTATAAGGTGTAGGGAATAAGTCTGTAGATTAAGAGGTCATTTCAGATTGCTTATCATTTATGTTAACTAAAGTTAGGCGTATTAATTCAAAACATATTGTTGCGTGTCAAAAACTTCATCAAATTAATCACTAGGGGAAAGGTTTATTTTCTTCCTATCTCTCCAGCCACCTGGTGTGTGAGATATGAGCGCCACACACGTGCGCATACACACTCACTCACTCACACACACACACACACACACACACACACACACACACACACACACACACACACACACACACACACACACACACACACACACACACACACACACACACCCATATAAGTGTAAGAGTGGTGTAAAGTTTAACAATACAGCCTGACCTTTATTCATCTATTTACAGAAAATATGGAAAATGCATTAAAACATGAAGACACAAACCATATGGTTAATTTCTATAAAAAATAATAATAATAATAAAATGGGTAGTTTTGTTACATCAAAAAAAACGAAATATTCATTTTTCAGCCACTAGATGGCAGCGCGGACATTGATTAAAAAGGACAGGAAAAAAAACTGCATAGTGGTGCCTAATTTGTTTTGATGAATCCACACAGTCAGTCAGTCTTGTATGGAACGCACCAGTGCAGTCTTAAGTAAGTACGAGGTTAAGCAGAAAAGGGGAACAGACTATCCCCAGTGGGGCCTCTGCGGTGCTTACCACAGTGTCAGACATGAAGCCCTGCAGTCTTAACATACCAACCACTCCGGGAGTCCACAATCCAGGACGCCAGGGGAGTGTCTACCTGCTTTTGGAGATGCCTTAGGCACACAGTGGTTATTATAGAGAACATTACACTCACAATGCTAAGAGGAAGGCGTAATCCAATCCCACCTTTGGCTGGTAGGCAAACTGAAGGGGGTCCAATGATGGTTCAACCAGGGCTGAAGGTGAACCAGTGCCATCTCTCAAGGGCCTCATCCAGTCAGAAGTCATCGCCTCTGACTCGGTCTGTAGCCTTTGGAGTCGATACGCCGCATCTTCTTCGGTACAGGAACCACGTAGGATGTCTTCCCCAGTACTAGGATCGGGTTGGAGACGTGTACTCCACACAGCTGGGAATTCAGACTCAGGCTGACCGTCCGGATCCACTGTCTTGCCTGGTCGAAGTCTGTTCAGCTCTGACCTCAGCTGCTCCACCGAGGAGAGGGGAACAGGGCCCACCCCGTCAGTTCTGTTGAACCTGTTGATTAATTGGGGCCGACCTCAGAGGAATAGGACACCTTTTCCACATTCATGTTCACTATGGGGGAAAGCTAAGGTCATCATGTCCACATGTTTTGCAGACCTGAAATGGAATAATATATGAATATCGTAGATCTTCGCATCCATCACTTGATTGCCTAATACAACCAAAGTATGCAGCCACACCCAGACCCAGGGTCTTATCAGTCTGACTCCATGTCTCAAGAATGTTTGCATCTCTCTTGTTAGATAATTTCCTATGAAAATACTGAAGGTTTTGGATTAAGTTGCCTTTTAAAATACGATTTTGTTTTAATTGCTTCCACTTACAATGTTTTTTCATCATTGTAAGGTGTTTTATGAGCTTTTTTATGGACTTGGATGTTCCCTTTTATTGTGGCCATTTAAACGTTGACGTTTTAACTGACGAGGCTAAGGGAATTGCTTTAATCTGTTTGTGTGTGTTTGTGTTTGCAAGCGTGCATATGCATGCATTATGTGTGGGCCAGATGGATGTGACCCTTCAATGAACTGGTCCGTACCTTTTGTGACGCATTGCCATTTCCTTATCTTGTATGTACGTACACTTCCCTTTGAGCTTGATGGGGATATGACTTGTATTTGATGTCTCAACAGTCATAAAATCAGAATGCAGTCATGGTGACGGTTGATGCATTATTGGATGCAAATTAAGCAGGGCTGATGTTTGTGCGGGGTGGAAGGGAAATAGTTGAGTCGTGATGGTGCTTCATTGGTGAGGGGGGGCCCTGATAAAATAATATCACTGGGGACCATGGCACTTTAATGACGCCTTTACTGCACCTGCCTGAGAAAACACTATAGCGTCCAGTTTAGAAGGTCAGTCATCTGTCGATGTAAGCAGAGTGCTGTTGCATCCCACCAGAGAAACATGACGCATAATAGACCATCAATGTGCAACAGAAGAGAAGGCACCATATCATGTTCAACAGTAGTATATTTATTTTCTAATATTTGTATTATATGATAATGATTGTATTGGTCCCTAAACATACAGACTTCACATTCACATTTCAAACCCTTCCAAATTGATTACTACTGTCCTTGCCTTAATTTTGTAAACATGTTAACATTTTGTGTTTGAGAATTGTGAGATCCCCAAACGGACAAACGTACACGGTGCACTAATGCGTTGGCTTGTATGTACAAATGCGCACACAGCATCTTTTTCTTTACACCTTTATTAAATCCCTCTGTGCACAACCTCTGTTTAATTGAGCTCACCATGGAGACCTCTGAGCCGGAGCCAATCAGAGGTGGTCTACGCTTGCGTCAGAGCCTGGCTCAGAACACAGGGAAGGGAGCCGGAGATGAAGATAAATAAGCCAGACCTGGCGACAACAACACTAATTAAACTGCCCCGCCTCTCCACACACCCGTTCCATCTGCACACAATTACTTAGAAAGAAAATGAAATCACCAACAATCATTAATTTTTCTATACACTGCACGGTTCAACATAAAAAAAAAAATCCAAACCCTTTGACAAAATCAGTCTTTTTTATGTTTGGTTAAAGCGGTTGAGCATTCGACGGACCAGAAAAATGCTATTGCAAACAGTCTCAAGGCTAACCATTAGAAAACAGGTGGAATACCAAGAGAAATAACAAAAAAAAAAAAAAGTCTATGAATAATGCCAAAAGTAAGTTAAGTGAAAACCTTAATTATTCTTATTTACTGTAGTTAACGCAAAGTACCTCTTTAGCGATAGCAAAAAATATCATGCCTCAGATATGCATAGCAACACAGTCTAGACTTTCCTATCGTAACCCAAAGGTCATCAAAAACGCGGTCCAAAAACAAGCCAGCATTTATCAAAAGCTTAGGAGCTTCCTTTTCCAAGGTTACACTTGATACAGTGATCTCAGCCTGATTAGTGCATGGTTGGGAGGGCTCTATTAAAACACAGTATTGATCCAATTTGATATAAATTGAGATACAGCAGCTATACTATATTCTTTATGAATATATTCTTTGTGGTTGCCTGACAATCAAAAGGTCAACATTTCAAAAGTCCACAAAGTTTCATATCCTTGCTCGGACTTAGTTATATTGGCACTCATTGCACTTCAATATGATGCATAAACCACATTTCTTATAATATTCTACCCTCCAGCTCTGTTTTACCAAACCCAAAATAGCAGATCTTTATTCAGTGTACTGACCGTCCTACAGGGGGCAAATCTGCTGTCCCTTTTTCTATAATACATGGGAGAATTATCCTCTCTCTCTAAAAATACAATAATGGCACTTAACTGTAACTTTGATAAAATGCCAGGCTTCTGATATAAAGGGTTTATATAGTAAAATATTCTTATATTTGTATTTAATACAAAGTAAATACAAGATATTTCCATTTATGGCCTTGCTATAATCCCGTAAATGTGCAAGAAATTATTTAGGCTGATCAAGTATATTATCATATACAAATATCAGTGTTAAACTTATACAATACTTATTTGTCATCTCAGAAAATGAATGAACAAAACACTTTTTGCAGTTTTTGGTAAGTCTCAACCGTGGGTCATACCATGTGTCAAACCCCCAGGCCAGTCCAGAATTCACCATGCAACACAAATTCCTTACCCTCACTTGCATTTCTGCACTTTGCCGTCCAGCACTCGCTTGACTTTAACGACCATACCGGCCGCGATCAACACGCACGCCGCCACGGTGACCACGTACAATCCCACGACGAGCCCCGCCTCGCCCTCGCCGTGGAGACGCGAGTACAGCCTCCTGCGGCCCAGGTAGTCCAGGTGCGACGCCCGGATCTGGCTCAGGGTGCACAGGTTGAGCAGCACATGGAAGATCTGGTGGCTCTGCCCCACGATGTCGCAGCGGCCCGGGAACCAGCGCTGCGGCAGCGGGTACGTGAAGAAGAAGGCGCTGGAAAGGAAGAACACCACCTGGCCCAGGTGGAAGCACAGCGCCGCCTCGTCGTCGTCAGCCGACCACCGCAACAGCCGCTGGAACACGGGACTCGTGTCCCAGGCGTAGGCCAGCGCCGAGGGGGTCACCTGGCCCACCCGCCGCACCCAGGTGGGCAGGCTGTGGCTGCAGAACTTGCCGTAGCAGCAGCCCAGACAGGAGAGGCAGGAGAGGACCACGGCGGCGGGCATGAAGACGCCGGCCACGCGGGCGTGCCAGCTCTCCTCTAGGGCGTAGTAGAAGTGCACTGTGGCGCTGCCGTACTGGTACTGCGCCACGCCGATGTAGTCCATGAAGAAGAAGAGGTAGTGGCACAGCTCTGACTTGCCGCCCAGGAGGTGGGCCGCGG
Source organism: Gadus morhua (assembly GCF_902167405.1). Lineage (NCBI taxonomy): Eukaryota > Metazoa > Chordata > Actinopteri > Gadiformes > Gadidae > Gadus > Gadus morhua. The sequence continues at coordinate 9,638,505 of NC_044069.1, forward strand.
CGCTGCAGCCGTTGTAGCCCATGGCCGACACGGCCAGCACCAGCAGGGGCCAGGCGTGGGGGTCCCCCACGAAGTCCACCGTCTCGGCCAGGCGGCACAGGGTGAGCAGGAAGACCAGGAAGCCCAGCAGGTGGGTCCAGGTGTTGACCGTCTCGTTGTGGCGCTGGAAGAGCGACCGCAGGTAGTAGCTCCAGGACTGGCCCAGGGGCCGGTAGCCCGAGTGGACGTGGGCCTCGCGGAAGTACCGGGGCACCTCGGTGTCCCGGAGGTTGGCCGGCATGGAGGGGGCCGCTTGGGTCAGCAGGAGGGGCATTTGCCGGAGCTGTTGGAGGTTGATGAACAGCCGACCGATTCTATCCATGGCGATGGTTGCCATGCTGGTGGTGCTGGTGGTGGTGGCGGTTACAGCGTTCTGGGTTCTGGGTTTGGATGGGTGTTGAGTGATGATCGGGATAGATAATTTCAGATGAATTATCTAAAGCAATATTAACATCTGGGGTAAAATGCTCACCTTTCGCCCAAAAAGGATTTTCCGATCCCTGTAGCTATGCTACTTAGTTTATTTAGAAAAAAAAATATTATTTATTTTTTCTTAACATCTGACTAGGTAAAATCTATAATTTTGTTACACACTGTCCAATGGGATTCCTAAGCAAGCCAGTAAAGTTGCTTCATACATTTGACATACATTTGACAAACGTATCTGTTAATGTGTAACGTTAGATTTCAACAGGGCGTAGGCCTATGTCAAAAGTTAATTTGATATGTTTTCTCATTCCTGCTGATCGTTGTTTTCAGGCATGTCACACCAAGTTACTTTATAATGCTCTACCAACCCAAAAAACATAGTCAGAGTTTTCACAAATTCAATAAAAATACAATAACTTTATGAGTGTCCGCAAGTTTAGAAAACGTGCTGAACTACGGCCAAACTCTGAACTACTGCTAAACTTAGGTCAGCTGCCCGTCCGTTGAGGGGAGTTTGTAATAAAGTTTTCACGCTGCTTTGGAAGACAGAAGGTATGCGCTCTTACTTACAGTCGACAGCACCCCAAATCAGATCCACGACACCGCGCCTTCCAGGAGACGTCTGGTCTTGTCCCCGTCTCGGATCAAACACTTCCCAGTGCGCCCACGGCGTGGAGAAACACCCACGGGCTGGAGATTCATCCACGGGGTGATGAAACTCCGACGTTGTGGAGAAACACCAACAGGGTGGCTCGATCCTCTACTGCAAGGTGTCCAGTGACAGGAAAAAGGCGGGCCCGTTTTCCGTGCAAAGAGCCAGAATACAAGGTCGATCGGTCCTCATGTCAGTCGATGACACACGATCAACGATCAACTCATGTTGTTTTTGACAGCTTTGGTGAGGCTAGTAGCCTATCTCGTTTAGTTTCTGGGTTTCAGTTATAATGGAGTACAAGCTAGGTACTTGAGGAGGGAAAACTGTTACGAAAGACAGAGAGACGTGTTGGTTTTACCAATCCTCCCTGTCTGTTAGGTTTTAGTGCGACCCTGGAGAAAGAAAAGTTTGGATTATAAGAGCTTAACATTTACAACATCTAAATGTTAGAAAACAGTTTTAGTTGTACCTGTTTGTGAGATGTTTGGATATGCAACTTGGGACGGATAAGGAACTGTTTCCAAGAAGTGCAAATCTTAACACAGAGTGGCAACAAGTTCATCGCCCTTCAAAATAGAGCATTATCAGAATTTGAACATCATTTAAATGAAATTCCCGCACCACTTAACGTGAACAGAGGTATTCAAATGTTGATTGTGTAACGGATGAACATTTGGATGAACAGCTACCTGTGAGGAATGTCTGAAACGATTGGATAATGAGCAGACATGCTGCCTGCCAGAATGATACAAGTGGTTAGGATGATAGGATCGCTGGTTTATTGAAGCAAAACCGATTTGTCCACTCCTTTGTTACCTGTTACGTAATCATAATTGGTCCACAGCGGGCCTTGGGCTGCCTGACCCCCCAAACCCCAGCTCCACTGAATGGAGTCCTTCCATGCGGTTGGAAAACCGGATTTGTGAGTTAATTGGAAAGTATTCTACCCATAAGCAACCACAAGTCTCGAAGCACCAACGTTTCTTCATTTGGTAGCCTAGGCCAAAATCACCTTAAGCATGTCCATGTATGACATTTGATATGTATATGTGTGTATGTATATATATATATATTTCTTTTTTTTTTTTTTTTTTTTTTTTTTTACAAGTGAAAAATATTTGCTTTGGGAAATATCTTGAAGTGGGTTTCAAGTAGCATAATTTAGGTCTACTTATACTAGGCCTAGACTTATGTAGGCCTACACTATGTAGGTATAAAATTCTACATGTAGGCCTATACTGTCTTTGTCATACACTAATCACAACTCACGACATTGTAAAATAGTACATATTTCAGCTTTAACATGTGGACACAAAGAAAACGAAACAAGATTATCAACACTAGAACTAGTAGTTCTTGAGTTGAACATGGGTTTTCTCTATACATCCAAATATTTGGTGAAGAAGTTTGACAGAGAACCTCCTTTTTACCAAAGTAGCATACTCTCAAATCAGGACAGGCTGGCTTGGGAATCAAACTCCAAGGGGAAAGGTTGTGGGTTTTTGGCCCTAACGTCTCCTTAATGATCCTTAATCCGGTGTCACTAAATTGCATGGATCAAGACCTCTTAAATTAGTAAAGAGTAAAGTAAAAGTCTTGAATTCAAACACAGTTGAGTTAAAATTTGAGGAAAGTCTAAGTCACTCAAGATGTTAGGTTAAACAGGAGACATGTCTACTCCTGTTTTTGATAGGAACTGACTTTCCAGTGAGCTCATATTTGTAATGGCTATGTATTTTTCGGTTTGTTTGTATGTGGTTTTGTGTGTGTGTGTGTGTGCGTGCGTGCGTGCATGCATGCGTGTGTGGGAGTCAGCAGTGCAAAAAGCATTTGGGGATGAGTGTGGACACATTTGTTTGCATATTTTAAAAGACTGTGTACATGGATGAGGGAAATGAGTCAGAAATGGGGGTGAAAAGCTCTTACTTCTCTCGTGGAGTTCTACCAAAGAGCATTCAATCACTGGAGGAGTATGACAAACATGTTTATGTCTGTAGACCTTCTGACACAGTTCCAGCCGGGCACAGCCTCACAAGCCAACATCTGGATGAAGTTGGACGGTCAGCCCTCAGCCCAAACCGCCATTTCTTTTCAAACTTACTAACGCAAAAAAAAAGCTATAACTTCTGTGATCATTATTATTGCAACTCAAGAGTGTTTAAGGAAACAGATTTTCTGCTCTGCATTACAAGTTGAATAAGTGAATAAGTCTTGAGGAACCATGCACTGACATTTTGAATGCCTTTTGAATTTGTGTTTTCATTACCTGAAGGTAGGTTGATCATTTTGGAAATAAAAAGAACAAAAAATTGCCGATCATATGGTCTTGTGTGCATTCAGGGGTTCAGGAAATCTAAATTGGCTATGATTTGAATAACGATGATAATAAAGCATCTATTTTTTATTCTTGTTTCAAAATTCGAATCAGCATGAAATCCTTTGAAATATGCAACTACTTATTTACCGATACATGTACCATACATGCAAATACATCTTCTGATTGTAACAATCCTTCTCGCTGCATTTGCACATGTGCATCTTCAATTAATCTAAATGGCAGATGCATTGTCCCATTTTTCAATTTGGGACCTGAATGCGGTAAGTGTCCATACTGAAGTGCTTTAGAGGAGGGGAAACAGAACAGGCACAAATGTATTTTTTGTAATAAATAAATTACAATCACAACAGCTATTCGGTAGCTTGGGACTGAGGGTGAAAGGTTAACTCGCTTATATTCAATTTGATGTGAGTGAGTGGTTTACTTAGCAAACATTTGTGGATTTTGTACAGCCATGTTCAATAATGCATTCTTCATTAAAACATGCCCTTTGATTGGAAATAAGGTTATGACTTATGACGTGTAACTCAAATCATACAACCTCATTGGTCATTACAATTTACCATAAATTGCACCCAAGCTTTTCAATGATTCATTGATAATACGTCGGAAAAGTTCACATCTTTACACATTTCCACTTTTTATACTCCCCGCCTCAGGGTTCAACAACGCATCACTGTCATTGAGTCTGCTATAAACAACTTGTTGTCATTTTTATCTGTGCTAGTTTTCCATGCATCATTTCTTGTGTACTTGTCAGCGAGGAAGAGCTGGATGGAGTTGCCCATAAATGACATCCTATTTCACAGATAACACGTTCACCTCCTTCCTGTCTAACTGCCGACCTCCCAATCCCTGATGCCTTTATTTCTATTGGCCTGTTGGTTTAAAATGCTGCTAGAACATATGACCTTCCCCTCATGGGTTCATCTTTATTCTCTCTTATCTTGTCTATTGTCATGCCAACATGCCCCATTGGCTTCTAAACATGGACAAAATACTATAATCTAATAATGTTGTTGATACAGATTCCATTTGATATGGATAGTCACAGTTTTATTGTCTACTGTATATGCGTATTTGCATTATTTTCCTTTTGTACTGCTGGTGCTATTCTTATACCATCATTTTTTAAGTGTCTGTCTGTGGTTATTATTTGAGGTTACGAATCGTATCCTCAAATAATAAGCATTGACTATGAATTTAATGTATTTTTCTAACATATTTACTTATATATCAGTATGGAAGGAAAAAAAGTATCACTCTAAGTTTATCACTGTATAAAGCACAACATTTTACCGCCACCAGCATAAATTGAGTCTATAATCATATTTTGAAACCTTATTGTATATGTCCACTAAGTGGCGCCGTTTCCTTTGGTAAAACAACGTAAAACCTTAAATAAAATGTCAAGCTTTTCATTACTAACAGAAGAGCAGAAAAGCGTCTCTTTTGAATAGCTTGTAAGCCCAGCAAGGAGTCAATCAATTCTGTAATATCAATAATTAATTGTATTGATGGATGGCAAAAAAAACATGAAAAAATGGCAACGCACATGTTTGAATGATTGTTTGTTGTCAACAGAGGTCAACCAAGGCTGCAAAGCTGAATAAAGGAGATCAGGAGGGTCGAATAAACAATGTCAGAAACCTTCCTCCATCTGTGGACACTAAATCATCATCAGAACTGAAATGTGAAGAATTGATTGTAGGAGTGTCATAACTAATTTCTGTTCAGTTTTTTTTTTTTTGCGATCGCTTACGTCAGGAGGGTTCAGTGAAACTTAATGATACTCCTCCTGGGACCAATCAACCACCTCATTTAAAAAGAAAAAGACAATTATTCTATAATCAATGATAAGGTGTTATGATGAAAAGGTAATATGTGCATAGGATGCACTTCATTATAACAAAACTGCTACAGTACTGTATAGTACTGTACTACTTGTTCTCTGGCGAATATGACACCCAAAACAATTTCAAAATCAAGATTGTTTCTTGAGCTGCTTAGAAAACCGTTTCCCTATAGACCTCTCCCACTTATATAGCCGGGTAACCACATAGTTAAGGGAAGCCAACTTGAAACGGGTAGCACTGTGGCATTTCACATTTCACATTTCAGACCTGTGACTGGAGCGAGGGGCTGCATGGAGTCCAGCTCCCTGAAGGAGCACATCTCACCCCTAATTGGGGTTGTACGGGCCGGGACAGATATTGAAGTGACATTCTGCAGGAGGATTCCCTCAGCTCTGCTATGATGAGCCCGCGGTGCCTTCGTTTATCAACGTCTCGTCTTCCCACTTTTGCTGAGCAGTTTGTTTTTGCCCTTCACACAATATATCACCTGTCACATCTAATGGGGGCCCGCTAGTGTACACAGAGACCCTGCGGATCCCATGGGTGTATCGCCCGTTTCCAATTCTTCCATTGCTCTCGATTGCCTCAACCTTACAGCAGGCCTATGGCTGCACCGCTCTCACAGTCACGGGCTCTTGTGTTTGTGTGAGCCCGTGACTTGGTGGCTCTCGTCATGTATATATATATATATACAGGTATATATATATATATATATATATATATACCTCAGAAAGTATTTGTCAGTGTCCAGCGGTTGTGTTCTTCGATTATTCCCAGGATGTATTTAAAGTCAAACCGTAATAAAAACATTCCTATGCATTCTTCTTTACAAGATGCACTATTGTTATGACACTATTGTGTCATAATCTATTTCAACTATTGTTGAAATAGATTACAAACCCTAAACTTCAATCTCTTTCTGTTGCACATGTCGGTCTATGAGCGATGTATGGCTTTGGCCTCCTCCGAACACCAGCGGTGGTTCGGGTTGGGCCCACACATAACTACTGGGTAGGCATTGATGAAATATCACGTGTGGGTAACTAAACCCAGGCTGGGGGGTGATCCTTCTCTATGGGTCTCTCTGTTTTATTGACTCACATGTTAAAGTTAATCAATGCCCACACAATAAATGCTGTGTGGGCATTGATTAAATCTAATGTTCGGGTAAATACAACAGAGAGACCCATAGAGTAGGATCACACACAAGCCTGGAATATTTAGACTCAAAGAGTCTATAGATTCCATAGATTCCATCAAATAAAAGCTTTCATCTAGTAACGTGTGACTCTCTGTCTTTGTTAAAGACCTTGGGGCAGGTCTTACAGTTTTGCTCGATCGTTTAAACAAGTTTTCTAAAACTATAGATCAAATTCTCAAAACTCTAAACACAAACCTGAGAAGAGTTAATCATTTTGGCTAAAACGACACAAATTTTTCTCAAAACTGTTTTTTTTCCACCAACAGTAAACACAGTTATCAAATGAGTATCTTTAGAGAGCATCAATTAAACACTGGTGGGATCAATTCAAAACACTTCCATCAAAATACTATTTACATATGTTTTGGCTTTATGAGTCCATGTTACATATTCCAATAAAATTGTTTAGAAGTAGCTCTTTCTTTTTTAAAGTTGCAATTAGGTGGTACATAAAGTATGAAGACTGTTGCCATATTGTAATACAATACTGAGAATATATCATACAAATATTGCATTGAACCGACCGTATCAGAATAGGATATGCATATCCTAACCACATTGGTTAATTGAAAATACTTACATACACACCTGAAAACACTTTCTTCCAAAACTGAACACCAAGCAGCCAGCTACAAAAAGGCCTCAGTTACAGTAAGCCATTTGGAGAACTTTGCAAGCATGGATGCAGGAAGAGCAAGAGGCAGAGGTAGAGGAGGAAGAGGAGGACAGAGACATAGAGGAGGAGGTGGTGGAAGAGGCCGTGCACGGAACATTATTTCCGATGACATAAGAGCAACTTTGGTGGACCATGTCATAAACCATGGTCTGACTATGAGGGAATCTGGGCACAGAGTCCACCCTAATCTAAGCCGGTTCACAGTTTCATCCATAATAAGGACATTCCGACTGGAAATCAGGTATATCTTCAACTCTCTACTTTCTACTCTACTTAGACTGTATCTAGAATATTTGCAGTACTATACCATATCACATGTACTGTATTGCAGGGTGGCTAATGCTCCAGAATAGGATACAATGCCTATTTGTCTATCCAATGAGCTCCAATGGGCTAAACTCACAATCACAGCTTCGCAGAATCATTCTGTACACCTATAGTTGATAACAGTGGAATTGTGCTCAGAGTTTTGCAGGCTGCAGTCTTGTAGTTGATAGGCTACATGAGCTTCAAGTTTTCAGAATTGTGTGCATGGTTCCATTTTTCGTGTGTATTCCATCGAGAAAAACTGTAAAGCGCTGATAATCAGGATCTGGATATCTTGAAGCCTGTAACTGGATCAGAGTGATTATATTCTGCATTTTATTTGAAACACCGGGACATGATCTGTTTGGGCTTTCTGACCTGGATCACTTAATATGGGATTTCCAAATCAGAGTTCAAAACGTAGGCTCCTCACTTACATGGCTAAGATACTTACATAGGATTTTGTGCATAAAAATCGCTTGGAATTATTGTACAATAATACAAACTAAAAAATGATGATTGACAAACACACACACACACACACACACACACACACACACACACACACACACACACACACACACACACACACACACACACACACACACACACACACACACACACACACACACACACACACACACACACACACACATACAAATAATAATTAATATGCATTGCATGCATATGAAGCAGGAATGTGTCTTCAAAAAAAATGCTGCGGTTGAAAACAGCACAACACATAATATTAACTGTCCTTTCCATCTTTAGGTGAAGAGGGTATCTGGCTCGCTCCCCAAACAGGAGGGTCATGACGTCACAACACCGGAAGCAACCACTGGCGGTCCAAAGAAGGACTGGCTGCCAGGAAGTAGGGCGAATGAAGTTCATCTTTCTAAGCGGTGTGATGGCGGATGTGAGTGACACAATAGACACCATGAAGAACTATCGCATAGCCTTCGAGAAGGTTAACCCCGACCTCAGCCGCTACCCGTTCTGCATCGTGTGGACGCCCATCCCCGTGCTATCGTGAGTGTGTATCGCAGCATGCACATGTGTGTGTGTACTTTTAGGCAAACTTAAGACGGAGGGATTCACAGCCCCAGCTAGCTAAACCGGTTCTCATGCTACACATAACTGTGTACGTTTGGGCATTCCTCATGTCTATAATGGAGCAATAACACAACCTGGAAACACCGGATGTGTAATCGTGACTTATGGATGTATATGCGGTCGCTGTTTTGACGGTCAGTCGTGTCGATGACAGGTCTGGTGGTCACACAACGACAGCGTCACTCGTTTTGTATGATGCCAAGATCAGCGGACTGGAGTAATCACACAAACGAGTTCAAGCTCTAATATTAATGTTGAGCAATGGGCACAACCTTTGTTTGGCTAGATTACACTATATATATACCATCCAACTGTTGTCGTTGTTGTAGTATGTGCTTGTTCGATGTTCACAACCAGTACTGGACTCCGTTGGCATCATCTGACCACTACAGTCACTCGTTTGTCAGAAGCGAGCCAGTGTGATCCTCTCGACCATTAGGTCAGATTAGTATTACGGTTACGTCACTGAGGTTTCTAATGTCCCCGGGGGTTCAACTTTCTGCTTTGTGCGTGCTCGTCTGTGGTTTAAAACTGTGTGTTTCATGTTGTTGTTTTTCGTTCAGATGGCTGCTTCCCTTTATTGGACACATGGGGATCTGCACCTCCTCCGGTGTGATCCGGGACTTTGCTGGACCCTACTTTGTCTCGGTGAGTAATCGCTAGTAGGTTCAACTACTGTTGTCATGTCCAGGAGAGTATGCTGTAGTCCTATGAAACCCACTGTTATTGATTATTCAAAGTTTTCTTATATATAGAATAATAGGATTATTTTCGTATGATGGCTGAATCTACCATATAATAACTTATATCCAGTCCTTCCATTTTTTTCCGCTTTTGATAGTTGGCAGTCAAATTTAACAAATATATAAAAAGTTTTATTTTACCTTTGCAGGAAGACAACATGGCCTTCGGGAGACCAACAAAGTAAGTAGATAAAATAATGTATTTCATCTAATTAAACTATTCCACATATGCCTGTACACAGGCATATACCTGTAATCAGACCTGTGCAGGCTTATCGTGTTTCTTTGAAAACATAAAGTCATTTCACCTTGGAAATGACAAAACACAATAGGAAACGAGAATTAGGGTTTCCAGAGATGGTGTGGACCCTTCTTTCACTGCCTCTTCCTGCACAGATACTGGATGCTTGACGTGAGCAAGGTCCACGCCGGCGGCTCCAACGCCTGGGACACTGCCGTCAGCGACGCGTCAGAGGAGTACAAGCACCGCATGGTAAATCACAGCTCCACCAACGCACAACCCCTCAGCAGGCCTGCAATTCAGGATTTATTGTATTATCCATTATGGTAAATGGACGGCATTTATATAGTGCGCACATTCACACACCTACGGTTGAGTCAACCATGCAAGGCGATAGCCAGCTCGTCGAGAGCAGTTAGGGTTAGGGGTCTTGCTCAGGGACACTCCGAGCCAGGGATCGGACTAGCAACCTTGCAGTCACCAGTTAAACACACTCCATCTCCTGAGCTACTGCTGCCCCTAATTCGTCTATGATTATGATTCATATTTTGACCTTATGTGGTGCAAAAGAAAAAGTTACCAGTTACCACAAGTAAAAATTCTGAAACATGTATTATTTTTTTTATCGACCAGCACAACCTCTGCTGCGACAACTGTCACTCACACGTCGCCATGGCGCTGAATCTGATGCGCTACGAGAACAGCACCTCGTGGAACATGGTCAACCTCTGTCTGCTGGCGTTCGTCCACGGCAAGCACGTCAGGTGAGACCATCTGAGAACATATGGGGGTCGGTAGACTTGTTGTTGGCTGGAGCCCAGGAAACGTTATGGTTCTGGATGGTGTGGAGCCCTATAGAGCGGGTCGATGCCAGTTCAGAAGGACATGTTTCAAACTTTGTCTGGAAACCCAATCAAAGGGGCGTTCTTGCTTGTGGGATGGCTATCGATCGTCCAGGATTTGATTTGCAATGGCAAATCTCTGAGAAAGTAGCACTCTGAAAAAGACCCCATCCCGACTGTGTAATCAATATTATTCATGGTTGGAATATAATTCAAGTCTGCAGGCATGCAAGTCACAGTCACAATCACAAAAACCAGTGGGTTTTTTATAACAAACAAAAGGTGCATTTGCATTTCTTTCCTCTGCTGCCTTTATGCGAGTGTCTGTCTGGTTTCTAAGTATTTACATACGCCCAAGCACCGATGATCCCCTGTCTTTATTAATTTCTGTCAATCTGTTGTCCATTCCCGGGCTGTGCTTCTCCGATGACATCACTTCCTGCCGCTTCCACAACTCAGCTGTGCCGGCTTCCTGAAGACCTGGCTGCCGAGCCTGATGCTGGTGGGAGTCATTCTCACTGCGGTCCTGGCCCTTAACCTGCGGTGACCTGGGGTCACAGAAGGACTATCGGGGAGGGTGCACCGGGTCACGACCTCACCAACCCCCCTCCCTTCAAAGCCCTGGAGTCCGAATGACCTTCTCGGCCATGGAAGGTGTTTTTTTTTTATTTTGTTGAACTTTTGTGTTCAGTAGCGTTCCAGACACCACTCAATATTCCCCGTTGGTTCTTTTTTAATGAACACACGCAATGATGAGGTTCCGCAAACGCGTGCTTCCGTTGATGGCGTTTTTCTATATTTTTGAGGACTAAAACAGCAGAGGAGATGGAACCCTGCCCTCTGAACAACGTATGCCTTATTAGGAATTAACAACGTTGGCAACATGCTTGTTTTGATGCAGTGCCCACATGTAAACTGTTAGAATGCGGCATTGTTATTGTTTTTTGGGGTGTTTGTTTTGTAGCATTGGATCCTTGATACTAACACTATTTACTATGAAATACCGAAAAGGCCTGCATCTTCTAAAACAAGAGTAATTGTTTCTATAGAATCTATATTGTCAATATTGTGTATTTTTAGATGTCCTTTACAACGGTATAACTTTGATAGGTTTACAATATCGATATCCTAACTAAGTGCATATCTGATCAACTGCAAAATAATCGGAGAAACCTCGACTATTCTTGGCGACCATAACCTGTAGCTGTAAATGAATGAATGAATGGCTGATTGCTTTTGTATTATATTGTGCCAAATGTTTATACATGCATTATGCGCCCAACCTGAATAGTGTCCTTAAAGGGGTTAGCATACCTGCTTATTAATGTAGCAGGTAATTTATGTTTTTTTAAACGGGTATTGAGGAAGATGTGTCCCCTTTATTGACCTGGTTTAAAAAATATATATCATTGTTTGATGTAGCACAGCTGCTTTTGCCTTTCTTTAAATCTTTACATTAAATACAGTGTACAAATATTGCCCAGGAAAAGTTTTTTTCATGGATATGTTTTTTCTTTTTCTTTTTTTTTCAAAGATCTGGTAGCATTCACTTAAGCACTTTATCTTTTGTTATTTTAATGGACCTTGCAGCCTTCAATGTCTAAGGTGGGTTTTGGGGGAGGTATTTTTTTATTTTGTATTATTCTACAATAATCCCAAACGATGTTGGGCACTCAAAATCCGTTGCCATGGCTGTAGTGAGTGGATTCAAATCCCCTTATTGTTTGTAATCAAACAGGAGGAGGGTTGAGCCCTCTCTGTGGCTACAGGGCTAGCTAGAAACAGCAGGCAGCCAGGATCCTCAGGACTTTCACACACACACACACACACACACACACACACACACACACACACACACACACACACACACACACACACACACACACACACACTCTCACTCTTGAGAGTCTCTTGTGGCTACTGACGGCCGGGGCTCCTGCTGTTTTTGGTTTGTTGTTTTTTTCTTCTTCTTCTGCTCGCAGAGTCGCAGCACCGTGGATCAGATTAGAAGGTCATTGTGAAATGTCTCTCCACCGCGCAACATTACGGCTTTGATCTAGGGCCCGTTGTTCCACGGTTTAACTCAAAGCAGGGTCGTATAGTCTCATGTTTAAAATGGCCTGTTTGGGAACAGCCTCATTTAGTTTCCCCAGCCCTTTAACAGGACAGACAGAGGGTTGATTCAAACATTTAACCAATGCTCACAACCTTTTTGAGCAGCTGTAAATATTTCAGCAAAATTAATAATTCATATTTTTTCAAATTTTGTGTCCTAGAACCTGTTATGTTTAGTTTTGACTGAAACTATTTTAACAAATCTCAGACACTGTTCTACTGTGTGCCTGCGTGTGCTTGCATGCCAGCATGTATGTAATAATATAAGTCTCATTGGACCTATGTATTTTTGCAGAGAAAACGTTTCACATGTATGTGGTGGCTTCACAAAACATTTCCTTGTGAGTGAACTGCCTCCATTAGTTTCCAAAGGTTGTGAGTTGTTGTGTAGTTCTTTTCACAGGTGCTTGGGTGGAAGCTGATTGTACTCCTGCTTTGTTTTGCTTGTTGCCAAGGTAAACTACTTGAAAAGTTGTGCTTTTTATGTTTGCTTGTAACAATACCGTTACAAAGGCTGTATTGGGGTTAATTCAGTCATTGCTGACAGTGCAGCAATGGTGAATCTCCACCCAAGAAGCCAGTTGGAATCTGAATGCACTGCTGCTATATTTTGTCAGTGGTAATTCATCACTGCTGCTTTTTCTTTTTTATTTCAAAATATCTTTCTCAGATTTATTATGTTTAATAGGTGGATAGGGTGGACTCTATTTGTGTCCATGGTATATAATAGGAGCAAGAAATGCCGTTTGAGTCCCTCTGGGAATCCCTGGCAAGGCTGATACAGCCAGAGCCTTCTCTGTGTTAGTGCAGGAAAAGATGCCGCGGAGGCAGTAATCACTTCTTGGCAGATACTTTCAGAAGATACACAATGGGATTATTTTATTTTTTCTGAATTTCGTGATGTATTTCTTTTCTGCGGGGCTATTAATAGCAGGGGTTTATGTGAGGTCCGCAGCGTTATGTAGCAAAGGCAGTGTTTTATGCACCATCTAGATCGATGAGTGTGTGTTTTTGGGGTTTGTTTTATTCACCCACCCCTATCCCATGAGACACCGTGACTTAACACGTGGGGTAAAACCACAACGAAATAACCTCGCCCTGTGAAAGGATTGTGAATTTGTGACACCGACAAAGAAGTATCTGATATGTTATCAAAGTGCATGTGCAGGAATGCAATATGGTCCAGCCTTTTTTTGTTGTTGTCATGGACTTAAGACTGCTGCCCGCAGAGGTGCCTTGTATCTAAGAGCCTGGTCCTGGAATGTGGAGACCTGTGGTTCCACTCAACTCACTCCCTACAGACACAAAGGACAGGACGCTAGTTTACCAGCGGCCCTGTCCATATATGTGACTATTTGTGAACACCACTCTTGATTCTCTATGACCTCATTCATATGCTTTCTGTTCCACAGCATAGTCTGTCGAACACTTATAATGGAGAGATGAAACCTAAGGGGAAGAATGTATCGCCTAGCCTTCAAGTGAATCTTTGGCCTGTGAATGTATGACTCATCATAATAAAACCCTTGTTGTCTATTAAAAATCGATTAAAGATTACTGCTTTTGTATGAAAGCTTTGTTCATTTTATGCATTCACACCAGCGTGCTATAGATTGATAATGGCAAATTTAGGGGTTTATTAATTTCGCCTCCTCCTGAAGGGAATTAATGCAAAAACCAATGCCTTTAGGCTATATTGGCAATGCTTGTCTGCAGCACCCCCTTCATTTTCGTATTTTATTAAACAGTCTTTAGTCGTCATCAGAGTGACAGAATTTTGGAGTGAATGATCAGAGCTCTCCCAGGACACCCAGAATCACCTGGTGGGATACAGCCAATATTAGACTCAGAAAGGGGTCCAGGAATTCCTTTATATCGTATTATACAGAAACCCACGAGTTTATTTGTCTGAACGTTGTACCGAAGGAAAGAGAAAAATATGACTGTGATCAGAGTATGCTGGTACCGTAGCACTGAAGCATCCAACTGATGCTTTACCATTTGTTCATCGGGAGTGCGCGAGGGAGACGGGCGGAGATCCGGATGGGGCACGCGAAAGGCCCCTCCCCACGGATCGCACTCCGCGATGGTCCTTTAATTTCATTGTTCGAGAGAAGCGACGCCCCGCGTGCTACGGCGAGGATAAAAAAAACAAGAACGGCGAGACCCCCACTTTTTTCTCATGGAAATCAGACCCTCCCTCCCACTCACACGTGGGGCTTCACAAATGCAAAGTCGAACATTCACAGCCAGACGTAAAAAGTGCGGGGACAGGAGCAGGATGTCTCAGGCAAGCTGACGAGGACAGCGCAAGTTTCGGTATTTTTTAAATGTTGTGGTTTTCATTGATGACCACTCCTATAATTTATTGGCGTTGCATACCGTAGCCTTCTCTCCAAAATGCTGGAATTGGCACAACGCATGGTTTTGTGTGCACTGGTGTGTTCCATTTACGCGCGCGCGTCTTGTCCTCCCGGTTGCGAATGTTCCGAAGCGGCTCACACGGTCAAGTGTGTGTCCAAAGAGCTGCAGACCATTCCGAAGGGGATCCCTGGATATACGAGGAATCTTTTTATCACAGGGAACAACATCAGCCGAATCGGTCCAACATGTTTCCAGGGACTGGATAACGTCACGAACTTGTCTCTGAGCAATAACAGGTAAAACGCTTTTTCTCAGACAGTGTGTAAGCCTGTTGTATGCCTATTATATCTCTGAGGTTTCATAGAAAAATAATAAATATACATTTAACATTTCTGTCATGCTATCACAGGGCGCTCTGCATATGTCTCAAATATTTCCATTTCAAAGTATAGTAGCTAAAATGTCCAGAATCTTCTCTCCCTCTCTATTTGGTTAATCCTCTGTGGTGTACCCCAGAATCACCGAGGTGGAATCCAACACCTTCGCTGATCTGCGCGCTCTGCGCTACCTGGATCTGAGCAGCAACCAGCTGACCGCCATCCACCAAGAGGGCTTCAGCATGCACAACCACACCCTGCGCGAGCTCAACCTCAGCCGGGCGCTCTACAACCACTCCGCCGTGACCGACCTGGCCGCCGCCCTACGCCAGGCCAGCCTGGGCTCC
This sequence comes from Gadus morhua, assembly GCF_902167405.1. NCBI lineage: Eukaryota > Metazoa > Chordata > Actinopteri > Gadiformes > Gadidae > Gadus > Gadus morhua. Next base: position 9,654,147 of record NC_044069.1, read on the forward strand.
CTGCAGGGGCTGGACCTGTCGGGCAACGGCCTCGTCCTCCTGCCCCCGCGCACCTTCTCCCGGCTGGGCCAGCTGCGACGGCTGCAGCTCTCCAACAACTCCCTGGTGGCCATCCACAACGCCACCTTCTGGGGCCTGCAGCGGCTGGAGGAGCTGGACCTCACCTTCAACGCCCTGAAGGGCGTGCCCGAGGAGGGGCTCCGGGAGCTGGACGCCCTGCCCGTCGCCAGCGGCCTCCTGCTGGGCGACAACCCCTTCGACTGCACCTGCGCCATCGAGCCCCTCGCCCTGTGGCTCAACCGCTCCCGGGACCGCGTGCGCGACACCGAGGCGCCCTCCTGCGCCTCCCCGGCCACAATGAGGAACGTGACGCTGCTGGCCGCCGCCACCCTGACCCTGCGGTGCTACCAGAGGGCGGCCGGGGCGGACCTGGCCCTGCAGACGTCCTACGTGTTCCTGGGCCTGGTGCTGGGCCTGGTGGGGCTGGTGTTCCTCTTCGTGCTCTACCTCAACCGCAAGGGCATCAAGAAGAGGGTGAACGAGGCGCGCGACGCCTGCCGCGAGGTGTGGGAGGGCTACCACTACCGCTACGAGATCGACTCGGACCCCCGCCTCTCGCAGGTGTCGTCGAACGCGGACGCATGACGCCGACTTTGATTCCCCCCCCCCCCCTGACTATGAGGAGGGATGGAGGGATAGAGGGGGGCGTGACTTTTTTCTTACGATGCATCCAGCCTCTACCACGGGAATGTAAAATTGTATATATTTGTATATTATAAAGCTATTGCATACGTTTGGATTTTGTTGACCCGTCGTCATGCTTTGTAGGGTGATGCATGTCTAGGCTCTCGTTGACCCCCCCTCCGATTTCAAACTCATATGCTTATTTCGCTCGAGACTTGCAGTCGCGGTTTGGTAGGTTTGTGCACAAATCGCTGACATCAAGTAGACTCTCTTGCTTTGTACAAATATGATTTGCTTTTAATTGGAGCCAAGTGCCTTTTGTTGGTTGGATGCCAAGATGCAGACTCGATTTTTAGATATTATTGGACTGTGCGTGATGAAGTGGTTTGCATATAGAATAAGGAATCGAGAAACCAAGCAAAGCCAAGGAATAAAAAATGCATTGACAGATGTTATTGGGGTAGATGTCTGAGTAACTGGGCCTCTTTTTTCGCAAGTGAAACAGTATGTCCTGGTATGTCCCGAGACCGACAGACATTACATTTTAGTGCCCGGCTGTCCCATTCATCTCCACCTGGGACACCAGGAGTGGCACCGGGCCTTTGGTCTGCCCCCCTGCTGCCCAGGGCCGTCCCGCAGGAACGCACATTACAGCGTTCCTCCCTCCTCTCCTCGCTCTCTCGCTCTCTCTGTCTCCTTCTCTCTCTCTGTCCCTCTCTCACCGTCTCTCCCTTTCTGATTCTCTCCCGCTCTTTCCTTCTCTCTCCCGCTGTGTCTCTGTCTCTCGCTGTCTGTCTCTCGCTGTCTGTCCCTCGCTGTCTGTCTCTCGCTGTCTGTCTCTCTGTCCTTAACCGACTCATCAATTGAACATCCCATCCCCCCCCCCCCCCCCCCCCTCTTTACTTTGGTCATGAAACTTTTCTTTGTTTCAAACTTCCTTCTCTCCCTCCTCATTGTCAACGATGATGAGAACCAGTCGTGGTTCTCTGAATCTGCTGAGAGCAATCTCCCACCCTCTCTCCTCTCTCTCTCTCTCCTCTCTCTCTCTCTCTCTCTCTCTCTCTCTCTCTCTCTCTCTCTCTCTCTCTCTCTCTCTCTCTCTCTCTCCCTCTCTCCCCCCTCCCCCTCTCTCTCTCCCTGCCCGCTTTGAAGGGACGCCTGTGCTGTGCTCTCTACACATTTTTCTGTTTAGGAGCCCCCCCCCCCCCTCGCTGATAAGATACAGATGAGTCCCGAACACCAGTTCATAACTTCCATGCAATGTGTTTTTCCTTCCTTTGGTGAAAAGCTAACGACAGGACTCACATTTCTTTCTCAAGCACTGGAGAGAACATGAAGGTTCCTCCAAGATAAACGCATTCCGCAAATAATCCTCATGTCGTTTGAGAAGTGTTTGATGAGGACTGCCGGGTTGTTTTGTAGTCCTACTCGTCACCTGTGGCTGGCCTAAACACATTGTCTATGCATGTGTAATGAACCGATGAAAGAGCATGTTTTAATGAATTCCTATAGTAAAAAAATGTTATGAATGAAATTTAATCCCCCATCTGATGAAGGACGTAATCCTTTATTTGTCGTCCATTTGGAGGTTGTTTGCCCATATACATCCTACGAGGGGGAAGCCTGTCATAAAGCACATACGAGGAATGCCAGAGGCGGTCCGTAAACAAAGACTTGGAAATGTCTCTAGCAATACTTTTGATGGATAATGTAGGGGGGGGGGGTGGGGGGGGGGGGCAGAGTAGTAGAGAGCGGAATTGGTACCAGGCCTGAGGCAAAGGGGACCCCACTAAACACTGCAATGTTAATAAGATGAAGGAGGCGATCACTTTCACACGTGTCCTGTTTTCTCCAAGATGAAAGAACCACTAGAAGGCTGCGTGGCTCTTTTCATGTGAGAGAGGCGGAGAAGAGAGAGAGACGCTGAGGTCATAAGGGCGAGATGGTGGGGAGAGAGAGAAAGAGGAGAAGAATAAACAGAAGTGACAGAATGAGTTTGAACTCAGCCCCGGTTCCCTAATCTGCCTATAGTTAGGATTTTTATCCTTTTTATGTCTTGCCAAATTCCTCTGAATTAAATAAATAAATATATATATACAGTATGTATGCATACATAAATAAAATATATGGAGTTTAGGGTATTTAATGCATGCCATTGAAATAAAACCATCGAAATTGTATTCTCAGTGTCTCACATCTTATTTAGCACCAAACAGCATTTTATCAATCAACCAACATAACGGAAGGCTTGTCAAACGTAAAACGTCAATGCCATTGAAAGCATTTGGCTATTGGATTTTTACAAGCTGCAGTACCCCATAAAACCGGGGGCATTTACTCGCTGAGTGGGAAGCAATTGAGGCGCCGACGCCGCGAGACAATGAACGGCTCAAATGGCGAGATGTGTGAGATGTGCTTTGTTTTTTTTTAAAGCCAAGATGTCTTGTGATACTCATTCCCCCCCCCCCCCCCCCCCCCCACACTTGCCTCAAAGGTCCATTATGCTGCGCCGTAATAGGACTTAGTAGCCTATCACGATGACAAAGCGAGGCTCTGCCGTCCAGCCATTGTAAGAAGGCGTATCATCCTTCTTAATAACGTCTCGAGCGAGGTAACCCCGGGAGAAGTTTTTTCTTTTGCTCTTTACACGATAAAAGTCACGCGACGCGAGCTAGCCTATATGATAGCCCTGGCGGGTAATTGATGTCATTTGACAATAGAAAAAGATGGGATGTGTTTTCAATGTTCATTACCTGCTGCCTTTTTGGTCGTTATATGAGAAACGAGAGGCCACTATATGAATTCGACATGTATACTTGTTAAGAGAAATTGGACCACTTAAAAGTTATAAGGTTGTACATTGCACATTAGCTATTAATTAATAAAACACACTTCGATTCACCTCTATTACATTTTTAATTTGGTTATTGAGTTTTGGAAGCATAATTTTCTTTAAGGAATTGAAAACGTCTTTCTTCTCGAGAATCAGATGTTTTTGAACGAGAACACGTTAGAGTTCAAAATGTTATTTTAAAATAACTTAAATCAAAAGTCAAATTGTTGTTTGATGAGAATGCATTTGACATTTGACATTCAACGTATACATTTCAACATGCATTTAATGTATTTATCTTTTGTCAGAGTCCCTTTTTGGAAGCATACTTTTATGCAACTGCTTTTCTGGAAACATCTTGGTGCCATTAAACAGATTTAATAGCCACAATAGGGAATAAGCCTTAAAAGTGAACACCACATCTGTGGGAAATTCAACATGTTGAAAAGGAGACCACAACAGACAGCAGCATGACGCTGACTGTGGCATCCAGTCCCACTACCCAACACGCACACACGCAGACACACACACAACACACACACACACACACACACACACACACACACACACACACACACACACACACACACACACACACACACACACACACACACACACACACACACAAACACACAGTCACACACATGCACACATACACACGCACACACACAAACACACACACAACACACACACACATACACACACACAAACACACAGTCACACACACACACACACACACACACACACACACACACACACACACACACACACACACACACACATACACACACGCAAACACACAGTCACACACATAGACACAACACACACACCCATACACACAAACACACAGTCACACACACACACACACACAAACACACACATGCACAAATAAACACACACAAACACACGCGCACACACACAACACACACACATACAGACTCACAAACACACAGTCACACGCACACACACACACACACACACGCATACACAACACACACACACACACACACACACACACAAACACACAGTCAC
>NC_044069.1:9663695-9686195 GCF_902167405.1 Gadus morhua
CAAACATAAATGTATTATTGCACTTTAGACAGTGTGCAGCAGTTTGTTTGCAATTTTTAACATCTTGAGCAGCTTCCAGCCTAAATGATATGATGCATGCTCAGTGGGAGCCTGTGGAAGAATGACCCACCTTTCCAGAAGCACTGACTACTCCGGCAAATGTCAGCAATGTCCTGCATAGCTCTGCAAATAATGAGATGACAAAGCCTTGCGTGTGTGTGTTTGTGTGTGTACATGTGTGTGTATGTGTGTGTGTGTGTGTACCTGTATGTGTGTGTGTTTTTCTGTTTGTTTTGCTTTACTCTGCGATCGTGCAAGGTTTTCTATGGAGCTCCCAGTGGAAATAGGGCATAGTTGTTTGTGCGTTTCATACAAAGAAAACTCCTCGTGTTACTGTGTAAGCAGAAGCCTATCTCGCATTATACTGCTGTGTGACTGCTAGGTCGGGTTTTATAAAGAGCGGGACAGCCGCACACCAGATGAGCATGTTTTCCATCAAGTCATAAATGAAGGAAAGGGAGTGTTTTTGTTAAAACTGCGACTTATCATTTGTTCAACGTCGGACAATAGGCATTATAAGGCAATTCGCCCAAATCCCTTCAGCTGGCGCGGATGTGCTTACGAACACAATCCTCAGGGCAAAAGCGTACACGACTTGTGTTACATCGGGTCCCACATCCAGATGCAGGCACCTAGAGCCGTGAAGGATGCCTCTGGCTCCCTCTGTATCTCGTTCTGTATACTCTGTGACTTGTCCCCGGTCTCCTTAGGTCAGGGGAGATCAGAAAGCTTCCTTTTTGTCGGGAGCAGGCCAAAGGCGGTGTGGACAGCCAGTAGCGTATACTCGTTAGACAATGGAGGAGGACAGTGGAGGAGAGAGTATCCACGAGGAGAAAGGAGTCACTTGCTTTGATGAATAGATCTCATTCCTAGTTTGATTGATGACACCCTTAAGCTCTTTTTCAGCTCCAGCACGCCCAACCTCCGCTACGTGCGCTATCTCTACCTTTCTCACTCCCTCACACACACGCACACACGTACACACACACACCCACATTAACGCACACACTCACAGACACACACACACACACACCCACATGAACGCACACTCACAGACGCACACACACACACACACACACACATGTGCATGTATCCACACACACCCATGCGTACACACACTATGGTATACACACATATATGCACACGCACACACGCATTCACACACCCACATGCATGCGAGCACCTGCACATGCAGACACACACAAACAATCAGACCCACACACATACATGCGTGTACACAAGCAGGAGCAACACACATCCACACACACGCAATAACACAAACACACACACACACACACACACACACACACACACACACACACACACAGTGATCCATACACATGCATGACTTTTGTGTTGTGTGTGTCATAAAGATTGCTTTTGCTGATGCCAGTGGAGGATTGTCACACGGGCGCATTCTTTGTTTTGATAGGCTTGATATATTATTCATTTAGCGAGAAGGAAACGGTTATTTCAAAAGCAAAGAAAACATTCCTTCCAAACCATTTCCTCTGACAGGAAATTGTGTATTGGATCAAAGCCGCTATAGTCATATGCTCACCAAATGGCACAGGTCACCTCCCTCCAATTTAAAATAAAAAGAAACAGAACAAAACTGTGTTTATTTGATGGGATCGATCAAATACACACAATGATGTCTGTGACAGACATTACTCACTGCCTGTTGGCACGACCTGTCTTTCTGTCTGTCTGTCTGTCTGTCTGTCTGTCTGTCTGTCTGTCGGTCTGTAGGCAGGCATGTATGTATATTTGCATGTATGTATGTCCGAAAGTATGCATAGACAGTATGTATGTTTGTATGCATGTGTACGGAAGGTTGTGTGTTTAGTGTGACATGACATGGTTTGTGTTGCTGGACAGGTCCGACTGCCACAGACCTGCCATACCCAGGAGCTGTTTTGTGTGTTTACTATGATTTGTTTACCGCTGGTGACCAGTTGAAAGCCCCTTCTAACCCATCAGGGCTGGAGCAGCTGCAGGGGGGTTTCACAGGAAAGACCATTAATAATTTTACCAAGGGCGTCCGTTCTGAAGGCCGATGAAGCTCAAGGTCAGGCTTGATGCAGAGATTCAAAGTCCTAGTGACGTACATGCTGCCAGGAGCTATTTAAATACTACTTGTATCCACCAAGGAGTCCCTACGTAATCCCCTCCTGGGAAAGTCAAATAAAGTATAAAAATGGAAATAAGATCTGTTTATTGCCTGCAAAAAAGCGATAGCAAGAAATTGGTACAAACCTGAGCCTTCAACAGTGGAGGGATATAATCAAGGAGATTTTTACAATGGAGAGGACGACTTTTTCTCTATGACCTAAAGGAGAAATCTTCCCCAGAAAATCTGAGAAATGGACTGGCTTTATATCAGAAGAATTGGACGCCCCTTCACTGTGAAAGTCTGTGGCCAATTAAAGGTAATTTGACGTGGTTATGTGGAATCATATAAGCTTGACTGTAGTGCCCCACACTATGTTCTTTGTGTTGTTTTTATTCAGTGTAAACATGTCAAAAAACTATACATAAAGAGTTACAAAAAAAAATAAAAACACAAGATCTGTGATGTGCACATAAATCTTTCTTTAAATGACATTATACAAATTAAATGTCTGTATTCAAAAATCCTTTACATTGGATTCCAGATTCCTCATGTGTATTTTTTAAAGATAAGATCATTCTTCCAAAAAGATTGTAAGCAGCCTGCAGTGATAAGACCCACAGGCAGACATTGGTAGCAAAGTCACCCTGACATCCCAATGACGGGCAGCTGTTTGCAATCAGCTAATTACCTGTGATTGGCTGAGGAGTTAGCCTTTCTGGCAATAAATATCTCCAACCATGTGGGGCATGTTCAGCAATATTGTTATGAGTATTTTCTTTGGTTGGGGTGCTGACAAGTACTGCGCTGTTTGCTCTGTAGATTAATTGGCCAGCAGCAATGTCTTTTGGAATTAATTTGGGGTAAGTGTCTGAAGGTAGTCTGAACCATGACTACATGTGCACCTTGTTTCAGTTCGTTTGACCTTGGGTGCTTTTATTTCCAATATATTTTAGGTCCCTTCTGGTTTTCCTCCTACAAGCGGAGCATGTCAACAGTTTATGGGTCCCTCATGGTAAGTTTTAAACAGTAACTTGACATTAAGAGATTTCCCCAGTATTATTTGTTTAAATTTTCCATTTGCCTTTTTTAGTCCCCCCAAATGTTGGCCCTTCTCCGTGGGGACGTGATGAAACGAGGCTTGGCGGCTACCCCCAGAATCAATTCAGACAAGACGCCATAGCTCCGAGCCCTCCCTGGAGTCCGTCCATCCGCAGCCAGGCGGGAGTGAACAGTGCCTTGCGACAGGAACTCTCACGGAGACGCAATTACCCAGTAGCCGTAACCCCCAGGTCCGCCGAGTCCAAGCATAACTCCGTCGTTCTAAGGCCCAGAACACTACAGCTGTCAGCTTTCCCGACACCGAGATCAAACCCACCGAGGTCAAACCCACCGAGCGCTCATCACAGGAGCCGTCAAGACAAGCGGGGGGGAGATTTCGTACTCTCTGACGCCATCGCTAGCGGGTCTGCTATCCGCAATGGTAAGCGCTCGTCTGCTGGCTCCGTGCGTGACTCTATTGATAGAAAAGCACCCGCTGTTACCAAGCGGTTGATGGATACACCACGTACTGGAGAGCTGCTTCTGAGTCCTAAGGATCGCTTTGCCACTGCAGTGACTCCCACCACACTTTCATCCTCCAACTCTGGTCCTCGTGCGGTGGCTCCCATAAGGACCGGTGTCAACGTGTCGCCTCAGCTGTCTGCCGCCGCCGCCGCGAGCGCCGGCCCCGAAAAGCCCAGACGGGCGGGTGCCAAGGTCGCCGGCCACATGGTCAGACGGCGTCCCTCGTTTCGGTCTTCCAAGAACTATCACCTTCCAGAATTGGTAAAGGCCTACGGCAAGTCTGCACCGGGAACCGAGTCGTCAAACACGGAGCTGTCGGTGTATCAAAGGGCTGGCCCGGACAGAAACGCACCCCCTCGAAGCTTCCTGACTGGTGGGAAGAGGACGGCTAACGTATTTGCGCCAACCAAGGTCCAGACGATCCCGATACGCTTTGGCGGCATCCCTATTCAGCGGTTGAGAGACCCACTTAAAAATGGCGGCACCGGCGTCGTGTCTCGGCCACAGGCGACCTACTCGGCCCCGCTGCAGAAGACTGTCTTTTATTCTCAAAGGGCAAACTACTTACACAACCAAAGATGACTTCACCTAGGAGGAATAAATGACTTTGTCCCACTTATAAGTAGGCCTAATTGAAACTTTAGAAAATGTTATCTTGCTATTCTGTGCTAATAAATTATTTTTATATTGACTTCGTGGCATGTTTACTGCAGATTTGGTGACATCTACTGTTCAAATGGTTGTGGTACACCTAAGTTTCAATGCCAAGAACAGTGCTGGTTTGACTTGGTTGAAGGATACTGGGAATGTCGACTGGATTTGTGCATTTTATAACTTATGTTCGGCCTACTTGGCTTTGTCTACTTTCATCGGGAATTCCACCAGCTTAATGCAGTGTCGGTCTACTTAAAACTTGCTGTCAAGTTTGCAAATGTTCTCGTTGAGTGCAATGGGTCAACGAATCTCAACCCACTCCCCACCCCCTCGCACCACGGAACTAGGAGTGACGTCAGTGGGCGGAGCTTCAGTCCACCTTGACGATCAGGTAGATTTAGGGGAAGTTTTAAAATACGTGACGTAACTTCAGCGTTAATGTATCCAATATATTGGCACCTTCTCGAGGACAGTGCATTGGATCACTAAGCCAAACTGTTGGCCCTTCCACGAACATATTACGTGAGTAACGAGTGGCCTTCTCTGAAATGGAGGCGAACCATACATTTGCATTCGTTGACGTTTTGTGTTAATGATTGGCGTCAATATTTTTAAGTCTGTATATATCAAACCTTAAATCCCGTACGGTTTACAAAATATTCCCGTGTTTATTCGTCCTTCTGTTCCGTGTGTCGGTAAACAAAGGACCTCGCTTGCTAAATGCTTCTTCAATGTCCTTATAAAACAGGCAGATTTAGCATTTTCCATTGTGTATTTAAGTCGTGGGAGGAGGTTGTGTACACCTCAAACATCGCATAATTTCTTAATAAACTACTGGACTAACTCTCCTGACTATATCTCGGAGAGAACCAGTCTGATCAATCAGCCTTGGTTTCATTTCTGAACCTACACGGTAAAGAGTTATGATATAACAAAACAAGGGCAGCTATATTTGTCTTGCTGGTGTGTAACAATGAATCCCTTCCTTGGCCAGACCTTGTGTGGACTAGACCTACACCATGCCCACCAGCGACAATGGCAGCGGGAGGCACTTATCAGAGCCCCGCTGCTCCATAGAGGATCGCGACCCTTCGTTGCTGAGCAACCAGAACAATAACTACCAGGAGCGCAGCGTTGACCCGCCAGAAAACCTCCCTAAGGACAACCGGAGAAAGGACTCCACCCTTCCCCATAGAGCCCACCTGAAGTACTCCGACGGGCAAGCGGACGAGACGGTCGGCTTCATCACCGTCGCCAACGAGCCCGGGGGCGGGGCTTGCTCCTGCGGGCGCTGCCGGAGCCTGGTGTGCAGGGTCCTGACCTGCGGCCTGTACAGGGTCTGCCAGCGCACCCTCTGTGCGCCTTGCTTGACCGCCCCTCCCACCCAACCCGAGAACAAGGAGCGCACTAAGGAAGAGGAGGAGGAGGAGGAGGACCGCGATGAGCCGGCCTGGCTGGAAGACGTCCACCTCGACGGGGTCAAAGTGGACTTTAAGCCAAGCGCTCCTGACATTGAACGGGAGGCGCCCTCTTCCTCCAACGTCCGCCCGGCCAGCCACAAGCCGCCCCAGCCGCCGGACAAGACCAGCCGCCGGTCGTACGACTCCATCGACAGGGAGGAGGAGGAGGAGGAGGTGCCGTACAGCGGCGAGGGCGTGGACGCCCTCATCACCAAGAAGCTGCTGGCGCTCTACACGGAGTACCAGATCGAGGAGCTGGCCCGCTGCACCACCGACTCGCTGTTCCTGCGCAAGTCGACGGAGATCCACCAGCTCATCAACTCCCTGGCGGTGGAGCACGAGATGGACGAGCAGGAGGCGGAGGGCCGGCTGGTGAGGGGAATCATCCGCATCAGCACGCGCCGCAGCAAGAAGGGCGGGCGGCCGCACGACGCGGTGAGCGAGAGGACGCTGTCGGACAGCGGCAACGAGACCATGCGGAACAGCGACTCTTGCAGCAACAACAGTACGTTTTCGGCGTGTTTTTGTGTGGTGGTTGTTTATGCTGTGACAGGACGTGGGGGATCAGGGATGGTCGTCTCTTTTTCGGATGGAGGTCCGCCCGGCAGCAGCTGTTCTGTGCCACTGGGATCCAGACCGACCATATAGGGGTGACTCAAATTAATCGTTGGTTCTAAAGTCATGCATCAGCACAAATGGAAAGGCAAGCTTAAAAGGGAGGTTTTGTTTTTGACAAAATGACCAAGCAAGTCTCTGTCTTTCAGTCTTCGATAATATGTCTCTACGGCCTCAACCAAATGTTGTGAAGCGGGTTTAGGAGTGCAGCTCCCTTATGGTATACGATACATTTTCCTGCTAAGCATGGGCGTGTTTTAGGCCTTATTATGATGGTAGGGGGCCACTTAATATCTCATGGTTGGTCGATAGAGTAGCTCGCACCTCTGTGACAACGATATTCTGGGCATCCGGGCCCGAGACATGGAGATGCCAACAGCACGGGGTCGCCCATAGTTAAACCATTTTCCCTTTTTATGACCGACAAAGTTGTGAGAACCCAAAGATATGGTCTGGTGTAAGTTTTATATTACACTTTGCTGCAAATTAACAAATGAATATTAAGTTGCTTTTATTGTGAATAATATCATTAGCAAAAATCTGCTGTAACACAAAACTGAACCTTTCTGTTTTCTTTTGTGATCCCTACAAGATGACTACAAATCAAGTCCTAACTTCCAGATATCAGATGTCACACATTCTGACATGTATGCCAGGAATATGAGGAGGAACAACAGCGATGGTAGGTTTTTTTTGCACATTCACACGTACACAACATGCATATACGTACTTACACAAATGCTCACACGTACACAAACATACACAAGTTATTAATATTGTTACACAAATTCCGTCATATACCATATACCCTGTAGAAATGTCATCAAGGTATGATTGTCTGAGAACTTAGATACCGCCCAAGCCTAGGATTGGTTAATAGTAACTGGAGGATGCGGTAAATCAAACAGCTACAAAATCCACCACAGGTACAAGTATTTTTCAACAAGTTGAACTAAGGTGTATCATTTAATATAGCGGCGCTCAAATGCAGCAGACGCAACAGACTTGCACAAGGCTGCTAGAGCAGCAATGCATTATGGGTGCCCTTTTGGAAATCACTTTCCTTCATGGATGAGGAAGTATTTACCTTGTAGCTGATGTGTAGTGACATTGTGTCTATTTTCCTGTAACCGCCTGCATGTGCATGACTGGGCTTTCTGTAGAAAGGACACAAAGGCTGCATGTGTAATGTGAGGATTGTGTTTTTGAGACTGCTACTGTCCTTCTCTTGGCTCACACCCTCTTCCGTATTCCCGGCAGTGGAGGCTTACCATCTGTCAGTCACTCAGCTAACATCCGGAACACTCTATTGACTTTTTATACCGCTTTATTCCCCTTTCTATCTTTTGGGATATTAAATCATAAAACCCTTGGAATTCATGTTTGGATTGTGTTTAGCTTTTGCAAAGCCTGTCAATAAAACGTAAGATGGTCGGGAAATGTGTTGTACTTGTTTCCTTTGTTTGTCGAGTGATTTGAAATGTAAAAACAAATCAGTGTGCTATTTAATTGTACTTGAAATGTAAACATTTCCCCTAATTATCTAAGGAGTCACAGTTGGTCTATGTCATTCAATAATCTCAACAGGCTGTTTATGTTTCTGTGTTTATTTATTGACTTTTATTTATCTTTGTAGCAATTCATTGTTTGGTCATTCATTGTGTATTTATTTTTCATTACGAGGGAGACATTGTTGTGTTTCAAGTGACACAGCGTTTTTCAAAGCACGTTTTGTGATGCATTCTGATGTACAAGCCTTATAGGGCCACTGAGCTCAATCGTCTTTCTGCCTAATAGAGACACACCTCATGGATACACGGATAGGTTTCACTGTTGGTCATTGACTCTTCCTTCTCCCTCTTCCCCACCACAGGTCGCTCTGTTCCATACTCAGACACCATGTTATCATCGGGTGTCTCAGTCGCTCGCACCTCCGTGAGGACGTGATCCTGAGCCTCCAGGGACGAGACAGGAAGATGCCCGCAGCGCAGGATCCCCCAGGGGCATCCATGGCACAGTAGTAGCACCCCACCCCCCCCTCCCCTTCCATCCCAGGCAAGCTCGCCTCTGGAAGTACTGACTGTTTTCGTACGCTTTGTTTGTATGTGTGTCAGTTGTGTGGAACCTCGGGTGTTGAAGGAGGTCCGGGTACTCTGGGCTAGCGGTTGGTCAGTGGGAAGAATTCATTCACCGTCCCCATGAACGCCCCTACACGAGAGCTGGCCTCTTAATGGAGGTCCGTTGGTAGCTGGCTTGCCAAGACGGCGGAAAGACCACTGTGGTTTCCCCTCCAATCTTGGTGACCCAGCACTCGGTGACCCTCCTCGTGTATTCCAAAAAATGTAACCGTCCCCATGGTCTGTTTGAGAGGGAAAATGTACTTTAGCTTTCATTAGAACATGACTTTGGTTGGTTGCTGAGGTTGTATTTAATGAGCCGGGCCAACCAAAGACATTTGAGTCCCTTTGAACCCTTGGTGGTCTTTTGGAATGGACCGGTAGCAGGAATAACTTATCTAAGGTCATGGTTTTTACGTGAAGCTCTGTGACGCTCTGAGAATGGTTCACAATGTGCTCATGGTCCTATTTACAGCAGTGATACCTGAAGAATGTGTATAATTGATAGAATTTCTTCCGGACTTTGAAGTGTAATCTCCGAAGCTCTCCTTTTAGTTAGGAGCAAACCGCACACCTGCTACCCACACAAGTCAGCTGAAGAGCGAGTCTGCTGCGATAGCTTCACCTACCCTCTATTGCGGAACAACCTCTTCTGGGGGATGTAAAGCGCTTGATTTGAATGCTAGCCAGTACGCCGCCACTGACACCCAGTTGATAACATCCTCTAGTCTAGCTTTAATGGAAGGATACTTTGTTTGTCTCTCCTTCGATTTACTTAACAACCATTCATCAAACGACTTCGCACTTGGCGGGTGTATCAGGTCCCAAGGAGGGGCAGTGTCCAGCATGAGGTTGTTTGGATGAGCAGTTCTGGGAAAAAGCTGCAAGCGGCAATGCTTGAGGCCAGGCAGTGGTCTATTCCAAACAGGCACGTTGTGAATGGGCAATGCACTATTACTGCAAATGCAAGGGCTTTCTTCAGTTGGCCATTGGCTCAATCACACTTGTGCTGCCTCGCTGGGCAATGGAGACTGACTTCATTGACATTTATTTAAAGAGAATCAATGCAGATTTTCCCGATTGCTACATCAATTGAAGAATGATATCCGAGTGCGAGTGCGTAATTTTGTAACATAACACCACTAGGAAATGTATTTTTGATACAAAAGAAAAGTCAAACATATAACCATTGGTTCCATTACATGGAGTACAATTTGTGCTTCTCTTTAAAGGAAAGATGCAATCTTTGAAATTGAATCCTCATCCGTTATTAGAGTGAACACCTTCGTACATCGTATGTCAACACATGCTCTTTGGTTAACCTATCTAAGTGACACAGTTAGTTAGTCCACATCTTTATGTTTTGCACAAAGTTTGTATTGCGAGGCGACGTCCAAGCCCGTTCAAGTTCCAGTGGGAATTTTGCCAGCTGACATTGCTGGAATTCGCCCTTGCTTATCAGCATTTTGTGTGGTTGTAGTGAACATGGACTGTGGCGTAGTTTAGCTTAAATACCTTGCAGTGGAAAGGCCAATGTCTGATGACCCTGTTGATGTTTTTTGCAGTTATTGCTATATACTGGAATGCTCCTTCGGCTCATGTAAATGTCTCTTCCTATGTTTTGTCGTTAAGGAATTTGATAAGCAAAATCAATAGTGGGAATGTTGAGCTATTTATTTGTGTTCAGATATTAGAAGAGGATATGTATATAATAACGGTCTATTATGTGATATGCCAGTTTGCTTTCCAGGAAACCACTGAATTATTTAGCAGGTCCGTGAAACCGGTTATTCAGGTTGAAACCAAAGAGTCACAGAAGTCTGGTTGTTTGTGGTTTGTAGATGTTTGCCGGTGTGTCAAAAAAAATGCAAATGTAAATGCTGTCTATATTTTACAATTTCAACAAACTATGTGATTTGAGCTTATTAAATTGCTTGATACTCCATTTGTGTTTTTTTCAATATGTTTCGACCTAATGTTTTTGACTTAAAGTATTTCGCTTTTACATGCCCTTTCATTTCTTTTAATCAGGTTAATTTAAGTGGTAACAAAAGCGCAGAAAAAATCCTATTAAGTAAAGCTTTGATCTTTCTCCGGTAAAAATGTATGTTTATATGATGACTTAAAATGATTCTGTTCATCATGCTACCACATGAGGGCGACAGATCAGGGGAAGGTATATTCCCAGAGAGACTGCCATAACGATTATAATCCTTCAAAAACGTCCGGCATACCTAGCCACACTGGCCTCATGTTGATGTGTACAGAGATGGAAACGACCATCACATAATAAACATAGTAAGTAGAAAAGTCCAAACAACATACAAAACACTCAAACATACTGCAAGTCTTTTCTTAAGAGAGGGTTGGGGTTTATCTTTGGATGTTGGTCTCGAACAAACGGCATCTCGCCTCAAAACACTGATAGCTCCGCTTTGCTGATAATGAGCTTGACAAACAGTGCTGTAACTAAGTCCTGGCTCACGGTTCGGAGGGCAACGGCTGCTAGAAGGACTCTGTCCAAACGGGCGGCATCTTGCAGGGTCAGGAGTCCCACCACCGCCTGCAGAGAGCCTTCTGGGCTGCCGGTTCAAGGTCTTGAACCACCAACGAATACCCAAATCAAATCCCAACCGTACATTGGGAAAGTACGCATTTTGTGTGAATATTTGAAGAAGACGTACTCATAATAAACCTATTAAAAACTCGGAACACTTTACGTTGTGGATTGTGGTTTATTGATACCAAACAGCCTGTTTGGTATCAATAACTTCACCTGAGTTAAATGGCGCTGTGCCCCTGAGGTAGCCGTACTCCACCTGCCTTGAGGTGGAGACTTCACAGAAGTCATGTGCACGACTCTTGCTCACAGACGAGGGCCAGGGTGGGCATCGACCCTCTGCCCTCAGAACCACTCCTCCCCTCCAGCCCCCCTCTCCGAGGGCAATGCTCTGTACGCCTGCTGGAGCTCCTCCTCCTCTTCCACCTCCTCCTCCTGCTCCGTCACTTCGAAGGCCACCCGTGCCACAAGCCCCAGGGGGCCGGCGGTGGCCAGCTGGTCCAGGCACCGCCGGCCGGCTCTGAGGAAGACGAGGGTTTGGACCGCCGCCCCGGACCCCAACCGGTGGGTGACCCTCAGGCAGTCTGTCGCTCTCCTCCTTCTCTTCCTCCTCCCCATCGTCTCTCCTCTCTTATCTCCTCGCCTGGCAGTGACGTGTGTGTGTGTGTGACCCACAGAAGCTCATACTGATTTAGGGTAGGGGGTGTTACCTGTGTGACCACTAATCCACCAGAGAAGACGGACAGACAGAGTGACCGACACACAGACAGACAGAGAGAGAGAGCAACGGACTGAAGTGAAATGGGTTTAAGGCGATCCAACTGGGCATCAGACAGACAGACGGGGAGACGATGAACCGGGCGGGCGGTTTCGCTTGGTCATGTGAAGCTGATCCAGAACATAAATACATTTCGACACAAGGGGTATCACAGGGGAAAGATTACCGCAGGGGGTGGGGTGAATGACACTTCCCGTGTTTACACATGCATGAGACTGTACCGAGGTAGGACAGGATGTCAGCACATGGGGACTGACATGTCTTTTATATACCGTTAAGGCTCCCTCTCCATGGATTACGAAACATCTATGTTTCTCGCTTTTTTTCCAGTCCCATTTCAATCCTAGCATAATTATTGATAATCATGATTAACCATGATTCATGTATTTGTGTGCTAATTTTGACCTATTTCAAATGTTTATTATATAAAGGACAATCAATGCAATCAATATATAAAGGACAATCAATCACACAAATTGCAGATTATACACTTTGTCTCTATATATATGTATACATATGATTTTTTTTATCTACCATTTAATTTACCATTTAACTATTTAACAATACGATTTTTGTAATAGAACATTTCAAATTGCTTTTTTTATTAATAAATTTGACAATATATTAATAGTATTATTATCAGCATTAATATATTATTGAGAAACTTAAGACATTTAGTAGTCTCCTAATGATCCTGTTAATATGAAAGTATTATAACTGGAGAAGATTCTGGTAGTTTTTGCACCGCGTCCCGCCTTGCCTTATGGTTCCTTTTACATGCATTGTATTCGTTCATTTAGTTGTCTGTCAGAATGAAGAACAACAATTGGTCAAAAAAATGAAGGCGTTTCTCGTTTCCAGGAAGTGAGTGTAGTGTGTGCGACCCTTCACGTTGTTGCCAACCAACATTTAGGTCGACATTTCAATAATTCCCGTGTTATTACAACGTTACCTTCTTTTTCACTATGAACGATGAGGACGAGAGGTTCGACGGGATGCTACTCGCCATGGCGCAGCAGCATGAAGGAGGGGTTCAAGAGGTAAAAGTGTGTTGTTCTGAACACATAGCATCGAGAGAGCTAGCAAGAGAGCTAACCATTAGCTTTTCTTTGGACCGCTCATTCAATGTTCGACGTCATCGTGCTGATTTCATATGTATATAATGCTCTTGATATACTGGTGGGGTCGTTGGGGACTGTCACTAAGTATATTAAACACATTTTATTGAGTGACAATTCTATATATTCCCGAAGTATGTGGTAAAACTGAATGAGGGCACCGGCATGTGTCTGCATCTCGGACCTGCTCGGCTCCCAGAGCCATGCCCCGGCCCGCTAGTCATTTCATCTTACGACATCCGGCTGTAGTCCCTTGGTGGATGCTAAAGATTAACTCTGATTTACTGTGCTCCATCAACAGTTAGTCAACACATTCTTCAGCTTCCTGCGACGGAAAACGGATTTCTTCACCGGTGGGGAAGCAGGTGCCCCAGAAAAGGTCAGTGGTATTTGTAAGGTGCAAATATCCGGTGAACTTACATCCTAGCTACCTATCGCCTATCCACTCTCTCTTCCCCAACAGTCACCTTGATGTTTATTTCCCTTTCTAGCTCGTAAAGGAGACTGTCGCCCGCCACAGCCAGCTTGCGCTGAGGGTCCACAGAGACCGCAAGAGCAGGCAGGAGAAGGAGAAGAAGGATAAGGCAGACCGGGCCGCCAAGCTGGCCGAGGAGGCCAACAGCAAGAAGAAGAAGGACGACGATAACAAGGCCGGCCCCCAGATCAGGGAGCTGACAGAGGAGGAGGCGGCGAAGCTGCAGTCGGAGATCGACCAGGTGAACGGTCCTTCCCTCAGTGTGCTTCACCACAGTCGTTAGGGGGACTCTTTCCTGCCCTCAGGGCGTGTTTCAATCAGCGAAACCACCCCACAGCTGTGCACATCATCAGCGGCACCATCATTACGTATAGATGGATGGATATATAGGAACTTTATTAATCCCTCGGGGAGGTTCCCTCAGGAAATTGACCTTCCAGCCTCAGCAAACGCCAGGTTACATATAGAATTAGAGTTAACAACAAGTATAAAAGTATAAATAAGCACCATTGATGGACTTTATATTTTTATATAAGTTCAGGGCGTTGATTAGACTCATACTACACGTATATAAACAACAGTACTTTGGAGACGGAGACTTTGATTGTATCCACCATACCTTTCTGAATGACGGCGATATCATTTCTGTTCAGTTTAATTCATGCGAGTGTCTACGGTGCATTGCAGAAAAAGCAGGGAGACGAGAAGAAGGAGACTCCGGCGGTGGCCGCAGACCGCCCGTCAGACAAAGAGGAGAAGCAGGAGGAGGAGAAGGAGAAGGGGGTGAGTGTGTTGAAGACCCAGCCACCCCAGTGCTCCCGTAACTTGATAGGAACAGCAGGAGCCCCACCTGGCATCAACAAGCGGTCCCAATATGCACCTCCTGTGCCAAAATCTAGGATCAGATTTCACTGGCCCGGCCCGACATGTAATTAAGTGTACTAAAGACAGCTCCTGCTCTTCAGGAGTAGCCATTCATTTTGTTGGCAACGTCGATCCTGCAAACCTGCCAGATAATGCAGGATGTACTGAGATTCTGTGTTGGGGATTTATTGTTCATTGCTAGTAGGTATTTTTGGTATGTCCCGGAGTGTCAAGACACGATTATGAATGATTGATCGCCATTATGAATGTTGTGTACGACTGTGTGTCTGACTTCTGGACCGGAGATTGCAAGAGTCCTGATCTAAAAGCTAGGTATGAACAGACTCGACCCCAGATTTACAACTGGGGAGTTTGTGGCTGGTTGATAACCATCGCCCTCTTCCCCTCAAGGCGGACTCAGATGCCGAGGATGACGAAAAGGATAAGGACAAGCTGAAGCCCAACGCGGGGAACGGAGCCGACATGCCCAACTACAAGTGGACCCAGAGCCTGTCGGAGGTGGACGTGAGTTCAGCTCCGCGAGGCAGGATAGGGAATGGGCTCGAGATGGAGATGCTGCACTAGCAGACCACCACCACTGCACAGGCCCTATCTCTGGTGACATCAGTTATGAAACATTTTGTTGAAGGAGAGGACGGGAACGCACACCAGTGTAGCACCAGTGCCGCCCAGTGGAAGATAATGATTCTGCAGCTTGCCTATCAAAAAAAAATATATATATCTTTTTAAGTCACTCGATGTTTATACCGATTTTTAATTTGTCAGGATGATATGTATACCAATCAAAACTTTATCACTGCAACGATTTATTGATATAATTACAATGCTGCATATTATAATGTATAATAATGCCCTTATGGTACATTATACACAGCAGTGCTTCGATAGCTGGCAATGGTATCCATTCACTAATTTATCAATGATTTAATTGTATTCACCCTTATTAAAGATAAATGTAACTGAATCAGAAGTGGACCGTGTCTGAACCTCAAAGCGGTGCTCCGCCCTCCACAGCTGCTGGTGCCGTTTGACGTCAAGTTCCGCATGAAGGGCAAGGACGTGGTGGTGGACATCCAGCGGCGCAGCATCAAGGTGGGGCTGAAGGGCCAGCCGCCCGTCCTGGAGGGAGAGCTGTGCCACGAGGTCAAGGTGGAGGAGAGCTCCTGGCTCATAGAGGACGGCAAGGTGGTCACCATCCACCTGGAGAAGGTACGCAAAATGACTTTTCCCCGGGGAGACCCTGTAGTCGTACAAGGATGTGGTTGATGCCCCTTTCCCATTTACTCTGGGGGGGGCACGACGACAAGGAGTCCTCGCGGGGGGGGGGGGGGGGGGGGGGGGGGGGGGGGGGAAGAGACTGGGGGGGAGCCCAGACAGGGGGGGGGGGTTCTTATAGTTCACTTTTTTCAAAATCAATAGTATAATGTAACAAAATAAAAATAATAGTAGTCCCTCAACTCATCAGACCAGCGATCGCAACAGTCGCTTCCCTGTCGTCATTGTGTTAAACCAGCCAATATCGCGCCAGGGGGAAAAGCCAGCTTGGTGATTGGCTCCAGTAAAAGCGGATCGGAAACAGAAAGAAATGTATTGCTCTCAAGCCCTTCTTTAATGGCTCCATGCTCCAGCCTCTGCTCCAGCCCCTGCCGGCAGAGGCTTGGGGTACCCAGTCTAATACCGTAGCCTATCTCAACTATAACCTTATTTCATATTAATCGCATCGTTTGCTGCGTTACCAACGTTATCTATGCCGGCTTAGGGATGCGGGATGTTCAATATCAATAACGTTGAGTTCATAAGCGCAAACATTATCGTTTCTGAGTTGATAATTTTTGGCAGGTGTTTTTGAGCACAGTATATCATGCTAAACTTTGGTAAGATGGTCACCGACCGTCTTCTTTGTGCCATATATCCCGCTGTTTTGGGTTTCCTTTGATAGGCGGGTTGAGAGGAGCGGGCAAATCAGCTGTTTATGAGTGTACCCGCGCACCACTGGCATGCATGTGCGTGGGTATGAGAACGTCAGGGAGAGAGTGCTATGAGGAGATGAATGATCGGAACGATATTTACATTTTAAAATCGCAAAAAAAAAAGAAGCGAAATCAATTTGTGCCGCTGTGCCACACATTGGTCTATGTATTGGAAACGCTGATAGCGCCCCCTGTAGGATGGTACCATTAATTAGCGTACACTATTTTCACCAAGGGACAAAAATCATCAACCTTTAGTAATTAAACGGGTTAATGATGCTCATGTTTGTTGGCAATTACAAGGGTCCACCAGGTCTGGCTCTCAACCTGTTGGAGTGAGCACAGGGTATCTATATACCTTCATCCTGCCTAATCCTGCTCCCTCCTCTTCCAGATCAATAAAATGGAGTGGTGGAACAAAATAGTCACCACAGATCCCGAAATCAACACCAAGAAAGTCTCCCCAGAGAACTCAAAGGTCAGTGCTTCCACCTCTCAATACGGAGGCGTGAATATTAATCCGTGACCCCTGAACATATCCTGTACCCTCCCTCCACACGATCCATCCTGTGCCCTTTATTGATGGTATCTGCGTGGTGTGCGTTGCCCGCCGTGCAGCTGTCAGACCTGGACGGAGAGACGCGCGGCATGGTGGAGAAGATGATGTACGACCAGCGGCAGAAGTCCATGGGGCTTCCCACCTCTGAGGAGCAGAAGAAGCAGGACATCCTCAAAAAGTACGTGTTTCGGACCGAACCGGGTAACGGACGACCGCTTGGCGCCCTTGATGTTGACGGGCTGTCGGCTGGGAAGGCGCTGCTCTTTATTGGACAGTCGGTGGTGTATTTTATTACAGCCAACTGTCAACGGTCTTTTTATTAGGCGCCCCATTATGTATATATGACTTGGCTTAACCCCAGCGCTATATGATTTCCTAAAAGCGTTTAGTTAAAAATGTCATGACAGAAAAAGTGCATTCTCTCGCTTACCATGCCGTGTTTCATGTTTTATTATTCAAGGTCACGCTACCCTTCTTAATTCCACGCTATATATCAAATAAAAGCTTTTTACGAAGCGCCATTTCCCACCCCAAACGTTTAAATCAAATGCAGCCTATCTGTTCCTCTTGGTTTCCAAGAGCTTGACGTATTCAGCATATTGCAGAGAGTTGCGTTACATAAGCCCACTCGCTCTTCCTGTAAAGTGGACCTGTCCTTCCTCTTCAGCTTGTGGCTCCATGATGTCAGGCCAGTTGTTGCATCCTCTTCTTCCAGAGCGGTACCTGTTTATATGCAAACTAGAACAGCCCTTTTGTTGTTGTCAAGAATGTAGGATGATTTGTGCTGTACTTTGCACAAGAAAAATGCCTTTTGTATGCAGTTTGAAATTTCTAAATTCTTAGCAATGCTTAACAACGCCAGTAATACTTGGAAATGACGATTCGGTTCATGGCTTGTGTATGAAATTAACAAAAACAAACATGAAATGATTATACTACTTAGTTGATTTTTATTCTGTTTACCCTACTTATGTCTTTTGGATAGATAAGGTGTATACTGCATCCAAACTGTGTACATCGTCCTTTTTATCAATATACCCAACTCATTTTACCCACCGTGCTTGCCAAAGGTTTTTCCAGATTACTCAAGTACAGAAAATGATATCAAGTACAACAAGAACCGCCAAATGTATTGATCTCCATCTGTCGCCCTACTCACGCTGGGCTCGTGGTTGTCTCTGCAGGTTCATGTCCCAGCACCCAGAGATGGACTTCTCCAAGGCCAAGTTCAGTTGAGTCCAGTGTGTCCCCACAACGTCCACCATGCCTGAGATGTGTGTGACCCCAGAGCAGGAGCGGCTACAGGCCGTCCCCTCCATCTGTTCCTTTGTGTCTTCACCATGGTCACCGTGTTCTCAATGTTCTCAATGTAACCCCAAGCCATGACCCCCAGCTTGACGACTGTAACGCCCCAATACGTTTACTCTGAATATTTAATGTTATGTTTGGACTTTCTTTTTCAAAAAATAAATAAAATATACCAAAGCCAATATGATGCATTTATTGGAGAAAGCAACATGGAGGTGTAATCTGATTCATTTTTTTATTGTGAAGGTAATCGATGTCTTCACAGGATTCATTTACAACATTAATGTACGGGCTGAATTTCACTTGTAAATACTTGAATGGCATGGCTCTTAACTAGAGCAAAGAGTCTGATATATTATATGTATTAGTGTCTATGGACAAGCCTTTCACAAGGGCCTACCTGAGGAGTTGGGTGTCATCCAAGTTCATCGTCAAGACAATGCACCTCAAACACATCCAGGTCTTCATAGCTTGTTTGATCCATAACGGGTTGGCAGTTTCCGAAGTGTACTGTATAATCATTGACCAACTCCTGTATATTCAGTGATATAGTGCACCAATCTTTGTTGATACATTTACCTTGTAAATGAATGTAGGCTTACATAACACAACTGGCTCTTTGTGGAGAAAATATATTGTGGATAGCATTTGATTACATTTGTTTTGCTTTAATGAAGGAACTCAAATTAAGACTAGTGTACACTCCTGCCACAAGGTGGCAGTGTTAACTTTAGACTGCTGCCGTTTAATGGCGTTATTGACCAGGTTATAACAATTACCAGCCTAATTTGGCCTAATCTAACTCTTTCCTAGCCACTCATGAGAATTATGTTATATCCATAAAATTCATCGCATGAAGAATTTATATATTCTTCCAATACAAATGATTATTTTCATTTTATTGGTGGCCCTCGGTGTTTGCCTAAATGTTTAGAGTTTCATGAAATGTTTCCAGTACATGAAATGTACTATTCTATTCAACAGAGTTGAATTAAATCTTCCGTATCCTATAAAGTAATTGAATTGTTCATCATCCTCTGGTAAACTGCCTGGCCACTGCAAATAGGCCTATGCTATAGACCACATTTAAGTCACAGTTATTGATATATTCAGCTCATAACTAATACTATCCTATAAATCTTTCCTCTGCTAATGTGATAACACATTTATTTAAAATTGGATTGGTTGACAAATTCCCAGGTCATTATGACCATTGTGGTGTGTGTGTGTGTGTGTGTGTGTGTGTGTGTGGGGGGGTGGGGGGGTTATCAGTGTGTTATTACCACAGGGTGAAAGACAGTGTTTCTCATAGCGCTGCACCACTGCTGTGGATATCATGCATCTCTGCTAAATGTTACTCGAGTGAGGAGCACTTTGTTGACAAGTCTGATGTACTTGTGTCCGACCGTCCACAGCTAACTTTGAGCGGTCTGTCAGGATGGTGAGAGTGTGTCGCCATCGTGGTGGCGACTTTGGTCGACAGATTAGCTGATGCAAGCTAGCAAGTCCCCCTTATGTGTGACATTGCTCATTTGTAGCAAAACGCTCTGTCTTCCCCTGGGACGATTGCTTGTTTAATTATTCCATTTAGTTCATTAACCAAGTTCTGGTTTAGAGGC
Source organism: Gadus morhua (assembly GCF_902167405.1). NCBI lineage: Eukaryota > Metazoa > Chordata > Actinopteri > Gadiformes > Gadidae > Gadus > Gadus morhua. The sequence goes on from NC_044069.1 coordinate 9,683,553, forward strand.
TCAGGAAGCTTGAATTGGTCAATGGCTGGTTGATTTATAGTTATTCACCATAATTAGTTTTCGCATGCATTATGTCACTTTATTTATTATAGGACAGTTGAAAAGTCCAAAACGGTCACATTGCTGTCCCTCTAAAAACAAATTGTAAACCATGCAAGGCTTTAGCACTTCTCATAAGATCTCGATTCGCTGGCTGAAAGGGTAATTGTGAGACGTTGTAATGGTTCTGTATGAGGGCAAACCGTCCCATGTTTCCGAGGTCCCACAGTGATCCAGAAGGGAATGCGTTGGTAATAATAGATTAGCTAAGCAGGGCCAGGTTCATCGTTGCTCCATGACCATGAGGCTATATCCTCCCATAGGCCCCAGTCAGCGGGGACGGTGGGGTGAGTTTGAGGGAGGGCACTGCGGACCGCAGCGCAGATGTGGACGAGGGACGAGGGGCGAGGGAGGCCGACGGCAGAGTCTGCTCAGCTGAGAGCAATGTCTCACCCAGGTACCAGAATTTCTTCATTAACGAAGGCACACAAGACATCAGAGGGCCGAGGGGTGGGTGGGGGGGGGGCGGGGGTGGTGTGCTAAGTTGGGGCGGGGTGAAATGGGATGGGATGGGGAGCAGGGGTGGGGGGGGGGGGGGGGGCAAACATACACTCCTCTGCCCCCCTTCCCCTCCCCCCCCTCCTCCCCCTCCTCCTCCACCACCACCTCCCCCTCCTCCACCACCACCACCACCACCACCTCCCCCTCCTCCACCACCACCTCCCCCTCCTCCACCACCACCACCACCTCCTCCTCCTACTCCAGTGAGCTGACTCGCCATTCCGAGCCTGGCAACCTGGGTTTTGTTTTTCTGTTTTTCGGCCGCCCTGCGTACATGCCATAAATCAACCACGATGCCGTGCACTGTGAGTCATCGTCATAACTCTGGTGTTCCGAGAGGCCGTTTCTATAAAACATAAAATGTTGTTTTCCAGTGAGGGAATATGGATCCATGGTGCAAATGGCCACCTTTGTCTTACTGTTGTGTAACCTCATATATGTATCCTCAACCATTCGGCCAATTTGGACTTCACCCAATAAAATATACCATGGATAAAGAGCTCATATCATTGGCTTCTTGGACGTAAATCTTTTAGACAATTTCCCGGTAATAGCAGCATAGAGGGGACACGGTTACTCATTGTTTGTCATCAAGTATGAAGGATTTCTATATGACTAAGTTGGTTACCATACTACTTAAACATCATGATACACAAAACAATCATTGATCTATTACATTTATCATCAGATAAACCTTGTGTGCACTGCTTACACTCCCAGTGTAAATAGCGTCACCTAGAACTGGTAATTACCATCTCTTATCTTCTTTGTCTTTGACTCTTGTAAATACGCGTATACCCTTATTATTTATTCCTTTTGAATGGATGTTCATCATTTTCCACCCATCCACCTTGTCATGAGTAAACACGGGGAATACCTACGATTAGATTATGATTATTATTCTTCCACTATCTCCCATTCTGATCTGCGTACAGCCACAGAACAACACTGATGTGTGTTAAGGACAGCACCACTACAACAAAGCACCATGACCAGCAGAGCTCAGAGGGTCTTCTGCTGCAGCAGGTGTCCCCCCTATAGTCAGGCACTTCAACATCTGCAAACCCCCCCCCCACCTCTCCCCTTGAGGAGCCCACCCTCCACACCTTGGTGATGCACACACTCTTTAAAGCGTATTTGATGCACACACATAAACACATGCGCACACACACACTCACACACTTCTAGAGGAGGAGATACTGTGTGCGAATGTGTGTGTGTGCGTCTGTGCGTGTGCGTGTGCATGTGTGTGTGTGTGTGTGTGTGGAAGGGGGGGGGCGGTGCACTAAACCAATTTCCAGCTGTCAATTAATGAAGATCAACAGTGGCTGCAGGTCCAGGCGTACAGAGGGGCTCAGGTCCCCTGGGGAGACAAAGACACACACACACCCACACACACACGCACACACACACACACACACACACACACACACACACACACACACACACACACACACACACACACACACACACACATACACACACACACACACACACACACACACTGTGTCCACTGGCCTCCAATAAAATAACAAGAGAGGAAGAGAGGGATCTGTTTACCGCACTAGACTGAGTAAAGTATGAGCAAACATCCTCCACCACCACCACCACCACCACCATGTCTAAACTGTGCCTGTAAACCTACAGGCACAATCCCCGCCCTCATCCACACCCTGCTGCTTGGATGTGCACATGTGCACGCACAAACACACAAAGACACACACACACACACACACACACACACACACACACATAGACACAGGAAGGGACCCCACACAGACACCACTCTTCAACACAACAGGGACAGTGCTTGAGCGTTCTAGCCTCAGCCCAATGTGTTTCTTTGTGATCGTGATGTCAGACAGGCAGCGAATGCACACTAGTAGATCAAGTGACCTTATGGACCAAAAGGCCCCAGGGGACATTGGCACCGATTGGCCTCGGCTACTGGCAGTCCAGTAGAAGCCAGTCGCTGCCGGCTTTCCCCGAGGCGTTGACTCCCCCACAACCACCACTCAGGGACGGGAAGCCAGTAATGCAGCA
>NC_044069.1:9688695-9693695 GCF_902167405.1 Gadus morhua
CTATATTGGCTATATATATATTGGCTATATAAACCTACAACACCAATTATGTAGGTTTACATCTTTCAATGGGAATTACTATATGCAGCACCATTTTAGACACTGGAAGTTGTGAGGGTGTAGCGACTGCTGAGGAAATAAAGATGTACGTAGCGTTCAACTGCATGGAGCTGATCCACAGTCCAGACTCTTTTGGACTGGGTGGGGTCCCGACCTCATTTGTGTCAACCCCACAGTCCACTCTCAGAAACCCTACCTCAATGTTAGAAACCTCCTTTTAAACAGACTTCTGCACTTGGTTGCTTGGTTTTAAAGCACTTTGTTTCTAGGCCTCGTTGTGAACTTTATTTGAATGTTGAGATCAGAGCCCAGCTTGTTGAGAGGAAAATTCTCTGTACCTCAGAGGTCTGCTACATTTGACTCCCTCCCTTTATATAGTTGACTCGCCTCCTTTTTATGGTTCATAGAGGTATAGAGTTATAGTTCCTAGAGCTATACCCGGCCCCCTATATGGCTGGGTTATTTTTATGTTTCAAGTTAGTCACGCAGCACTCGTTGCTATCTTTATAGTAACACCAATTTAATTTTAGTTCGATTCTTCTCAGTCTCACACGTGAGTGGCTGTTAAAAAACCTGGTGGCTATATTGGTACATGAGAATATTGTAATGATATTGGGTTATAAAATACATGACATTGGTATGGACATGTTGCCTGTGGTTGTGGTATTCAAAGTTCTTCAAAGGAAAAACATTTGGCATGGGTGATATGGAAATCAGTATGTCATGCACACAGAATAAGGGAGCAAAAACATGTAGTTGGCAAAAACAAAGAAAATCTTTAATTTATTATTAAATGACATAAATAAACTTATCATGATTCAAAATACAAATAGATAGGTATGTACATGTGGATTTTTTTTTGTTTCTTTCAGGGGAGTCTTTTGCCACAACCCTTCGAGAATGCAAAGGCACTTAAAGTTTTGAGATCAGAGTAGGCACACATTTGACTGCGATCACAAAAAGGCAAAAATATATATTGAAAACAATGAAGACGTCCGTTAATGTATACTATATACACACATTTACATACTTTATATGTTAGCACAACCAAAATGACCTCTTAGATATTATTTTTAGTACTGGGGGGGAAAAGCCTGTCGAAGATCTTGATTGGGCTTTGGTCAGAACTTGTAGACGTTCTTAAATAAACTTTTATTGTGAAGGACAGCGGCATCCTTCAGGATGAACTAGGATGGATTGTTTTGCACCACATGAGCAAAACTGTTTCCCAATCGCTGAGAGCAATTCAAATTATAAATAGTTAGCATGAAACCCGCTGGGGTATCATACATTGCACCTTTAAAAAATTAAATGTATAGTTCTTTCAATTCTATTTTTCGAAGAGGGTGGGAGGGGGATCATATAGCATGTCTGAGGCATGACATCAATATAACTAAGTGTACGTTTAAGGGTTTTCAAATCCTTAGACGAAAAAAAGGCTTTTCAAGAAGCTCGGGAATGGAATATGAAGGGCCCGTTCAAACACAAGAGTCCAGGCTGCTAGTTCGTTTTTTTTGGGACAATCTCTCGTCGTCTTTTTCTCGCTCGTTGTATTGTTCGATGGGTCGACAGTCCGTCTCCTGAAGAGACATCCAGGCATAGAGAGACAGGGGGGGAGTGAGAGAGAGCGAGAGCAAGATAGAGAGAGAGAGAGAGAGAGAGAGAGAGAGAGAGAGAGAGAGAGAGAGAGAGAGAGAAAGAGAGAAAGAGAGAGCGAGAGCCTAGCTACTTAGTAGCTCTGCGCTACAGGGGCCCACGACGCCGTCAGCCTGGCGATGGAGCTCTCGAACTGGGCCTCCCCCACCCCGACCTCCCCCAGGTTGGGGTCATACATGGAGGAGGGCGAGGAGACGGGCAGGGAGGAGGTCAGGCCCGTGTACGAGGATCCCCTCAGGAACTGGGAGGTCAGCCCCCCCGCGATGGACCCCGAGGCTGAGCCCGAGGGGGTCAGGGTGGTCCCGGCTACGGACCATAGGCTTGGGTACTGGCTGTGGGACGAAAACATGAATCCATCATCATCATCCCGTTCAATTGAGCTTCATCCAGTCATGATCATCAGCGTTATTCTGGTTTAGCGATTGCAGACGGCCACCTCCTGGTCGCATGTCTCTGAGTCCTCCCCGGCCTTTCCCACAATGCAATGCGCACGTACTGGTGACGCATTGCATTGTGGGGGGCACGGCTATCCTAACCCAGGAGTCCACCTGATACAACACAGAGGTTCTCACTAGGGTTGTATGGGCTGGGTTGGGTGTTGACGCTTACCTTCCGTTGGGGGTGGCGTTGGAGGTGTGGGACAGGGTGCCCATGCCCGTGGAGTTGGGGATCTGCAGTGACGACCAGCTGTCGTGGGCCGGCAACGAACCGGAGGTGTTGTCCATGTAGTTGTCTGATGGGGCGAAAAAAGAATCAATCCAAGGTCAGTTTATTGGTCGATTACGTCCATCCATCCGTCGGCCATGGGATCTCTAAGGATTGGGTCGCGGCCACAGAAATGCAGCCGACTTTTGAAGGCGCTTGCTTCTCTGAACATGTCCCACTGCTTTGACCGAATTCCCGGTCAAATCAAAAAGGGGGTGAAGATAATCACGAGTTGTATTTTATGAACACGATCCCGGAGCCCTTTCTGGAGCGGGGTCCCCGCGGCTGTACTCACTGGTGTTGGGGGTGCGGTGGGGGTAGTGGGTGGGGTACGGGGAGGTCCGGTGGTTCCTCAGGCTGGAGTAGCGCTCGCAGTAGGAGCCAGACGAGTGAGGCACCGTCCCGTTGAACTGGGTGGGGCTGCTGCTGGGGCAGATGGGGTTCTGACCCGGGAGGAACCACCCGCCGACTGAGAAGAAGAGACGGAGAGAGGTCAGATTCTGTGCTGGGGTTCAGGGTGGAGGAGTCGGGTGGAGGCCCTGGGGGGGCTGTGTTGTTGGTGGTTGTAAGGACATTGGGAGATTGGTGCTTAAGCTTGTGAATGGTTGTGGTAGAGCTGTGTTGTTGTGAACAGTATGTTAAACAGAGTTATAGCAGTAGTGTCGAAGAGTATTGTACTCACGTTGAGAGTAGCCAGACTGCTGCTGGTCCGCACTGTGATCAGGAATGTCCTTATGGTCGCTCCTGAAAAAGATAAAAACACTTAAATATCTGCACACAGCTGAAGAGTGGAATAACATATGCAGCCGTGTGTTGTAAGCAATTTCAAGTTGGGGTTTTCTTTCTTACCTTTCTTTTGCATCCAAGAACGCTTTGGCAAACGGATTGTGCTTGATCTTCAGAGCAGTGATCTGTCGGGAACAGAAGATGGGATTTAGTTGTTAAAATCAAAGCCCTGCTGTTCAGCTCACCACTTGTATGTGTTCAGTCTTTCAATGGATGCACTTTATCTTCCAAAGAAAATTTAACAACACTAACTAAAGACTGAACAACACAAAGCGAGTAAATCGATTAAAATACATTGAATATCCTAGATGAGTATCAGTGTCTTGTTAGACTGCGAGCTCACCTCCTCGTTCTGGTAGGCGGTGACGGCGATGAACTGGGTCTCTGGGAAGGACTGGCTGCTGATCATCTTCTGGATGCCCCCCACCTTCACGATGTGGATCCGCGGCTCGTACTTATGCAACGAGTTCAACATGATCTGTTGGGTGGAGAGAGAATAAGCATTGTTATGATGTGAATCAAATCAATGTTTATTTTATTTTTTCATCATTACTATTTACAAAGTGTAAAGCCGTTATAACAATTTTGTTTTCAGTATTTTTAGAGATGCGGTTGTCAGAAACCTTTTAAAAAAGATATCATGAACAGAGTTCTTCATAATAATCAATTACAAGATCAGTGATCAGTGGAGACATGACCCGAGCTATCATAAATACTTCTTAAAATTAACTATTTATTTTAATACAAATATTTCCCTTTAGCTCATTTTAGCCTACTTATTATACTGCAGCCTAACATTCTCTGTTAACACAACAAGCACTGCGGGCCTCACCTGTCCGCCGCCGTTGAGTTTGTTGGACAGCTTGACTTTGCTGAAGGAGACGGGGGCCTTCATCCAGTGGGCCCCGAAGTTGGGGGAGTCGGGGTGGATGTACACGCAGCTTGGGCTCTGGGGCTCCGGCTTGCCCCCGGGGACCCACTCCCCGTTCACGTACTTCCAGCGGTTGTTGTCCGCCGCAACAAAGTCCAGCAGGACGGAGTACATGGCGTTGGGGTCCAGCCCGCTGACGTTGGCCCTCAGCACGGGAAACATCCTCCTTTGAAACGCAACAGCAAAGCACAAACGTTTCGATTCTTTCACCCTTCAGCTTAAATTGTGGAAAATTTTGAATTTAATACCAAACAGGGATACATCCTTAAACCCTATGTGTTTTAGACCCTATTAAACCAGTACAATATATGTTCAAATTAAAAAACACCATTTCGATCTTTTCGACCTTCCCACCAACAAAACAAAATAATCCTTTGGATATAAACCAAATAACCCCAAACGAAAACAGTGCACCACGCGCGTAAAAGCGCTTCCCATCCCCAATGTTAGAGGCCGTTTGTGTGTTTACAGTGCCGGCCTCCTCTTCACTCGAACCCAGGGCCTATCCGAGTCTTCCTTACCTTCCCGTCTTGGTGACGATCATCTCGTTGGTGAGCTCTTTGAACTTGGTCCACAGCTCGGCGTCCTCCAGGCTCAGCTTAATATCCCGCTCCGACGCGTCGCCCTTCTCGCTGCCCTTCTGGAACTCGCTCTCCACGGCGCTCAGGAGGTGGTCCAGCCGCTGGTCCGGGACGGAGGAGGTGGACATATCTCCCAGTGCGAGGTCAAAAAGTACAAGTAGAAGATGAAGAAGAGAAAAGAAAAAGCAGAAGATCCGTTTTCGGTTTCACCAAGCGCTGTTGTGAGATAGACGGGTGCACTTTCTCTCTCAAAGTCCACCGCGCTGACAGTGAGATAAGGG
>NC_044069.1:9703695-9716195 GCF_902167405.1 Gadus morhua
ATAACACTATCAATAAGAAGATTTTCAAAACATGCACTTCATGTACCCTACTTACTTACTACCCTAAATACTTTTCCAGGCCATATTATTATCTTTTAAAAACATCCCAGCGCTAATAACAGCATAACATTGCCGTAATGCCTCGCTAATGATTTTTATATGTATTTTGTAAACGGGGGTGTTAAACGCTGGGGCAGCGAGAGAGAGAGGGGGACCCTGGGAAAACACGAGGAAGCGTCCCTGTCTGGACCCAACAGACACCACAGCGTTCCCCCCCCAGCTTTGATGGAAGGGACCCCCCTCCCTTTGTAGTTAGCCTGGAGATGGCTTGTTAGTCAGTAAAAGTCGCAGAATAAATGGCTCCCTAACAGGAAGCAGTTTACACGGTGACGCTCAACCTGCCTGTGGCCCCTCTATTGTCCCGGGGCCCCAGCTCCCACTTCATTACCATTTCCATAAGAAAGGACAGTAATTGCTCCTTTTCTTCTGTCTTCCCTTCATCTTGGGACGTCTCTCCCTCTGCTCTCATGCTTTTTTTGGGGTGAGCTTCTTCGGCTTTCTCCCCTCCTTCTGTAGTCTCTCTCCCGTTCCTCCACTTTTCTCTCTCTCTCTCTCTCTCTCTCTCTCTCTGCTTCTCTCTCTCTGTCTCCCATTTTGGGCGCTGACTCCAGGAGAGTCAGGAGAGCCATGAGAAACACACAGCAGACACATATGTCATGATTTGGAAATGGGTCTTTGTTTTCACATCTTGTCGTCATTTGTTTATTGAATGATGATGATTCTTGTGTGCCCGGAATATGTATTTTTATTTTCATACTAATTCATATTTTTATGTTATGTTTGTTGGTTATAGTGAAAAATATTGTTAAACTCTCTTCTGGGTCAACTTAATTTTGGTTGAATTCCAATAATTGGAATTGCTTAACTTTATCGCTTAATTCGGATATACATATCTACTCACTTAATGAAAACATAAATGACTATGATGAGAAAATTCATCTATTTTCTTGAAGAATTGTTCATCCAGTCACCATATAACATTGGCCAATGTTACTTACCCCTCTGTTTCTACAAAATATTTTGCAGGCATAGCGACTCTGTTGTAGGCCTTGGTGTACCCTTGCCCTTTGACCTCTGACCTCAATCAGAAGGAACACTGTCTCCACAGCTTGACCCCTGTGGGAACACACACTGCTCTCTCAATATATCCACACACAGCCCAATGAGTACAACCTCACACACAGCACAATGAGTACAGTATCTTAATGATGTACAGGCTGCTGTGATGCACCATGTGAGTGAGTTTATATACATATCATATAGCATATATATACATTATAGTTAATGTATACATATTATAGTATAGTAATACTATTAACACTAGTAGTTATCGTAGATGTTCAATTTGGTTCAGCCTGACTATGCCAGCACAGAATAAATTCACATTTGCTTAAGAGCCTTCCTACCTTGTAATGGAAGAATAGAATACACACACTATCCTTACTTTGAACCTGGAAGGTGACAAGAGAGAAATTCAGCAGGAATTGAGGGGGATTTAAATCAAAGGGGGGCGAACAAGCTGCGAGAAGCCACCCTCTCTCTCTCTCTCTCTCTCTCTCTCTCTCTCTCTCTCTCTCTCTCTCTCGCTCGCTCGCTCTCTCTGTCGCTCTCTCTCCATCTCTATCTCTCTCTCGTGTTTTACAGGGGTAATCCTATCAGGGATGCGTATGGGAGACACATGCAAACACGCTAAGCTGAAACGTGTCCTCTCACCCCATGCGTGCTATGGAACTCACCCGCCCCGCTGTTTAGGCAAATAACCCCCAAACACCCCAACACCCCAACACCCTGAGCCCACCATGGCGCTCACCCCTTACCCTCAGCTTGAGACAAGGCTACCCCTGATTTCAAAAATGATCATTGACACCAAAAGGAGCACATGCATTCAATTGAGAGACCGATGTGGTACCAAGGTTCTTCTGAATTAAGAAAGATTTTCAACGATTTTCAGACTGCTCTGTGTCCTCTAAGTCCGTTCATCTGTCAGGGCCCCATCATCGTGCTGTAGTTGTGTTGTGTCGTTGTTCTTGCTGTTTGTTCATGTTGTTGTTGTTGTTGTTGTTGTTCGGGCCTCACTTGGCTTGTCTGTCTCGTGGGGCGGCCTGCTATAGGTCGACCCAGAGGTTTCGGAGGCTGGGCTCTCTCGTCCCGTCCTGGGAAGCGGACCTCCCCCCCAACCCCCCCAATCCCTCGGGGTCCTGAGCTGTCCTGGCCACGGCCCCCATGTGGACCGGACAAAGGAGCCAGGTTAGGATCACCGTCTGCCCCTTTGTTGCATGGGGGAGGTGGAGGGTCTTGGGGCCTTATAGGGGGTATGCCCCCCCCCCCCCCCCCCCCCCGACACACACACACACACACACACTCACACACACACACACACACACACACAACACACACACACACACACACACACACACACACACACACACACACACACACACACACACACACACACACACGCACACACTCACACAGCTACCATCACCACAGCAGGCTTCCCATTTATTTGCTTTGTAGATTGTCCCCTTCCAGGTGACGGTGAGGTACCTACTGCTGCCCTCAGTCCCTGAACCATCATGGGCCTTGTTGTGTGTGTGTGTGTGTGTGTGTGTGTGTGTGTGTGTGTGTGTGTGTGTGTGTGTGTGTGTGTGTGTGGGGGGGGGGGTCTGTCTGTGTGTGTGGAAACGTGTATGTGTGTGTGTTATGATGTCACTTGTGATTTATATATATGTATATGATGATTTTCATTGGATATCTATTGTGGATGAGATATAGATGTGTGCGTGTGTGTGTCTGTGTGTGTATGTGTGTGTGGTGTGTGTGTGTGGGGGGGGGAGTAGTTATAAAAATATAGTAGTTTAATAAAAAATACATGCCAGAAATACTAAAATAAATATGGGAGCATCATAGCCTAATTGTCAGTTTACAAAAAGATAACATTTGCATATCTGAGTGTGTGCGTGTGCGTGTATGTGTGTGTGTGTGTGTGTGTGTGTGTGTGTGTGTGTGTGTGTGTGTGTAGATATGTTTTTATTCAGAAATAAGGAATAGACGCTAAGAAGTAAATAAATAGAAGAATATATTAACATATAAACACAATATATAAACAATCTTATAATTAAACATAGAAATTAGGCAGATCGGAAAGTGATGGTTTTGAAATAGACCAACAATATGTGAAGTCTCTGTAAAATAGAATAGAGACCAGACTTATGTCACTGTGATCTCCGTCTTCACTGCAGGGTATGTTCCTGTAAGTTCCGCTCCTTTTGTCATAACCCGCAGGTGATTCTCGGCTCGGATGCTTAAGCTCAGCTAAACCCTCCCAACACATCGGTGGAACGTTTGTACAGGCCCGTGGCATCACTGCTCTGAAGTCTCTCTTTTTTAAATGACAGTATAAGCAAAACACGAGTCAAAGGATGCTACCCTCCTTCTTGTACCGTAGACTCCTAGTTGGAGCTGCCTACGCCAGCGACGTTGAGCGATACTCCGTCCCCCCCTGGTGGCTGTGATACACAACACAACCATTTATTTTCGTATGACGTCACCTGCTGCATTATTTATAATGGTGGTTACAATAATTTAATCTGTTTTGAATTACAGACCCCAACAAATCCAACAAGCTGCCAAAGATTAATGACAAATAAACAACAAATCATATTGAAGGCAGAAAATGCCTGGTGTCTTCACGCAGTTTTTTCCATTTTCTGTTTACGCCATTGCTTTATTGTCATGTATATTTCATGGATATTACAGTGAGAATTAAATTATGAGCTCGAGATGTGTAAATGATTGATACAACACAACGGCATGCAGCGAGATTACTGCGACATGGTTTATGCATGAGGGTTAGATAACCAATAAACTCAGACATGGGAATTCGAGGATAGAGTAGCGGTCCAAGCACAGGCTACTTGTTTGAATATTCCCCTTGCAAATTTAGGACCGAACGTGAATTGCAGCGTGTATAAAATCGTTTTATTTGTGATTTATTTTTTCACTAAATGGAGAACACGTATACGGTACTAATGTGATATAACTCGCTGTTAGTGTTCTTCCAGTTACGCCAATTGTTTGGTTGGAGATCGCTCCGCACTTTTCAAACACGTTTTAAAGACTGACGTTCATCGAGATGCTAGTAGGCTTTATGAGTGACCATGGCTGCTTAAACCCGATCCATTTGGGAGGGCTTGTAGTGATGGTGAGGGCAGGGTCAAACTCAAGACCATCTATAGGTTTGAAAGAAATAATCGCGTTTCACGCACTGAATGCGCGCAGGATCATGCGGTGTCATCCACTTCTTTCTCCTATTTCCAGAAGTTATAATTCTTAGAGTTGCTTTTCTTTAAGCAATACTATTGAAAGACCGTGGTTTCAACCCCAACTCTGACCTAGCAAAAAAATATTTGAATAGACCCATGTTGTTGACTCACATTCAGAAATGGAAGTATCTGAAAACTGCGTTTAATTCAAAAGCCTTTAAAAAAAAAAGAAATGTTCTCGCATGATTTGTACGTAGCCTACTATACCGATGTTCAAGGGAATATTTCAATGGTAGTTATTTTGACGTTTTAACTCAATTAAGGAAAACTCTCATGGCTTACGTTGAGGTTTGAAAGGAGGCGCGTTGAACCTTGGGGATGGTGGATTCAAAACACATTCCTGCCATACAAATACAAATTACGTAATGTGCCAACATATAACAACAAAGATCAACTGAATAGGAATAAGTTCCAATGAGGTCTAGGCCTACCAAGCCTCTTGTGAAAATACGCCATGGATGTATTTATTTATTTAAAAATAAATACCACTTCAAAACCCTGATGCAATACAAAACAACTCTTCTTTGATGTTTTCATTGCTTCGTCCGAGACGAGCATGCGGGTCAAGCTTTAGTACAAATTGCCGTATAAGCTGTTAGCTAAAATGTTAGAAGTTGCTATGGTCTCTAATGGCGCTGCTCTTCCACAGAAGGGAACACCCTTGTAGGCATGTTAACCATCTAAGCCTGTCTCCCTGTCTGTGAGCATCAGCCAGCGAATAAATCCTCACAGGGGCACAGTGCTACATGTCAGCCATAGGCCTAGAAACAATTGATGCCTGAATAACTATGTGTTTCGTCACACACATTAAATGCCCCATCAGCCATAGTCCTGCAGTGCATCCCCCCCCCCCCCCCCCCCCCCCGAACAACAACAGCTTTGTCTCCATGGGTGCTATTATTTATTTTAAACTCGAACCCTCTATTTATTTTTAGCCCCGCCATCCATATGAAGCCGATTACGCTCCTGAGATTGACAATTTTATGCCGCCAAATTAAAAGCCCCCCTCGAATTAGCCAGATAATGGTATGCAATCTCGCTTTAATGGGTCCTGTCAGTGATCTGCAGCTTTGCTGCTCTGGCCCTCCGCGTCGGAGACGGGGTATAGGAGAGTGGACGGCGAAATCGAATGTCAATCATATTAACATAAATCAGTCAATTAGAGCGAGGAGCTCGTTGTCAGAGCCAATCAGCGGTGACGTGCCAACCCCATCCGACCTGTGACGAGAAAGAGAGAGAACGGATCATAACGCAAACAACAGGGGCGAGAGTGGAACAAAGAGAGAGAGAAAGAGAGAGAGAGATTGTTGGATTTTTAAATCAGAGTCCGATTGATTACACATTATATGTTTGTTTTCCTAGTGGGGAATATTGTTGATATCTGAAAGTTTCTATACATGTAATACTCAAGACACACTCACACTCTGTCTCTGTCTCTGTCTCTCTCTCTCTCTCTCTCTCTCTCTCTCTCTCTCTCTCTCTCTCTCTCTCTCTCTCTCTCTCTCTCTCTCTCTCTCTCTCACACACACACACACACACACACACACACACACACACACACACACACACACACACACACACACACACACACACACACACACACACACACACACACACACACACACACACACACACACACACACACACACAGATTCACAGACACTAGCACACTTTCAAACACATACGGTCTCTTTCACAGAGACACGCACACGCACACGCACACGCACAAGGCCCCTTTACTTCCCGGCGCCCGGCGGCCACGGGGACTGACTTTAAATCAAGACGAGAATTCCTGCAGTACGACAATTCATTTGTCCACCGACTTGTTAGCGGGAAGTGTGAGGAGATGGGGACGCGTGTCAATAAATCAATCCGACGCCGGGCTATATTTATGCCCACGGCGACGAGTTTAACAAGTAGAGCAGTGCTTGAAGCAATATCCTAAGTGGCACTTCATTCTCGCCTCCTTCCTGACTCCCCCCCCTCCCCCAACCCTCCCCTGCTCCCCCCTTTCCCCTGGGAGGCTTTCTGATGTTGAAGTGGGAGCAGATAGGATACTTCAGCAGGCTCGCGGACAGAGAGACGCCCGCGCTATGCCCGCTTCTCCTTCGCTCGCTCTAAAATTATCTCATGAGCCAGATATTTCCTCGGTGAACTTCATTTCCTTGTTCATAATTAAACTCCTCAACCTTAATCTGACCGACTCTTTCTTGTGGGTGGAGAGCGGGGGACACCTGAAGCTCTCGGCGCGTCGAGCCCCTTTATTATTCTGTTTCTGCACCACCTGCGAAGGGAGAGGGGGCAGCCAAATTCAATTACGTTCGCCATTCATGTTGTAAGAGATGTTAGACTCCGTTAATGGCGTTATATTCGCCTCTCCGAACAAACTGGCGACGGCTGGAGCCGGCAGCATGTGGAGGTTTCATGAGCTTTTCATGAGGGCCAAAATCGAACCTCAAACCACTTTACCGCCTTTTGTATGGTGGTTGGAATTGGCATCTTATTGCCTTAAAAAATATAAGCATTACAAAATAGGAGCCTAATAATAGCTAGAAAAACCTCGTATGATGTGAAGACGGTGTTGTGATGTGTTGTTTTACCCGCTAGGGGGCAGTCGTTGGTCGGTATAGTCTCGTGTCTGTCCCTCACGCTGGCGGTTTAATTACAAGTATGGCGGAGAGAGAGAGAGAGAGGAAGAGAGAGACATAGAGGCCCATTTCGATCAGAGCATCACGCTGTCAAAACATTTACACCATCAGCAAGAGTAGGAAGGTGAGATAACTTATCAGACCCACAATAAAGAGCATTCCCGTTAAGAGTTCGTAGGAAAAACCAACGCTTCAATTCAAACCAAAAAAACGCCAGTGGGCGGCCTAGTTCCAACATTTGAAAAAATGTTAGAGGTTTGTAATTTACCTCACATCTATAGGCTACTTCGTCATGATATACTATGTTTATTTCCCCCCAATGTTATTAATTCCAGCCTTTTCCACAGTATAGGCAGGCCACCCATCATAAATCCTAACTGTCATAACCGTGACACTCGGATGGCTGCTCTTACGTTTTATGAGCTGTAGTGCACGTGAAGACAACAGCAGGGGAATGAAGGATAATATATAGGATGGCAAGCACTTTCACCTCCCTGATGACAAGATATCGCCTGGATATGTGTCTGACACACCATGGGTGCAATAGTAGATCTTTCATTTTGAACCTCAGCGCTTTGACATTGGTTTACCCTGGCTCATATCAAGTGATATCATACACGTGATGGCAAAAATGTAACCGTGTTTGTGTGTGTGTGGTTGTGTGTGTGTGTGTGTGTGTGTGGTTGTGTGTGTGCACGCGTAAGTGTGCTACTAAACAACCAGAGACAATGGTTTAAGCTGTGTCTCTATTGTGTGTGCTTCTTTGTGAACCTGGTTTAGTGTGTTTGTGTGTGTGTGTGTGTGTGTGTGTGTGTGTGTGTGTGTGTGTGTGTGTGTGTGTGTGTGTGTGTGTGTGTGTGTGGCATGACTTAGGCCTATAATGTGTTTTGTTTCGGAGTGTGTGTGTGGTGTGGAGAATCGGGGGACACAAGACAGTCACCCAGCCGGCAGAGGTATTGTCTTGAGCGGTGACCTCGGCCACTCCTCCTCCTCCTCCTCCTCCTCCTCCTCCTCCTCCTCCTCCTCCTCCTCCTCCTCCTCCTCCACCTCCTCCTCCTCCTCTCTGGACTGTGAGGGGACACCCCACATAGGGCTTAAGACCCACAGACACATGCTGGGTGTAGGAAGTCAAAAGGCCTACGCATGGCCGCTGACCTCCACCTCAACCCCACTCCGCCCACACCGCCCCCTGCAACCCAGCCCGTGCCCGGCATGTGGGTCAAGAAAGTGTGCGCGTGTGTGTGTGTGTGTGTGTGTGTGTTGAAGAGAGGACAAAGGTCAACTTGTCATCGGAAACCCGCTGCATGCTGGATCGATGTGGTCAAGCGAGACGTGTAGGTTTGAACCGTTTGCTAGGAACGGTTGTGTTGTCTGTGGCACACCTCAGTGCTGGGGGGGCTGTCCGTCCACGCCCCCCCCTGTGGATGGGGACAGGCAGGCCCGTGCATCCCTGTGCATGAAGCACACCAAGATGAGGGATTAGTATGC
The DNA here is from genome assembly GCF_902167405.1 of Gadus morhua. NCBI lineage: Eukaryota > Metazoa > Chordata > Actinopteri > Gadiformes > Gadidae > Gadus > Gadus morhua. The sequence goes on from NC_044069.1 coordinate 9,712,217, forward strand.
TATGACCTGCTTTATAGTCCGCTCAAAACAAAAGCACCCCCCCCTCCCTCCATACACACAGACACACAGACAAGCACTCTCATTTTTTCAGTTGTCTTGATTGTCCTACTCTCTTTGTCCCAAATATATATATATATGTATAGCTTATTGAATTTCAAGTCTACACATGAATGGGGATCAGGACTTTGTAATGTTTTTAATGTAAAATTTAATTTTCCAAAAGGTATCACATCTTTTTGAGTGTAACCTAGTTTTTCTTCCGTACTTACAGACACACTCCATCTGAATTTCGGGATTAGGTTTCGATGTGAAATTGTTTTATGCCGTTGTATGGGACAGATGGCGGTTTCATTCAGGGCTCAATTTTTTTGCCTGGCAATCTCTTTCCAAACCAAATCAGAAAGCATCACTTGTCACTAAGGGGCCTGGGAATCTCCTTCTGCAAGCTGACACGTCTATGAAGTCACCCAGACATGTTTTATAATTATCTATAATGTCACGGCATGTATTAACTGGAGTCTACAGCAAAGTGTGGTTGTCCTAATGCTTGCTATTTGTTTAAATTTGGAATTCAACAGGGATTTTGAATAGGTATTTCCTTTTCTATTGCAAGTAACAAAGGCTAAAACTATCAAGACTGGTAATAATAGGTTAGTAACCATCATCAGCAGACTCATCTAATATAATAGGTCTTCAATCAATTGTATGGACGTTAAAAATAGTTAATCCTTTATCAATTATATTTATGGGAATCAATATGATTGTATCAATGTGAAATTGGAAAACAATAAATATGCCCACTAATAGTAAATCCTTTGTACAATAAGGGTGATGCCCCCCCCCCCCCCCTACTATCAACAAACGTTCTTTCCTTTGGTCCCATTAGTTTAAAAGGGCTTTTCAGCGCGAGGGTTCTGTTAGTTTAAAAGGGCTTTTCCTCTGCTCTCTCTTCTCTCTCATTTAGTCAAGGCGGGAGTTTACAGGAACAGCAGGCAAGCAGGCCCTATCACTCGCGGACCAACACAGGAATGTATTGTATGTGTTAGCAAGACAAGACAGTGGGTGAAATAGTGCCCAAGTTCATTAAACCTCTTCCACAGACATTTTAACATAGTATATACAATACTCCGTATAAGGAAGGTCATGTCAATTTATTTTAGATTCGTATTTGACCGCGCAATAGCAACAGAATTTGTATTTTTCTGTTGTAAAACAGAGTCACATAAACGCACACAAGTGAGCCGCGGAGGAATCCTTTAAGGTTGTCAGTGTGTGCTTCGGCGCTGAAGGCACACACAGTAAATTGAAGCTAGAATCTCCGGTAAAACCCGGAGTGGACTTTTGAAAATAAACCGAAACAAAAATAACATTGAAACTAAAATATGGACGATGAAACAGAAACCGTTATTAGAATTACGCAAGTAAAACGATTATGTAATTGTGCCATGTATTTGTAATAACATTTCGTTCTGCAATTTGCTTAGATTTTCTGTGCGACTATATATAATAGTAGGGAACAATTGCAGTACTCTGACCTCTAGCAGAAAATCTCTGAACAGTGTGGAAGCCAGGCACACCACACAACTACACGGTCGGGAAATGGTAGGGCTACATTGCTGAAGTTCTGTGTAACTGTGACAAGATTAGGTTCATATCTATGAGTTATCTTCTAGACTAAAATGCTAATAAGGATGTTTATATAAGATGGTATTTTACTATTTTTAAGAAAATAAAATCTGTTTCTGCTTATAAATCAAAATGCAGCTGATATGCTTAACATTCAAGCCTCAAGGGCTTTTCGGGGTAAAGAAGCATTGAATATACGTATCTCTCTTAGATTTGCATACCGGTATGATACATATTATTGAGTTGCATAGAACACACTCTAGGACCGAAAAATGTTCATCATCTAGTTTTACTGAAAGCCCTTTGATTGAATCAACATTTTTTTGTAGTATATTTATTATTATTTATATGGCCAATATGGAAAATGGGCAAATAATACACACACAACACACACACACACACACACACACACACACACACACACACACACACACACACACACACACACACACACACACACACACACACACACACACACACACACACACACACACACACACACACACACCACACACACACACACACACACCACAGGGAATTATTTGGCCAAGCAGTAGAAAAGCAACATGTCTTCTGTTGGCTATCCCAGGGTCTCCCCTGGTCTTTGGTTACTAGTCATGGCACCAGGCCTCGATGATGTCAGACACTTGTTGTGAAGGGTATGGGCTGTGTTCAATAAAACGTTTTCAGGTTGGGGAGGGTTGATGAGCACGACCCCCGTTTAATTTAGAAGAATTGAAGACCTGATACGGGGAGGTAGAAAATATAGGGGAACCACGCCCAATTAAGGGTCATGTGATCCCAACCGCATGCACTTGTCCCCATGCCCTTCTTCTGGTCAGCTGTCCCCCCCACCCCCTCCCCCCACCCCCTCCCTCCACCTGTCAGCTTTTTGGTTTGCCCGAAAACGCGTTTCATAAAGTGTCTATTTGAGCAGACCTTGAGGAACGATTATCATAACTCATCCTTCAGTAACTCAGGTGTGCCCTTCTCTTGCGCTCTAAGGCTGAGTATATAACGTTCACTGGGAAATTGTCAGATGGAATGGATTTATTTTTCTGCTGTTGTTGTTGTTGCTGTAGTAAACGTTGTTATTAATACTATTAAATAATTCACGTAACCTCTTCGCAAACCGTTGATCGAGACCTCGCTCCATCCGACTTTGCATCGCGGCGATATCCCACGGGCCGACAACGCAGGGGTCGAAGGTTAACACCCCTATCTGGGCTCTCCATTTTTTTTTGATTTTTTTTCAGGGGCCCGATCCTTTCTTCTTCCTCAGACCCCATCTCGCCTGCCGGGTTTGCCTGCGCCCCGGCACGGTAATAGACTGTCACGTCTGGCTGACACAAAGTGCTGCCACAGGAGCCGGGGGTTCACCGCACACCACCCCCACCACCCCCACCACCCCCACCCCCACCCACCACCACTCTCCTCCTCACTCCCCCCGCTTAGAGAGCCCAGCTGTCAGAGGGTTACATAATAACGGTGGCTGGTCGGGTGCTGGGCCGGACGGCTTTGTATTCCTGTCGCCGCGTGTGATTGCTGGGGGGGTCGGGGGTGGGAGGGGGGAGATTAAGCAGCAGGCGTGGAGTCACAGTTTAAGAGGGTTCCTTACCTGGGCTCCTGCCGAGAATATGGACCAAACAGAATGGGAGATTTGGGGAATGCTTTTAAAGTTGCTCTGCCGGGGGCTTGTGTTCGCTCTCTCTTTTCACACGGCGCATAATGTGTGTGTGTGTGTGTGTGCTTTTGTGTGTGTATGTGTGCTTGTGTGTGTTTTTGTGTTGGTGGGCGGTTGTTTCTCTTTCTTGCTTACATGCTTGATGTTTTATGTATTGGCCGTGCAGAAAGACCACCGAGGGAGCCTCTTTCGGACGCAATGACTCCCCCCCCCCCCCCCTACTTACCACCACCACCACGACCACCACCACTACCACCCCAACCACCCACCACCGCCACCATCCCCGCCACCACCAGCACCACCACAACACAGACCCTCTTTAGAATTATTTCCGAAGGTAAACAAATTAAGAGATTAACTGAATAGATTTTCTTTTTTTGGTAAAAATTAAAAAGATAGCGGGAGCGTGCTTCTTTTGGCACAACTGCATCTTGATTTCAAAGGTGGACATTGGTAATAGTTCCAAAATGGACAAGTCATAGAGTGTTTTTTAAATGTATTTATATAATTCAATGATCCCTGTTACCCCCAAACCCAAATCCAATGGACATCTACAATCACAGTCTTGATCCCGCAGCTGAGAATAGGGGGCAACTATGATTGCAGTAAATGCACTTTAATACTTATTATAACGTTATTGAACTGGAAGCCCTCATGATATTAAGGGCA
>NC_044069.1:9721195-9788001 GCF_902167405.1 Gadus morhua
AGCGCACTTGCCCTGATTGGACGTCAGGGCTCCCCAGTGAATACAGTCTCTGGGAAGAGGCCTACTGGGTGCCTACTGGACTTCTCAAAGTGGCACTTCCTTCCTTCACACACTCCAGACTATGCTTCAAACTGCTGCCTGGTAACAGTCTGGACGCAGCCCAAGTTTCCTTTAGTGTATGTGTTTGTTGTTATTGTGTGTGTGTGTGTGTGTCTGTGTGTGTGTTAGAGCGAGAGAGAGAGAAAAAGAGTGAGCAAGGGGCTGCAATGTTGACATTCTCTCTCCGTATGCGTTTGTGGTGACAGATTTTTGTGCATTGGCGTGTGCTTCATCACGTGATCGCAGATGACTGGGAAACAATGTGTGTGTCACACTATTGTAAGGTCTGAGCGCGGTGTTTGGCTAGCGGGAGAGGGTGTGAGCGCTTACGTGGATGGCCTTTGCCCGTCTCCATATTAAACTCCACTCTCGTTAGGAAATTCCACTCCACATTACTGGGTTGTCTTGACGATCGCGTGGCTCCCTTCCCAGACTGATTCTCAAGGGATTAAAAAGGAGGCCTTCTGAATGATCTGTCATCAATTAACATGCTTACCGAGAGCGACACTTTTAATGTTTGAGAGGGAGATCAATTCAATATATGTATGGGAAAAAAATGAAACTTCCTTTAGCAGCAATACAGGCTGAAATAAAGTCACATAAATCTGTCATTTATCTTTTGTTGTTTTGGTTTCATATTTAACTATTTTTTCCTTCATCTTTTCCTGTCATATTTGATATCATGAATTGGTTCAGCGCATTTTATTTGTTGCTATGCAAGTTATCAAAATCCTTTGATGTGGTTTATGTCTCCATTGGTAAGTTATTGAATTCCTACTTTTGTATCATCTTTGCCACTTCATAAGGGAATTCCTTCCCGCTCTTCCTTATCATATCCCATTCATCAACTTACCAAAAAAAACTAAAACTTTGTTTGAATGAGACAGTGGTTGGGGCTGTGGTCATGTGATCCGGGCTTCCCTTAGGCTGGGATCCAGGCTGCTGCCATGGCAACCGGTAAGAAGCCACTGGTGCTGGAGCAATGCATCATGGTCATCTCAGCCTCGACCGGGACATAGCATAAACACCCCTGAATCATCGTCCTGGGACAGATGGTGTGTGTCTGTGTGTGTGTGTCTGTGTGCACATAACCGAAGTTGGAGATGGTGGTGGTGGGTGGGTGTCCTGCATACACCCTCACTGACTCCCTACCCGGAGCTTTGTCGTCAGCGGCTTGCTGAAACCATAGCTTTGATAGTGTATTTTCCGCTGTCTGCTGGAAACGCTCTATTTTTCAAATGCCAACTCAACAAGGCGTGGGATAAACGCAGCAGCGTGTAGGAGGTGTGAATCTTAGCCTATGGCGCCAAGAAGGATTAGCAGATACAATGAGGCAGGTTTTCGTGGTAATGCTTCCATCTACTCCTTCCTTTATGTGTTGATATTTGAAGCAACAATAATTGCCTGAGAAGACAGTCTTCATAGTATCGGCCCTGGGCTCTTCTTCAAATTAGTCTATCATCCCACATTGATTTAGGCTAAGTAGGCTATAACACAATCTCCTGGTTGAATCCAAGTCAACACAGGCATCACAGGTGGCAGTGATGTTCCTCGGAAAAGCAGTCCTGAAATGGGCTTTCTAAGTGTGCAGACTTGTTCTGGTGCATTCAAGAGACGATAATTTCTTAAATGACTACAGAAAACTTATATTTTCTTATATTTTTGTGCCTCATTTATGCTGACCTCTTCAGGCGAACAATGAGGAGTCTGAATCGAAAATATGTTTCAAAACATGGTATTGTCTGTAACAATAGTCTTTACCACAGGGACCACAAAAACATGTATTGGGTTCGCAATAATAGCCCATATAAAAACTGTGCATGTTGTGGGGATGCATGGGGAGCCCCCAGAGGGAAAAGGCCCAAACACATCATACAACCCCCTGGTTGCCTATGTTTACCAAGTTTATGCTAAAAAGAAAGCATTTTCCAACCCCCTTCACTGCCTGTCTGTGCTTCCTTCTGTTAGCATGCACTCTCTCTCAAACACTCCCCCTCACGCAATCACACACACACACACACACACACACACACACACACACACACACACACACACACACACACACACACACACACACACCCCTCAGCCTATACGTGCAGGCAGAAAGAGGACCCCACCCCCAATACACCTCTCCATTCAAACACATACACATACATGCTTCTTCATAGCCCTCAAATCATCTATTTATATTTTTTGTTACCTAAAACAAAAAAAAACTTTAACAATGAAAATCCCTTCTCTCCCCACCCCTGTCCTCTGAGTGAGAAATGTCAGCCTGGGCCCGGCGACGCTAGCTCGCTAGCTCGCTGCCAGAAAGCCCTGCATTGTAGAGGAGAAAAGCGAGAGGCAGTGCTGTGCTGTGCTGTGCTGTGCTGTGCCGCCCATCCCCCACGTTCAGATAGCAAAGTTCTGCTGCTTCTGCAAGCAGCGAGGTTGCTGCTGCTGCTAGGAGAGCGAGCAGGCAGGCAGGCAGAGAGAATGAGAGAGGGGGTGGGGAGACAGCGAGAGAGACAGACCGAGAGAGGGTGGGAGTGAGAGAGAGAGAGAGAAAGAGAGAGGTTGGGAGTGAGAGAGCGAGAGAGAGGGTTGGAGTGTGAGAGAGAGAGAGCGAGGGGGGGGGGGGGGGGGGGTTGGGTGGTGAGAGAGAGCAAGAGGGAGGAGGGGAGGCAGAGAGAGAGAGCGAGGGAGAGAGTGTGCGTGTGTGTTCCCATTAATTGTGTTAGCCACTTTATGCATTCTATTAAAACCTAAACCCTCGCTCTTCATGTTTTTAGGATTAATTAAACGTTGAATCTATAGCATTCTGTGTTGAATAGCATACCATTTGTCCATATGGTCTCCACCCCCCCAACACACACACACACACACACACACACACACACACACACACAAACACACACACACACACACACACACACACACACACACACACACACACACACACACACACACACACACACACACACACACACACACACAACCCTCACTACTCCTGTTTCTCTTTTTTGTGTGTCTTCACTTCCTGCTCTGCGACCGGCTCAGTCCATCCCCCATCCTCTTTCCTATCTTCCCTTCCCTTTTGCTGCTCTCCAATTCTCTATCTCTCTCTCACACACACACACACACACACACACACACACACACACACACACACACACACACACACACACACACACACACACACACACACACACACACACACACACACAAAGGGTGTAATTTTATGCTTGCCTCTACTTTCCTCTCTGCTCCTTTCGTTTTGTTCATTGCAACACGTGTGCGCGACTACACGTTGGTTAGCTTATTCTCTCCAGGAAATAACCTAGCTGCCCATGTTGCTCCAATTCTGTAGCAAGCTGATACGATTAAGTGCACAAATGAACATAACACGAGGAACACAGCTCATGCATGAAGTAATTCCCATTGGTTGGCTGAATAGCTGAACATGTGCTATTTCAAGGAGTTTCTTACATGAAAGGCAACACTCTTTGTGTGTCTTATTATCCAACATATGGATATGTGTCTTTATAAGATGTAAAAGTATAGATTTAGCAGAGCTGAATCTATAAGGAATATGTGCATGGGTGATTCGATCACTCTTTTAAAATAAATTACAAATCAAACTCAAATATTTCAGTCTGTGAAGCACCTCAGTGTACTTCTCATTAGAAGCACAACAAATGCTCTTAATAGCACAATAAATACAGTCCGGCTCCAGTAAGTGGCTGCTCCGCTCCAGAGTTTACTTCTAGCTCAGCGTTTCAGTAAAATGGCTGTGTCTCGCGGAGCCTCGTGCTGGTTTGGTTGGTTTCTAGCTCACTCTCTCGTTCTGTAACAGAAGCCCCCCCACATTTGTGTCGGTGAATTTAATTCCCTGGCTCTCTATTTATATTCTCCCTTAAACTTTTAGTTGAAACGGAGTCGCCGTGGATACCGGATTCGGTCCGGAGGAAGGGGGAATGAACCGGGGCACGGGTACATTGTTTAAATAATTGTATTTATGTTCAATGCTATTCAGAGTTTGATTGTGAGTGACTCGCAGTGCTGAGAGAGAGGGAGAGAGGAATATCATGGCCGCTCAGGTCGCCAGCGCCGCCACTCTCAACACTAGCCCGCCATCGGAACTCAAAAAGCCGGATCGGGACCCGCAGGAGGAGTCGGTACCGGGAGAGAAACAACATGAAAATAAGGAACCGGGATCTGACAGCGGATCACCGGGCCAGAAGGAGCTGCAGGACGGGAGCGATGCTGGAAATTCTGGGGGAGGAGGGGATTCTGACATGAAGAACGGGAACGGGAATTTACCAAGGGTAAATAATAACAGCAGCAACCAGAATGATACAGGGGGGCCCGAAGGAAATAACCATCCCGGGATGGGACACCACCACTCGGGCCCCTTTCCTCCACCTCCTTACGGTTACAACCAGCACTACAGCCGGGCCCCTTTTCATCAACATGGCGGACAACAAAGCCCTGGCATGGCAGCTGCATCGGGGCCGGCAGTGCAACCAGGCAGTATGATGGACTCTTACCCTCCTAATTCACACGAGCACGGCTACCCAAACCATTACAACAACTACAGCCCATTCCCAAATAGGACTTCTTACCAGGGCCAAGGATACGGGGCCATGAATTCCCCGCGTAATAACCAGCCTCCGGCGGCTGGGGGGCAGCCAGGCAAGCAACAGCCCGCAGGAGGAACCGCTGCTATGGCTGCCTCTTACAATAATCAGAGGTATAACATGGGAAATCAACAACCTACATCTACACCAACTTTAAATCAGCTGCTGACCTCTCCAAGCTCTGCGAGGAGCTATCAAAATTACCCTCAAGGAGACTATAACAATCAGGAAGGGGCCAGCAAGGGACCAGCAGATATGGGAAGCAGTCAGTATGGTGGGGGCCATCCGAGTTGGCAACAAAGAAGCCATCATCCTCCTCCCATGAGCCCGGGAAACACTGGACAACCTCTTAACCGAAATCAGGTAAACTTTACTTACAGTACTGACCTACTTTGAGTTAGTTAAAGTTACTCAACGACTCTCCAAAGGGACCATAGTCTTTCATATTGCAATGGAACAGCCATTGTCCATGTAGCAAGATCTCTAAAATGGCTGCCTCTCTCTTTCTATCAGTACCACCCCCTGCAATAATGTTTATATGACATAGAATAAGCATCAGTTAGTGTTGTAAACAACTTTGTAGTGACTGGGGTCTCGGTGTGACTCGAAGATACGTCCAGTGTGAGGTAGGGTAGAGTTTGTCGCAAGAAATTTGGGTGGGTGAACTGACATTTCCTTGTCATGCTCGGTCTGTTTCACTCCACATGTAGTTTTAAAGCGATGTCCGACTGATTTGTCTCGGGATCCACGTTAAAGTGGGTTTCATGAAGTGCACCCTGTGATCCAAAGTTTTGTCAATAAGAGACTGCCGTGACACTAGGATAACAAGTAGATGCCAACGATAACGATGACTGTTAGACACATTTGCATATGCATAAGTCACCGTGACGTTAAAACGTGTTTTCTCTAAAATGCTACCTTACGGTGAAAGTCTGGAGATTGAGAGAGCAGCGAATCGCAAAATGTATATCTGTGGAGGTGTTTACATCGTATCAAAGTCTGATTTCGATCGAGGCGGTTCTCTCCTAATCAAGGGAGGTGTATTTGTCCGGGAATTTCTCTCACTGTTCTCCCCATGTGCCGCTTGTAAACACGGCCAGTGATTTTGTGCTGGCAAAGTGCAGATTGCTTTGCTCTGGGATTTGAATTATGGAGGTAAAATCCTGCTGTCAGAGCCAGGAGACAGTTGGTCTTAGGTTGACATGCGAGTCGAGATCTGATTGGCTCCCAATCCTCCGCTCCTGGCCATTTATAATTGCATCTAATGCAACGCTGCGAGAGCAGCTCTGCCCAGCTCCTGTTATTTCACGCTTTCACAATAAGGCATTTCGAGCATATTGGTCTGACTAAATGCATGCGATTCAACGTAAATGCATTTGTATGCATTTGTGTATCAAAATAGGTATTTATGTGTTCGATGTAACGTTTTTTTTTTTCGAGTTTAAATGATAAACTAAACGAGGCTGACAAGATATGTAATACGAATAAACGGTTCATGTTTGAATACGTTTGTTTTTTTAAACGTTAAAACATCATGTTCTTGGGCTCCCCACTGCAGTAATTTGCATGTTGACACCGTTTTAGTCTCATGTTTTTATTTCCTCTCCTTTTTATCTCGTCTCTGCGGATATCTTTTTTTAGTAAGAGAAATATCGGCTAAACCAGATTAATTATGGGGGACAACTGTGGATGACTTGTACCCCTAACTGACCCTGTTACGGTATAGGTGCTAGGTGTGGTCTTTTTAACCTCTCTCAGCCTTTTTTAACCACTGCTTTCAGATCAGCTAGGTTGAAGTTTAGGATAAGCTGGCTCTGGCCATGTTGGAGATTGGAACATGATGACCATCAAAATAGTTTTGTTTTTGTTTACAAAGCAGTCCTTTGGTACCATGTCAATTTTAGTTGGTTGGTCCTTGGTTTACATAGCCAAATGAGTACTATAGCCAGGTCAACACGACCAACATGCAGCCCTCTACTGCGGGGATGATTGCAATGAGACTCTGAGAAAGCTCCCTGATTGTTGTTTCTACTTTTTCTTTGTGTTTTCCTCGACCGTTGCTGGTCACATTTACAACAGGTAGAACCAAGATGGGCACTGCTCAATCACTCCCTGTCCAATCGCCATTGGACACTGAGATGGTAACCTGTAAACAAAAACATGAGGGAGATTGAGGAATGATGATATTTTCTGCAGTGACCGTGTTCTGCAAACAATACTCAATAGGCAATTGAGCTGGATTCTCATATGGTAATGTTTCTATCTGAGGTGCTATGCACAAAATCCCAATAACTAAAACAAGGATGTGGATGCACTTAATGTTATAATACTAGACGTCAGGAAAAATATCAAAGACTTTGTTTTGGTCCAGGCTGCGTTTTAATATGCCATTTTCTTTATCAAGTCGTTTTTTAAAAAGCTTTTTATTTGATGGGTTGGGTAAAGTGGCAACCGTTGATTCAGCATGCCATCTCCAATTATGGAAGAATAGTACTGTGGAGCGGTGATTTCCGAACAACTCAACATCGAATCATTGGGTACAAACTGGATGCAAGAGCTGCTACATGCTTTTTATTTATCTTTGGAAAAGCAACTTTTGTAATTGCATTTTTCTTAATTTCCCTCATCTAATTTGGGAGAATGGTCTAGGGGGCATTTTCCATTGCAGTTGTGTCTTGAGAATCAGCCGTAACCATGACCTACATTTAGTGAGTAGCCATCTGAAATTCTGGGAAGTCCCGTCCCCCCCCCTCTCTCTCTACTACTAATGAGAGTCTGTGTTTCAGTGTTGGTAGACCTGACTATTCAACACATTGATCGGTTACCTGGGGATGTCTTTATGTATCCCATTCTGTTGATGGTTTAGTACCTCTGAAGTAATTGCCAAATCAAACCTGGCAATTGTATTTTCTTTATTTCTTTCCTTGATGTTTCAAATCCGTACTTGGGATGTTGACACTTTATTCCAAATTCATCATTATTAAAGTAAAACATTGTTTCCTGTAAAATGTTAGCAGCAGGTGAACCTCACAGGCTTCTTTTTCGTTTGGTATAATCAGAGGTCACAACGCAACCCAAAAAACATTGATCTCATTTAACGCATACAAATTAAAACCTATACAGATCAACTGTAATTATCACCAGCCCTTTTTGTGTTCCTTTGTCGTCCTACTGGGCCCATCCTCAGAAATTGACTTTTTGGGTTTTGTGCCCTCAGAACAGTTGCATACCCTTATTCTGTTGTTGACTGGTACAATCCCAGAGAAGAGCAAGCCTTGCTTGTCTTGCCGCTAGTACGCCAATCGCTCAGGCCGTATGGTTAGAATTAACACCTACTCTGGTGGTGTTAAACGGGTAGCGGGTGAAGGGCATTTGTTCAGAGTATCGTTTTGCGGTTGGGTTTGTTCAGAGAGCATTTTTGAGTCGTGTTAACCTGTTGTTGTTCCTCGATGTCGAAATCCATTGACTGCCATTGAGTTGTTTGCATCAGTAGTAGAGTTTGTGTACAGAATTGTCTCGTCTTGAGTATTGCATATGCTCAGGGTCCAAAATGAATGCCTGCCACCAGCCAATGAACCTTCAATCATCCTATATGCGTGACAGAAAGAATGCATTTGGAGTTGCTTAAATCCGTGTCAACTAGGAGTGTTATGTGATCACCTAGCATTATGGGTCTGTCGACACGGTTTAGCGTGTCTGTTTTTGCGGATTGACTGGCTAACTCGATGTGGCAGCCAGCCGATCAAAGTTCAAACTTCACATGTGCATGCTTCTGACCGGCCTTGCGGCAACAAGACGGTTTGGGGGCGTCTTGCGGCATAGCCCTCGCTTTGATTTCGCCATCCGCGCTTGGTCCGCGGTTAGCCATAGTTTTGTTACGACCCAATGGCGGCTGTTACGAAAGACTTGTTTTGGTTTAAGATGACTGTAGGCGCCAAGCCCTCGAAGTACTCCTTGGCTCAGAGGGTAACCGGCCTGTCGGCCCCAGATGAATCTCCTGCCCTAGAATATGTTAATTGAGTGATGCCTCGGTGCTTATATTGGGGTAGTTTGTCATGCCTCATGCACAAACCAAGTGTTCTGATGATGAAGTATGGCACGCCGGTGGTAGCTGCAGGTGTTATGATTGTGGGGGGGTTCCCCCACTGAAAGCCGAGGTAGAGGGGAGCCTCTTTGTGGAAGCCCTGAGGCCCTTTCCGGCTGCCTTCGACTAAATTGACTGAATGAAGTCATAAACCAAAAATGTACGCCTAGTTTAAAAAAAAATTGTATATTAAAAAACAAAATTGCTGTATGTAAGAAAAAAAACGCTTGAGCACTACACCAATGGAAGAATTGCAATAAATGTAACGGTATAAACAGTTTTCCCCTAAAACCTGTGTTTATATCTCTGTTATAAGATTCATATCACTATGATGGATTTTTGGAGCATAAGCCTTGGGAATTGTCATTATGAAGACAACAACTTTGTATTGTCAAACAATTTGTTTTTCCGGCAGGAGAGGTGCTACTATTTAAGAGGTGTGATATCCTCCAACGGTCCCACCTGATGGTTTATTACTGCACAGCACACACATTTATTATTTCAATAAAAATGTATATTTTGATCGTCAAGTCTTTACTTGCTGTAACGTATTGCCTTCTACAGCAGTTGGATGAGGTTTAAAGGACACAATGAAGGATTTTTTACCGTGTTGCCATTGCCTTCTCCTTCGCTATTGCTGGTCAGATTCTGTAAATCTACGGTTTCCCATTTTTGAATCTGTGATTTTTAAACAATGTGATTGGTAGTTTAATTGCTGATTCCAAAGCTCTGGCCTGGTGATATGGACTGCCTACGGTGTTTTCCGACAACAGCGTCAGTGCAAAGGAGACACTGGCCTAGACGTGATGCCATTTGAAATTGCAACACACCATATCTACATGTTTTTTATTTTCATTCATTCAAAGTGTGCTAAAGCACAACCCTGTCCAAATGTTTTTACGTGTTATTTTCTACCACCTGCTTGCTCTCATTTCGGCAGTCTTGTCCCTTTTTTATTTTCTCTCTGTGGCCGGCTGGTGGTTTGGCTCCAGGGTGGAAAAAGAGGAGTGAACTCTGGAGTTCACCCTCCACGCTCGTCAGTGCTGAGTAATGATTCCCCCGCCTCAGGTGTGTGTCTGTGTCTGTGTGTGTGTGTGTGTGTGTGTGCTCTCTCCACGTGGGCACACATGCACACAGTCTCTTACTGTGTGTTTGGCCAAACAAAATCGGTGTCAGTGATACTCAAGGGAGGAGACGGGGGCGAGTGTGTGAGTGCTGTATTTTGTGAATGATCTTCCTAGCTCAATTCCCCCCCCCCACACACACTCTTGACAGCTGTGAGTATATTTATGTATAAAGTGCAATGCTCACGTGTGTGTGTGTGTGTGTGTGTGTGTGTGTGTGTGTGTGTGTGTGTGTGTGTGTGTGTGTGTGTGTGTGTGTGTGTGTGTGTGTGTGTGTGTGTGTGTGTGTGTGTGTGTGTGTGTGTGTGTGCTCCACGTGCCATCCATCTCTCTCTTCCTCTCACCACTCCTCTTCTGTCGCTCTCGGTCCCTCCCTACCTGCCTGCTCCGTCTGTAAACGTAAGGCTGGTCCATTTTTAGATGATCAGATATCATACGATTTCCGCCCCCCCCCCCCCCCAATATAATGCAAAAAGACTCAAATGTAATCAAGGGTCAATAATCGATAAAGAGCAAGCTAATAAAGGTCTTTCATTTGACGGACCCATGAAAGTCTGAAAAGTTCACCCAATGAGATCTCTATCTTGTGCAGCCTGGTTTGGATGTGACTTTAATGGAGCTTCCTCAGGCCTAAAATTTTTTTTGTTTGGTTCCGGTTTCCGACCGACCCTGTCAATGTATGTGCGACCCAAATTATTTTATGAGTTTTATAAAAAAAAAAAAAAAAAAAAAACTTTTTTTTTTTTTTATGTAATTATGTATTGGTACAGCACCTCTATAATTACGTTTTGGTACAGCACCTCTTCATTCTGTACAAGGATGAGCGAATTTTCTCGTTTTTAAATGAAAACAACCTACCTATCATTCGCTGCCGCTGGAAGAAATAAAATAAAAAAATAAAATAAATTCCCTACCTACCCATGACCTCAACTGACAACCAACAGGAACCAAACTTTTTTTTTTTTTAGGCCTCATAACATTACGAAATATCCGTTCCCTCCTCCTGTCGGCCTTGTGTTTGGTTTACTTCTTCGTCATTCTCCAGTGTAGTCAGTTTAGCAGGGCACAGCCTCTGTGTCGTGCTGTACAGAGTGGGGCACATTTGGCCTGATGCGGTCCACTCTACATGGTACTTCTGGAATAGCTGAACAAGGGTGAAGTGGCCTCCGTAATTCTGGCCCGGACCCGATGACCAGAGCGAGGCCTTGTTATTCCTCAGCCCCCATTGTAGCGAACGACTTGCTGTGGCACATTACCTTTTCACGAAAGGACCCGGGAAAAAAAGCACGCCCACTCTTGCACATTGTGAATGCACTGGCAAAAAAAAAAAAAATGGAAATACTAAAATTACCTCCGCCATGGACAAATGTCACACTCTGGCTGTTGCGTTTGGGCTACGTCGAATATGAAGGTAATTCATTTCTTTTGACATTTACCTTTTTGGAAATGCTCCAGATTAGCATAGTAATATCCCCGTTCTGAAATACAGCTGTGTGTGTGTGTGTGTGTGTGTGTGTGTGTGTGTGTGTGTGTGTGTGTGTGTGTGTGTGTGTGTGTGTGTGTGTGTGTGTGTGTGTGTGTGTGTGTGTGTGTGTGTGTGTGTGTGTGTGTGTGTGTGCGCGCGCGCGCCTGGTGTTTGTGTATGTATATATCGTTTTCCTTGTGTAAAAGGTAACCTTTTCAAATATGTGCTGATATGTGTTTATACCGGAGAGATGCTCACGACACGGGGCTTCTATACCTGCACAGAATCCAAAAGCCTTCCAGGTGACTGAGCGAGATGAAGGGAGGGGCATGTGAACCCTGCCTGGCAATGACGCTCTACAACCAAACGGGCTCCCCCCCCCCCCCCCCCCCCCCCCCAGCCTTCAATTTCTCTGATTACGGTGCCATTGCCTCGATGTGCATAATTACCTGAATAATTAATTGACTCCTATTTAACGAGCAATGAATTATGTTCATCACTATTTATTGTCCGCGTTGTCGCTAATGCCCAATTGGATTGCTCAACCTTTTTTTCATAAAGCACAATAAGCAGTAATGAAATGCAATACGGTTGCTTTTGCAAACGACCATAACCATATGGTTCTTCCCTCATCCACTCTCCCAATTTGGCCTTTCACACCAGGCCTTATGGCTGATGAACTTAAAGAGGTGTTCCAAAATTATCCCAAGAAAATGGCAATTCGTTTTCTTGAGAACAAGTTGTTCATCCCAAGAAAGACTCAAATGCATATCAGAATTGCAATTGCTCCTTTTCTACAAAAAAGTTTTGTAGAAACTCGTTTTGTTATCTATATCAAACATCCACCAAGGCACTGCGCTATGAAACTAGTACCGTTGGTTTCTCGCACACATCACGGCCCTCCCGCACAGTTCTGCCATTGTCTACAACTGCCGCGTCAGTGGGGTTTGATAAACATGGGCGTGTCACCGCTATGGCTGTTGTAACTGTCCTCCCATAGCGCTCCTTTCTTCCCTTCACCTGCCGATTTGCATTGCTCTGGGCCCAGGTGTAACTGTTCCCTGTGTGTGCGCAAACACACACACACACACACACACACACACACACACACACACACACACACACACACACACACACACCGACCACACACACTTTTGAAGGTTTGTGTGGTTATTAGATTGTTGTGTTTTCTGCCATGTATTCACATTATATATATATATATTTATTGGGCAGTTTTTGTCGCCATAATCCAACCCAGGGACTTTTACAACCCTTAGAAAGTTGGACCCAACTGCAAGTCGTCAAGTTCGCCCGGCACCTGCTGTTATCCAACGGGCGGTTTGATTGTCTGTTGGTTGTCTGCCAGAGAGAACGGCTAGGGTTCAATGTGCAACGCTGGCGGCTCAGGTGCTTTCCCGCTCCCCCAGAGCACTGCTGTCGGCCAACAGCGTGCGCGAGACAGTCGGACCATGCCCGGCCCAGCAACAGCCATTGGGTAATGTCACGCTGGGTGATATTCCCCTTGAAATAATACAAACTTTTTCGAAATGACGGAGAAAAGAAAACTAGTTTAAGTGTGATACCATACTTTAATTTTAACTTGCTAATTGACAAACATTTCGTGCTATTTATTAAATTGTGCAAAAAGATTCCCCATGCTGATGCATTTTCCTCGTTGCCCCGACCCACGCTGTCCCATATCCTTCTCCTGCCTCCCTCTCTCTCTCTCCTGCCTCCCTCTCTCCTCCCCCTCCTCTCTGCAGCTCTATCTCACGCCGGCACCCTGTCTCCGCTTTGATCCCTCCATTACTCTATTGGCCCACGCTCTCACCCACCTTGCCCTCTACAACGCAAGAGTACCCCCTCGCGGAGCCCGTGTCTCTTCCCTGTCTTTGGTGTTTACAGGGAGCATCACGCTCGACTACCAACACTGACAACAAAGACAAACAAACAAACAAACGAGGGAAATCAAGTAGGCTTATGCCGCCGCCATCCCCTCGTAGAAAAAAAAGTCTTTTAGCATTCCGCGGAACAGCTGGGGAAACATCTGTGTGACTGGTGTTAGTGGCACGCTGTTCTCTCCCCCTCGCTCTCTCGCTTGCAATACTTTACTTTTGTGGCGTCGTGCGGCGGTCCGCTGAAAGCTGGATCCACAGAGGATTGTGGTTGGATGGGACTCTTGATTGCCTTAATTGCCTTTTGTCATTTGCCTTTTCCGCTCCCTCTCTAACCCAATGCTTTGTTTATATTTGTTATTACACAGCTTTTTCCCCTTCCCTACTTCCTTTTAAATCCTTTTGCAACCTTTGTATGTGTGTGTCTGTGTGTTTGAGATGCAGCTGCAATATTTACATTCATGGTTTGTAAGAAACAGTTTGACTTGTCAGCATGTGGCCACATGTGTCCACATTTGCAACTGTTCCTTCTTTGTCATGCTGGGCTCTTCGACCAGCTTCGTCTAAACAGTGTCACACCAGGGATGTCTCTTCATCCTTTCAGAGAGGTTGGAAACTCTGTGATCCTTGCCCTTACTCCCAGTGAGAAAGCGGCTCTCTTGTTACAGTAAGGCTTCTGGTGTCTGGCCCAGACCAAACGGACTCGGAGGCCAACACTAGTGACGTGTTAGGGACACAACATCTGAGGGTGGCCTTTACTCCACGTGTGTGTGTGTGTGTGTGTGGGTGTGTTTGTGCGCGCTCACACAAGGAGTGTTGAGCGAGGACAATGGTGTGTGCGCACGCACGCGGGGGCGCGGGTGAAGCCATGTGGCGGATTAAATTAGCAGCAGTTGTTTACGTCCCACCCCTCCAACCGTCCATCTGCTTGACTCGGCCCACTAAGCGCGATCTCTGCGATCAGGCATCACTCCAGACCCCCCCCCTACCCTCACCACCCATACACACACACACACACACACACACACACACACACATACGCACTCCTTTTATACACAGTGTATACTTAGGCTTAAACAAACCTGGATCAGAAGCCACGTGCGCACGTGCACGTCACATACACTCATACACCCCACTCAGCCTCACCAGTGTCGCGGTCGTGAGACAATACACTCTGAGGAAACAGCGGCTGCCAAGGAGTGCCCTGGCTTTCCTCTATGCAGATTAGCCATGTGCTAATTGCATGTGTTTATATATTTATTTAAGGGAGCATGACTGCGCGGTGAGTGGCCGTGGGGAGGAGTTTCCTCTGGCAAGTTGATCAGATGAATGGGCGAGAGGGAGAGCCAGAGGGACGGAGCGTTAGGCCACGTGTCTCGTTTTGATGGATGACAACGATTTACCTTAATCGCCTCCTCGGCTTTCGTGGGACCTGTAGGATAACCAAATTCAGCTTTTCACCCCGAAACACCTCTTCCTTTCCCTGGGGTCTTATTTGTGGGTGTATCATCTTGGCTACGGTTAAACTGCATTGTTGTGCTGCCTGATCAGGGCTAAAAGTGCCCTCACCAGCAATTCACTTGTGATGGCTCAACGGCAGCACATGGGCATCGGGGTGTCATCTCGCAAGCTTAGGAATCGACCCGGTAACCCTCCAGTTACCATATAACCTATATCATGAGCTAATCCGCATTTTATAAATTAAAATGGGCTGCATTGTTTCGCTTTGAGTCCTTCTATTAATTGGGCCGCCTTGCAAATTAGCATCAAGTGGTATTGGTAGTTTTCTTTATAGTAGAGGAAACCGCAACTGGCCTGTTTGCTATGATATCAAGTGTGAAAAGGAATCTCCCAGCACCACAAACCAGCATTTTTCTCAGAAGCCCACGTTTGTGATAGAAATGAAACACACAAGCATAGTCCTCTGATGCCCATAGATGAATGGGGAATATTTGTATCACTAAAGGTGTTGTCTATCTAATCACAAATCATTCTGACAATGGTGTTAAGTAATGTCGGTTTGATGACCTATTACTCTTTGATGCGGTTCTTCTTCCACCCCATAACGGCGCTGGACCTGAACTTCTTACTCCTTTCACTGGTTGTTTTTTCACCAGCAGAAGTCTAGTTGGAGCAGAACACCAGTTTGAGCAGAAGACTAACCCAAGCTCATAGTCTTTAAGTCTGAAACCCCACCCGGCTGAGAAAATATAGTGAAACTATAGTAGTAGTATTAGTAGTAGTAGTGGGGAACTATTCATTCATTTCTACATCCTGTGTTGAAATGCCCCTGTCTAAATGTCAGTTTCCGTGTCTTGCCATTAAAAAGCATCACAGGTCATGCATCTCCCGGCTCAAAATAGAGGTGTGAATACCATGTTTACATTTTTTCCCTTCTTGAACAAAAAACCCCGTCATTTAACGATTAGTCAACACCGTTATGTAAATTGGCTTATCACTCTATCCGCTGATCGTTTCTCCCCATCATTAATGCCAACTGTAGTTAATCAGCATGGCCTCCATGTGCTATTAAAAGTACTCTCCTGCTTCCCCTTTAAGGTTCAGCCAACTCCTCAGCGGACGGGTGAATGGAGGGACAGGATGATTAATGTTTCAGAGCCCACACGGACTCTTGCTGCATCAGAGCAGCGGCGGCGGCGGCGTCCGTGAGGACCGCATGATCTCCAAGAGATCGCTTAGCCACGTGCTGGGCCCTTTATGGGCCCCGTCAAAAGACAGCGTAACCGCTCAATTAGCTCATTAGCGGAGGCCCTGGAAGTAGACCACCCCCTACACCCCCCCCCCCCCCCCACATGTTTTCCATGTTCTACCTCCCGTTTGGACAAGCTTGGCCTCCTTGCACAAAGGGACGACGTGATGCCCCGTGTTGGGGAGGTGCAGAGCTCTGGGTTGTGTCAACAAACCATGATCTAGCTGTACTTCTGGTGTGTGTGTGTGTGTGTGTGTGTGTGTGTGTGTGTGTGTGTGTGTGTGTGTGTGTGTGTGTGTGTGTGTGTGTGTGTGTGTGTGTGTGTGTGTCAGTTCAGGGGTGTTGGGAGCAGGGTGAAGGTACTCTGAGGTATCGTATGGCTCTGGCCCAGATCCTTCACACCAACGTGCACCCACAGGCTGACCGGGGTTAGGAGTGCACTAAAGGTCACCAGAGTGTCTGTCTGTGTCCACTGGGGCCTGCCACCGCTTACACCCCAACGCAGCCCCCTGCGGTCCTGGTGGTAAAGCGCCCTGGGGAGTATAGTAACACCTCTTCCCGCCCACAGACACACACGGGGCGCAACACTAATACCACGTCCAAGGAGCTGCAGTGGGAGGTGAGTCTGTGGGGGGGGGGGGGGGGTCGAGGGATCAGTTGGATGTAAAACCAGTAGCGGAGCATAGTCCCGGCGGCGAGTTCCTCTCCGTCTTGAGCATGTGATCGGGACGGGGTGGCCGCTGTGTTGCCCCACTCCAGATCCCTATTGGGCTGGGAATTTACCAAGAAAAGGGTTTGGTAGTGTGTGTGTGTGTGTGTGTGTGTGTGTGTGTGTGTGTGTGTTTGTACTCTTGCGAATGTGGCACCTCAGACTCTAAACCCCGTGTATCCGCGAGCGTCGGCGTCCATCATGTCCTTACGGCTCCAGAAGACGGCATCGGAATCCCCAGTAACAACAACATTGAACCTGTTGCATCCCAACAATGGCATGTGCGTTTGTGTGTGTGTGTGTGTGTGTGTGTGTACACACGCAAACACATGTCCACATTCCCCAAACCGCCCCCACCCCCTGCACCTCCTTCCCATGCGCTGCGCTGTCATTCATAGAGTGCCAAAGCCCTGCTGCTTTACTGAAGGCCGAGCGGAGCGCTGGCCCGGGTTCAAACAGCCGTGCAGCTGGGACCTGTTACATTTTCGGCACACTGCCCTCACTCTTCGTCTCGCCCGGCTATAAATAGCACGGCGGTGGTTGTCTTCCCTTAACCAGGGGAAGAGGTTTTTTTTTATTTTTTCTCCCTCCCCCGAGCGAGCGAGCGAGGGAGGGATGGGAAAGGGAAGGGGAGAAAAAAACAAAAAAAAACCACACACAGATTAATAACCGTGGGAAGAGATGGGAGCGCTGTGACTGCTCGCCCGAGGTCAGCTGGCCTTGAGGTGTTTGCCGCTTCAGAAAGCAGTGGCTGCCGTTCTTCTTTCCTTCCCCCCCCCCAACCACCCTCCCACCCCCCTTCTGCTACCACCGCCGCAACGGACGTCGTCTGGATGCGCTCGTCTGCTCGTCGGCTAAAGTGCCGCGGGGATACAGCGCGCGTTAAATGACCCGCGAACGGCACCGGTTAGAGGCCACTCAGACATGCACGGCATCGTCCTCTCCGCCGCTGTGTTTCCCTTCTGAGTAAGGGGTAGTTCAAGCTTGCAGCTCGCAGCACACACACACACACACACACACACACACACACACACACACACACACACACACACACACACACACACACACACACACACACACACACACACACACACACACACACACGCATGCGCTCACAAGCGCTGACCTTGGCTTCAGTTGCTGATTTGCAAAGCCTTCCTATTGTGAATTCGCATTTATTATTTTTTCCTCTGGTTTCCTCCAGTGTGGTGGATTGGCGCAGACTGCTTACATGCTACTTCCAAGCCACAGGGCTCTGCCAAGGTCAAGCGCCCCACCCTCCCCATTCCCAGCACCACCTCACCCACCCTCCCACCATCCGTCAGCCTCCCTGGTGACGTCCCCCCAGCTGTTGGGGGGGGGGGGCCGGCTGGGTATCCAGCCACCACAGCCAGACACTTCCACTTCCTTGAACGCTTATTGGAGAGGGACGGGCACGCACGCACGCACGCACGCGCACACACACGCACCCCCCCCCCCCCCCCCTCCCGGATGACTTGAGTGAAACCCTATCCCCTCACTGGCACAATGATCTCCAGGCGGGGAAGAAAATCGCTCCTGGCGTAGAAATGCTTGCATAGTAGACTTATCCCCTCATTCATTCATGGCCAGTTTTTTTTTCCTCCTTCTTCTCTCTGCCTTTCCTTTTCATTCTACGAGTTAATCCAGTCTGAAAGTAAACCCAGAGCTCTTTTCATCCTGCGTTTTGTTGTTTTTGTGTCTCACTCTCGAGTAAACCCCCCCCACCCCAAAAAAAAGAAAAAAGGGTTGCTTCGACATTTCTTATTAGATTTGTTTTGGCCAACGCTTATCTCCACCAAACCCGGTCCGCACACGTTCTGACCCCGGAGGTTCGTCTCACGCCGGCCTGTGTTCGTTCCCCTCTAGCCTCCGGCTGCCATGGATCCGGCGGGGAAGATGCGGGGCCAACAATACGGCGGGGCCAATCCCTACTCCCAACAACAACAGCAGCAACAACAACAGCAGCAGCAGCAACAGCAGCAGCAGGGGCCACCGTCGGGCCCCGGGGCCCAGCAAGGTGGCCCCTACCCGGGGCAGGGTTACGGGCCAGCGGGCCCACAGAGGTACCCCATGGGGATGCAGGGGCGCACCCCTGGCGCCATGGCTGGCATGCAGTACGGACAGCAGGTCAGTGGCTGGTTTGAGCGCATTGTTTCACCCCCCCCGCACATCAACTAAACAAACGGCCGACGAGCATCAAACACCCGTAAAGTGGACGGATCGGTCAGGGCGAAGTATGAGAATAAACCCAAGACGGAGTCGCCCGGTTGATAATCGCTAAAGTTAATTGTGCCGAACGTGACGTAGTGCGTCGACCTAATGTGTCCCGACGAGGTCCTGAATGGGCTGTGGCACAGCCCATTCAGCCCGAGCACCTTGCTCCGGGCTGTGCACCAGGCAGCTCGGTGAGGCAGCTCACGGAGTGTAGTGCTGAATAACTTGAGCGCACCGTTAGGGCGGGGGGGCTGGGGGGGGGAAGATCATTTCTAGGTCGTGGCGTAGGTGAGCTTGCACGCTTTATAAACGTCCCACAAAAGGAAATGCGAAGAGGAGGGTAATGCCTCCCCGTGACCCTCTCTCCTGCCTTTGTCAGGTGGGCACAATGCATCCACTTGAAGTGGTTCCGAATCGTCTTGTCGTCTTTCAGAGGCTGTATTGCTCCTCACACAATGTGGCTGTTGACCTTTTTTCTTTTCTTCCGTGTTGTGTGTGTGTGTGTGTGTGTGTGTGTGTGTGTGTGTGTGTGTGTGTGTGTGTGTGTGTGTGTGTGTGTGTGTGTGTGTGTGTGTGTGTGTGTGTGTGTGTGTGTGTGTGTGTGTGTGTGTGTGTTTGGTTATTTTTTACTCTACCTCCCGCGCAAGGTCAACTCGCGGAGGGATGGGAAAAAGATGCAACGCTAGGTTGAAAGTGTTTGGGTTGGATCTGAAGGGATCCGGTGTAACACCCCTTCGATTTTAGTTCTTGTTTATACGGAGATGGTTTTATGTTTAGAGTGTAGGTTTTATCTTCTGCTGCTAATGGAATAGTAATTGCGAGCAAGGCCGTGCAATATATATGTACCATTTGCAATATATGAAACGCACAAGGGATTTGTAGGTGTTACAAAATGTGTTGACATCTTCAGTGATCTTAATGAGCTATTGTTTTGCACCTCTTTGTGATCACTCAAGCTTCCTTAAGGTGGTTGAGCCACTACTCTCCATTGAGCGGGAGCAAATGCAGATATTAGCCTCATAAACCGATGGATTATAGGGCCGATTATAGGGCTGATATCTCGGCCTTCCGTCCAGCTTGTTTTTTTCTTTGGCTGGCATAGGAGGATCAGCAAATGGACCTCAAATAAGTCACCCTAAAAATGTAGGCATCTGCATGCATGCACTGTGCAGTAGACTGGGCCTCTAGCGCCACCTAACTTTAAATAAACCCATGGTGGCCAACGAACACAAGGTTGGCACGCCAGGGCAACTAAGTGACATGGCTAAATCAGAGCAATGGACGGCGTTTGCTTGGATAACGGTGCTCTCCTGAGTTGTTTGGTCGGTAAAACAAACACTAAACCGTGTCCTGTCAGGGATGTGTTGAACAAGACACATGACGCATCGGATGCTTGATCCTTTTGGTTAACCCTGAGCTTCTACGTCCGTCCAGATGTCTGCCTACGGCCAGCAGGGTCCTGGGGCCTACGGGCAGCAGGGCCAGGGCTACTACGGCCAGCACGGCCCCCCGTCGCACCCGGGCCAACAGCCTGGCCCCTACCCCAGCCAGGCCCAGGGCGGCTCCACGGGCCCCTACCCGCAGCCAGGCCACCCCTCGCAGCCGCCTGGTCAGCACGGGCAGCCTGGAGCGCCCTACCCTCAGTCCCAGGGCCCGCCTCAGGGTCCCCAGCCCCCGTACAGCCAATCCCAGCCGGGCCAGCCGCCGTACACCCCTCCATCTCAGCAACAGCAGCCTCCGGCGCAGCCTCAACAACAACAACAACAACAACAACAACCGCCGACCCCCCAACAACAACAGCAGCAGGGTCCAGGTCCCCAGAGCCAGCAGGGGCCTCAGGGCCAGCCTGGCTACCCCCAGAGGGAAGGACCCGGGCAGCCCCCACAACAACAACAACCACAACAGCAGCAACAAACACCGCCACAACAACAGCCACAGCAGCAACAACAACAAGGGCCTTCGCAGCAACAGCGCGAGCAGCAGCAACAGCGCGAGCAGCAGCAGCAACAGCGTGAACAGCAGCAACAGCGTGAGCAGCAGCGCGAACAACAACAACAGCGGGAACAACAACAACAACAACAGCGGGAACAACAACGTGAACAACAACAACAGCGTGAACAACAACAACAACCTCCGCAGCGGGAGCAGCGGGAGCCTGGGGGTCCGTCTCCCCAGTCCCAGCAGCCCCCGGGCCACTCGCAGCAGGGCCAGCGCTCGCCCTACTCCCAGACGCCCCCCCAGCAGCAGCAGCAGTCCCCCTTCCAGAGGTTCCCGCCTCCACCACAGGTAACCCACCCTCTGATCACCTTCACAACCCCCCCCCCCCCCCCCCCCCTTCACATACTCCCCTCCCACCCACCCAGCCCCTGTAGCGACCCGGTGTCACACCCCGCTAGAACGAGGTGCAAGAACCCCATTTCGAGGAAACCGCGGCCAGGTAGCATTTCAGAGAAGGGGGTTGAAAGTGTGAGCACGAGGGAGAGTGGCTTCAATGATTTATCCGGTAGATGATTGACCGCTCCGGTCCTCTGTCCTCCTCCTCCTCCTCCTCCTCTCCGTTGAACCCAGGAGCTCTCCCAGGATTCCTTTAGCTCGCAGTCCAGTGCCCCCCCCTCCAACCAGCCCGTGGCCTCCAACAAGAGCAGCCAGGAGGACAGCATGCAAGGGCGGCCTTCCAGTCTGCCGGTGAGCACATCCTTCATTCACTTCCATTTCCATTTGATTGCATGTAATGTGATGTGGCGAAGGGTAGGGAATGCACTCACCGCGGGTCACCGTCGCTCGCTGGGGCCAGCTCCTCCATCACGTTCAACAGCCCCTGTGTGCTATTTATAGACGGCGCAAAAAATCATAGCTGGTACTCAAACTGACCAGCGACCAGCCAACCACCATTTTTGGCTGCCATTCGGCGTTTTACTTCCCTAATTATATCCCCCCTTTTTTAATTTATTTTTGCCCCTAGGCCGTCGGGGCATGCAAGGACTTTCCCAGAGCTAGGCATCCGTAAAAACAAAACTAAACGTTGATGGTGGTCTGTTCACCAACCGTGACACCTTTACACGTCGTGGCTTTCAACTTCCCCTCGGCTACACTTGTCCACACCGAGGCGTGCGGTGCGGTTCGCGGGCGTAAAGGAGAGGCGCTCTTGCGTAAATGCTTTCCTAATAGTCATTTCAGCCATTCTTTAATATCCCTTTGGTTGATGCTAATTTACCTATATGGAAACCTGAGGAAACGAGCCAAAGCGATATCGCTCCCTCTGTATGGCCGGTGAACTCTTCCCTGTAAACTCAACCGAAATGGAACAGTCTGTTAGGGTGGCTTGATTGCGTTGTTTGAACCCCAGCTACTGTCCTCTTAAAGACCCCACTCAGATTAGGGCAGGCCTAGTCTGAACAAGAAACAGGGAGGCTTTCTTCCCACGACCATTCCTGCTGAACCGGGCGTTGATTATACATTTACCCGAGAAAGCCGGTTTCTGGTATCGACGCGGCCTGAAAAGGAGGCGGTTGCCATGGCGGCGTTTCCCGGGGTCGGGTGGCTGAAGGTGTAAACCCTTGTCATGGAAGCTGCGTTGGCTAAGGACAGTGAGAAATGGGTCTGGTGCGGGGGGGGGTTTGGATGGACATTTCCATTTGCGTGTGGACACCAGTGCAGTGAATGAGGGGGAATCTTCGTCTGAGTGATTGCTGGTTGTGTGTGGGAGATGCCTGGAGAGGGAGAGAGTGAGCGAGGGAGGGCGGGAAAGGGGGAGAAGCGGATGGAGGGGGGATGGGGGGGGGGGGGGGGGGGTGAGAGGCCTAGAGGTACTTCTGCCGTTGGTCGAGGCGAGGGCTCGGCATGTTTATTTTTTTTCTTCCCGCTCTTCTGGGGATTCCCCCTGTCGGCTCGGTTGCGATTGGCCGTGTGAGACCTTAATCTGTCTGAGGGCTGGACGGCCCTATCTGTCTCCCTCACGGTCCCTCTGTGCACTTTGCACACACAGGATCACGCACAGAAACGGGAACACACCACACACACAGGAACAAACACACACGAGCAGACACACGCACACAAACACCCACACACACACAGACACACATACACACAGAGCACATGACACGGTACTGATTAGACACTGTCAACTTTAGACACACACACAAGCGCGCTTTGGCTAATGAAATGATTTAGTGAGACGTGGAGGGAAAGGACTGGGTCACCTGGTGACGACGAGCAGCCAGGGCTGAGTGGACAGAACTAGCAGCCGTTTGTAGACGTGCCCCCCACCCCCCCAGCCCTCCAGCCCTCCAGCCCCCTACCCACAATACAAACATTCACCCACCTGTATCCTGCTTCCTCCGTGAAGTGGCTCCTCATTGGAACGGCTGCACCTAATGCATGTTTAAACAAACCGGGGCTGGGAGAGGCTCGGGTCGGGCAGCCACGCGGGCAGGGAGGGTGGATATGTTTGGAGAGCCGTGTTTGAATGTACCAGAGGTTCCCCACCTCCACCACCATTCGATCCACCCAGCGCTGCCGTGGGGCCAGAGCCTCGATGGCAAGCACACACATGAGACGGCAGGGGAGGGAAGGCAAATAACAGCCGGCAGGCACAGAGCCTGCCAAGCAGGTCAAGCGGGTTATTTTCCCAACCCCAAACAGACTCCAGGATACCACACACACACACGGATACTACACACACACACACACACACACACACACACATGCTACTTATCTGCTCTGCAACGGCAGTGCTGTCTCGCACACCTAGTGACTTCTTTGACTCTGTTGTAGTTTGCACATTTTGTTAGTCCCTCAAAGCGCCGGATGTGCTCGTCTAAAGGTGAAGCCCTGGGTGTTTCAGGTGTGGCTGTGCTGTGCCGCTGTACCATTGGCTCTTGCCTGCATGTGTGTAGACTTTGGTGTATCGGGGCCAGTTGCTCACCGGCCTACCGAGCGCATGGTAAGCCGCGTGGTTGGCTGGGCTTACGTCATGAAGGCTTGTGTGCGGACAACAGTGAAAGCCTGTGCTTTGCGGAAGTAAAACCACACGGCCTGGCGCCGGAGCAGGAGACGAACATCATGATCGTCTCTTCGAGGGTAGATGGGCGACACTAATAACAATGAGGGAAATAACGCAGAGCCACCCTATATGGGCCTTTTCTCGTTGTAATGGCCTCTTGGACATGGGTTTTCTCTGGGGGTTGGGCTCAGGGTGAAGTGGTGGGTGGTGGTGTTGAACCGCGTGGTCCTGGGAGGGGGGAGGGGGGGGGGGGGGGGGGGGGGGGGGGGGGTCTGTCCCGCTCCTGTCACTAGCAGCCCACCCCATGTGACTGAACCCTCCCTGGAAGTGACACTTTCCTGTCGCCATCAGCCCCGTGGGAAAGGGTTCCAAAGGCAGGCGCACACACACACACACACACACACACACACACACACACACACACACACACACACACACACACACACACACACACACACACACACACACTCCTGCTTTTTTTATCTTCTCTTGTGCTCCACCAGGTCTTTTTGTGGAGCCCTTTCGTGTGTGTGAGGGGGGGGGTGGGGGTGGCGGGGGGGTTAATCCTGAGCGCCCCTCCCCTCCTTAGATGTGTAGGAGCTGTCTGAATGCGTCTGGACTGGAGTCGAGGGTCACATGTTGGTCACACACACTTTTCCTCAACCCCCCTCCCGACACCCCCACACACTTCCCCCCCCCCCCCCCTTTCCCCTTCCCTGCGGCCATATTGCCACCTCCCACTTCCCCTCCCAGCACGGTCCCCAAGCGTGTCCATTGTCTCTCCCGTTGGAGCACAATGCTGTGGTGATGAGCTGTATGGGCTCCGGCTGTAGGTAGGGTCTGTTAGCTGGGAGGCCTTGGTCGAGGCTAGGAGGGCCTGGTCAGAGCTAAGAGTTGCTAAGAGGCTGCTTCAGCACCCAGTGAGGCTATATAGGCTTAGAGGTTTTTTCTACTCATCAGAATTGCCCAGCATAGAAGTGAAATTGCACCCAGAACAGGTAACTGCAAATAATATGGTAGAAGCAAGAGTCTGGAGCTTGAGAGCAGAACAAAGACGATGAAGTGTTGGGCCGAATGCGTTTCATATAGGCTACGTTGAGCGTAATGCGTTCATATAGGCTGCTGTTGAGTCGAATGCATTCATGTGGACTACTGCTGAGCCAAATAAGTTCATATAGGCCTCCCAATGTCTCTGGCTGATGATACTCCCTTGTTGCTCCTTCAATACCCCTGCCTCAATGAGACTCCTTTGAACCCACAGGACTTGACCTTTCAAAGCCCTTACATCTAGGTTGTGAAGGATGTATAGAGTTTTAGCCGACACGACGCCCGACACAAGCAAATATATGTTAACATTAAGCGGAAGAATATGTCTGAAAACGTAACGACTACAGCAAAACATGCTTCACACGACGGTATTGGTGAACTACAGTGGACAAACCATTGACTCATAACAAACGTTACCTGGAGATCACCCTGCTGCAATCATCTCCCAACTATCCATGCATTGCTATCTTATTTTCAAATTTGACCAACAATGGGAATTATCAGGAAAAACGAGAAACACTTAGCACTAGCTTTTGTGTTGTGGACATGGAGGAACGCTCAACTTGTTAGCGGACATCCAGACGCTCCTGCAGTCCACCACTCTCCCAGAACAACCCCGGCCTTCTCGTACCTACAAACTCGTCCTTTTAGCGCCAGGGTTGCCTGCATAATAGGCCCAGAACTGTTCTGATCCCCTCTGCAGTCACATTCTATGCCTGGCCGTAGCCTAGCCTAGTTTAATAAAGCCACACAACAATCGCTGCTGACTGTAGCTTAGCCCGGCCTAGTTTAACCAAACCACGCGGCAATCGCTGTTGACTGTAGCCTAGCCCGGCCTAGTTTAACCAAACCACACAGCAATTGCTGGTGGCTGTAGCTTAGCCTAGCCTAGTTTAACCAAACAGCACAGTAATTGCTGGTGGCTGTAATCTAGCCTGGCCTAGCCGTAGCTCGTAGATCTGGCTGTTGTAGCCACGTTCACGTTCAGAGACGACACTGGAGTGGTTCGCCTTCTAGGCCGAGCCCACTTCTACTCGCCACCAAAACCAGCACCAGCCTTATTCTCTCACGCACCCACCCCATACTATTCTCCCTCTACTCACTCCCACGCTCACACCACCATGTGAGACTTGTTCTTCCTTCTTGTAATACTATACTTGTGT
Organism: Gadus morhua; assembly: GCF_902167405.1. Lineage (NCBI taxonomy): Eukaryota > Metazoa > Chordata > Actinopteri > Gadiformes > Gadidae > Gadus > Gadus morhua. Next base: position 9,747,351 of record NC_044069.1, read on the forward strand.
TTTCTCTCCATTTTTTTCGCGTTCTCACTTTTTTTGTGATGACTCTGCCTGCCTGCTCCCCGCTATCCTTCCTCTTTTTCAAAATCTATATCTCTCTCTTTCTCTCTGTTCGCCTGCTTTCTGCTCTTCCTCATGCTTGTGCTTCTCCCCCCCCCCCCTCCTCGCGTTCACTCTCTTTCTCTCCCTCGGCTCCTCTCCCTCCCTCCCTCCCTCCCTCCTTTTTTTTTCTCTCTTCTCCCTCCCGTTCTCTTTAAATCAGCTGCACACTCTTTCGCTCTATCTTGCTCTCACTCCGTCTCTCTGTCTCTCGGTCTCTCTTTCGCCCTATCGTTCTCTCTCTCTCTCACTCCTCTCTCTCTCTTTCGCTCTTGCTGTGCCGTCTCTCGTACAGCCTGTGCTCTATCTCTCGCACAGCTATCTCTCCCTCCCCCTATCTCCCTCTCTCTAGTGCTCTCTCTCTCTCACAGCTATCTCTCCCTCCCCCTATCTCCCTCTCTCTAGTGCTCTCTCTCTCTCACAGCTATCTCTCCCTCTCTCTAACGCTCTCTATTTCTCTCACAGCCATCTCTCTTTCTCTCTCTCTCTCCCTCACAGCCATCTCTCCCTAACAGTTCTCTCTCCCTCTCTGTAAATCAGCTTTGGTAACGCAGCTCGGCTCAGCCTTGTTTTGCGAGGGCTCTGCGGAGCGGCTTTCGTTATTCAGAGTCCGGGGCCGGTTTCCTGTTGCTATTCTGGGGGGCCGTTTGCTTCCTGCCTGCATGTGTGTGTGTGCGTGTGCTGGTGCATTCAGATTCCCGGGTGCCTCGGCCTCTCTCGTTTGCTCTCTCCCTCACTCTCTCTCTCCCGCGCGCTCGCTCGCTCGCCCGCTCTCGCTCACAAGATCACTCTCACTCCTCCTCCTCCTCCTCTCTGTTCGGCTCTGTTCCGTCTCTCCTCTGCTCTCTTTCCCTTTCCTGTCCCTCGCTCTCGCGCTTTCCCTCCACCGCCACTGCCTCCTGTATATGATTTTTAATTAATGTACTTGAGAACATTCAATCTGCTGACAAAGTATATTGTTTTGCATTTGCCCCATTGAATTGCGCTATATATATTTTCCTTTTTTTTCTTTCCACCAGCAAAACACGAGCTCGCTTTTTTTTTTTTTTCTCTCTTCTGCTCTCGTCTCTCTCACTCTCTCGCTGCGCACGCAGCCGCCGTTCTCTCTCTCCGACACACACACACACACACACACACACACACACACACACACACACACACACACACACACACACACACACACACACACACACACACACACACACACACACACACACACACACACACACACACACACACCCCTCCTGCCCGCATACACTCCTGTGCCCCTCCCCTCCTGCCTCAGTTTCTGCTGGGCTGAGCTAGTTTTGCAGCAGCACAAAGCCTGTGTGGCTGACTGCAGCACTGTCCTCCCACATCTCTTTAGCTCCCTATCTTTCTTTATCTCTCTCTCTCTCTCTCTCTCTCTCTCTCTCTCTCTCTCTCTCTCTCTCTCTCTCTCTCTCTCTCTCTCTCTCTCTCTCTCTCTCTCTCTCTCTCTCTCTCTCTCTCTCTCTCTCTCTCTCTCTCACACACACCCTCATCTCCTGTTTCCTTTTTCTTCTTCTCCCCGTTTCCTTTATTTATTTCCTAACTCTTGCTCTCTCTCAGATTTGGTCTTAATTAAAGACTGGCTGAATCTACGTGAAGGAAGCGTTTTATGCCAAAGCCGTCAAATAACCATATCCATTTTCTATAAACGTGTGTCTATAATATAGATGGATCCGTTTGCTTCCTGTTCCACGTCTCTCTTAATTAATAACATAGCAGTGCCAGGCCCCTCAGCAGCGCCCCCTATCTGTGTGTGTGTGTGTGTGTGTGTGTGTGTGTGTGTGTGTGTGTGTGTGTGTGTGTGTGAGAGAGGAGTACCCCTCTGAATCCTAGCAGCCCTTTTAACCCCAGGCTGGGGCAGCTGCATGCGTCATTTGGGCATCTGTCTGCCATGGGACCCCCCTCCCCCTCCCCCCCACACACACGACTATTGTCACCAATACAAAAGCACCCCTTCCACTCAGTCACACGCACACACTGACAGGCAAACACACCACCACCCTATTATTCAGAGCAATCAGGCCCCCCAACCCCCCCTTACAACACACACACACACACACACACACACACACACACACACACACACACACACACACACACACACACACACACACACACACACACACACACACACACACACACACACACACTACCCCCGCTACCCCCCCGTTTCACGGCAACCTGGACCAGTGAATTTCCCTGGTGTCTATTTACCCGGATTTGATTCAAACCGGATGCAACTTAAAATTCAGGTGTGTGTGTGTGTGTGTGGACACATCCAACCCTCATTCAGGCTACATTAGAATCTGATCATCGCCGCGTCGTATTCACAGCTGCCCGGGACCGGGGACACGTATGACCGCATTGTCCCTGACCACTTTGTCACTTTGCGCCATCGTGCGTCTGTGTCGTCGTCATGGAAACCGCCATCCATCTCGTCACTCGACTCGATTCACCAATTGAAATCCCCGAACCCGCGTTTGTTTGCACGTGGAACACCACTATTGTATAAAGTTTACATAACGGCGTCATTCAACCGCCGTCAAACATCACAAGCTGGCCAGTTCGTCCGGGCGTCATTGGACGATGCAACCGCATGTTATGATTTTCGGCGTGGCGGGGCACGCTGCAGACGCACACTCCTGGAAGGGCTGTAGGTGGGGGTTAATAGCTGCAGAGGGGACGCGTCGGATTGAGACCCATTGTTGGGTGGTCGGAGTCTGTAGGCTGCAAGGCCTCAGGTGGGCGTGGGTGTGTTTGTGTGACCCCAATTAGGGCACAACCCGAGGGGTGGGTTAAGCAATGGGAATTCCAAGTAATGGATCCGTTAGTTATTTTTGACAGTTCAGCTCTGGTTTGGAGCAGCAGGCGCTGGGATATTTGTGCATTAGTGATTAAAACAAACTGATGAAATGTGGGGTTCACTAACGAGGCCTTTTCAAAATAGAGGCGTAGTCTTTTTTTTTTTGGTTTGCGTTCTCTCGCCACTTTTGGTGAGAGACAACCGATGTGTTCAACCCTCACACCGGTTGTTGGCTTTTTGTATCTTCTGCTTGTCACCGGAAGGGCGGGGCCTACTGCCAGTAGTCTGTCTGTCATGGAGGGGGAAGGGGGGGGGGGGGTGACCGCTGACCGCTATCTGCAGAGCTCTGTAGATCACCCTCTACACGTGTCATTGTCATCAACATGAAGCAATGCCAGAGTCCCCCCTCCCAACCCATGCTCTTTGGTGTGTGTGAGAGGAGCCTGTAATGGCTACTGCCGTATGAGGAAGGGGCCTCTCGTTCTCTCGTTCTCTCGTTCTCTCGTTCTCTCGTTCTCTCTCTCTGTCTCTGTCTCTGTCTCTGTCTCTGTCTGTCTCTGTCTCTCTCTCTCTCGTGGTCTCTGTCTCTCTCTCTCTCGTGGTCTCTGTCTCTCTCTCTCTCGTGGTCTCTGTCTCTCTCTCTCTCTCTCGTGGTCTCTGTCTCTCTCTCTCTCGTGGTCTCTGTCTCGTGGTCTCTGTCTGTCTCTGTCTCTCTGTGTGTGTGGTTCTCTCCTCACAGTGGGGTGGTAGTGCCCCCTGATGGTGAAGTGCAGCCCTGCACCAGTGGGAGGAGGGGTGTCGGAACGAGGGGTGGGGGGGGGGGGGAGGTTGTCGGTCTGGATAGGTGAGTTCTTGTCGAGCCGTGTCTGGCCCAGCTCCCCCCCCCCCCCCCCCGGTCTCCCGCTGCAGGAGGGGCACGCGGGGGCCTGCACACTCGGGCATTCCTGCCCCCCCTTATTGTCCCCGGCTCCTGGGGCCTGTTGGAACTCAGGTGTGTGTGGTGTGGTTTTCAAACTGCCGTGTGTTGTGTGTGTCTTCCAGGACTCAACGGCTCAGGTCTGCTGGTGAATGAGTGTGAATTGAAGCGGTTGGGGGGGGGGGGGGGGGGGGGGTGGTGGTGTTATCCACAACAATGACAGTTTATTTGTTTAGTTTTTTTTGTAGCAGACATGTTGGTTGTAGTAGCAACACTGTCTGCACAGTGACACGCACGCACGCACGCACGCACGCCCGCACGCCCGCACGCCCGCACACGTCTCTATCTCTCCATCAGTCTGACATACACTCATACACACAAACACAGTCTATCTCTCGCACACACACAGTGAGGGAGGCCAACGGAGAGAATTGAGAGTGGCAAGGGAGACACGCACACAAAGACGAGACACACACACACACACACACACACACACACACACACACACACACACACACACACACACACACACACACACACACACACACACACACAGGCTGAAAAGAGAGCGATTGCTAGATGGAGCTGAGGGGGAGGGGGGAAGTGCGGGGGAGGGGGGGGAGGAGAGGGACTGTCTGCTCTAATGTGTCGACCGACGCACGTGGAGCTGCGGTAACCATGGCAGCGCCTGGGATGCTGAATGCTTTCTTTTATTTTTATCCTGGCTCTTTTCCCCTTGCCTCCCTCCCTCAACCCAGCCGCCGCCCACTCCCTCCACTACCCTGACCAACGCTGCTTCAAAAGGTGTGTGTGTGTGTGTGTGTGTGTGTGTGTGTGTGTGTGTGTGTGTGTGTGTGTGTGTGTGTGTGTGTGTGTGTGTGTGTGTGTGTGTGTGTGTGTGTGTGTGTGTGTGTGTGTGTGTTGCACCGAGGTCTGAGAACAGGAAGCCTGCCAGCCAGTGGGCGAGCAGCCCCAGACTGACAAGGAGAGAGAGACAAACAGAGAGAGAGAGGGAGAGAGTGGGTCATGGAGTGTGTGACTGAAAGCTGAACTCGGCACTGCCCACCCCCAGACCTTGGGATGCCAGATCCTGTTTCACTAGCAGGCTGCGTCCTGGCTCCCACATTCCCCATATATATATTTATTTTTTTTCTCTTTCTTTCACATTTTCTATGGTCTCATGGAAAGGGACGGCTGATGGGAGGGGTGACTGGGGGGGGGGGCAGGGGTCCTGGCTTCCTGCCACCTAACCTCTGTACCACTTTCCTTCTCTTGCCTATTTTTTCTTGGGTGTGCGCGGCTTCTCACAGAGTTAGTAAAATATACAGGGAGGAGGAGGAGGAGGAGGAGGGGGAGGGAGAGGAGAGGAGAGGAGAGGACGTCCTGAAGCCAGTCCTGCCTCGCAGACTAATGGGACTGGGTCGGCCGGCTCTGATTGATTGAGTGAAGTAATCTGCAAATGGAATACATTAAGGACGAGTGCAGACGACTGGGAACGGGGGAGAGGGGTGGGGGGAGGGGGAGGGGGGGGAGGGGAAGAGAGAGAGGGCCCTGGCTTAGTCAGAGCAACAGTGGTGCTGATCAGAATCAATCAATCCCGGGGCAATGCGATTTGAGTTTGTGTACGCTTGTAGTTGGGTATGGTAAGCTACTTTTGTCTCGTATAATTCATTTATGAATCTTATTTTTATGCTCGATCCTGCGAGTAAAATAATATTGTGTATGTGGCGACATCGCTGTGATTTAGAGTATTTTGGGGAGGCTAGGCTCCGAGGAGGTTCCATCTCGGGCACTGTTAGGAAGGAACCCACACAAAATGGCCGCCATAGCAGGAGATGCTGAGGTATGGGGGAGAAGGGGCCGGAGCTGGAGCCTATATGCTCGCATCCCTCTTTTTTCCTCGTACCTTTTTTTATTCAATCTCCTCCACAACCTCCAGATCTCTCCCGATGCATGGGCTGATGGGAAATTGTGCGCAGTGCACGCGAGTGTTTCTACAGTGCAGCAAGATTTCCTTGTGAGATCTTGTGTCCGCTCTGCAAATGAATGGCCCACACATACACACAGCTCTTTTTCCACAGAATGCTCATGTTGTAAGCGTGGTGGGATAACAAGTGAGTTTTCTGCTGAGTAGCCAAACATCTCTCTCTCACTCTCACTCACTCTCACTCTCACACTCACTCACTCACTTTGTTGCTTGCTCACACTCTTACTCTCTCTCTTTGCATCCAGATTTTGCAGTCAGCAGGATTTGTACTAGTTGGTTGCTGTGGGTGTTTGTGTGTGCACGCACGAAGAACCTGTATCAATGACTTCAGATCAGTAGTAGCAGGGTAACACCTTCTGTTTGTGTGGCTGTGTTTTTTATATTTAGACATCACCTGTAAACGTTTGCATGGGAGCTAGCCAGGTTAGCCGCGAGCCTGGACTTGATCTCCTTTGTGCCTTCTTCAGAGCCCTTTGTGTGCTCAATCCCTTCATCTTTTGACTGGAAGCGTGCGCCTACCCCCCCCTCCCCCCCCCACCCTCTACAAATCCTCCCCTCCCCATCCATATGTGTGACTGTGTGTTGGAGGGGGGTTGCTAATTTCCCAGGCCTTTCATAGCTTGGGGGTGTCATAGCCCCGCCCCCGGCCAAATATCAGCCCCTTCTCCTCTGTGGACCCTTACTGACCCCTGATCAGGTGGGGGGGGGGGGGGGGGGGTGTAGTCACATGAAACACGAGAGGGGGTGTGGTGTAGTCACATGACGGACACACACACACACACACACACACACACACACACACACACACACACACACACACACACACACACACACACACACACACACACACACACACACACTGGTATACAGCGTCTGACAGCACACAGTCAGTGTGTAGTTGTGTCGGCACTCTCACCGCTCCGGGCTTTCTCTGCCGTCGTCAGAGGGCCGGGGGGGAGGTGGTGTGTGTGTCTGTCGTACGGGGGGGGGGGGGGGGGGGGGATGGCAGGGGGTTACCCCACAGGCCCGGGATTTGGGTTATTGACTGAATTGGCACTCAGCTCCTGTCGCCCTTACTCACTCACTCCCTTGCTCTCTGGGCTTCTCCCTCCAGCAGGTCACAATCCCCAAAAATAGCGCACAAAAAAATGCACACACACACACACACACACTGACTGTTTCAAGTGCAAAAAACACTGGCTTCAGGGCTGCAGCCAGCCCTTGTTAAGTGTGCGTGCATGTGTGTGTGTGATTTCCTTGGGAACGGCTGGCTCCCTTCCAGTGTGTGGTGTTTTTTTTTTCTTTACTTCCCACCCTCCCCCTCCTCCTCCCCCTCCTCCCCCCGGTGTGACTGGCAGATGAGCTTGCATTTCTCAGCAGCACATGGGATCCACGTGACGCTGGCCAGTGTGTGTAAACACACACCTTCCCCTAGCGAGCGCAATAATCATCTGGCCGTGCCCCTCCCTCCCTCCCTCCCTCCCTCCCCCTCTCCCTCCCTCGCTCTCCTTTCTGCTCCGCTGGCTGACTTAATGACCGGCCTTTGAATCATCGCCCAAAAAAATATCACAGATGCTTTCAGACCTTGATGGCATATAGGCCTGAAAGGAATTCTCCTTCTGTGGGTTTTCCTTATTTTCCCCACATTCCGCAAGTACACCCTGAGAGGCGTGCGTGTGCGCCTGTTTATGAGTGTGTGTGTGTGTGTGTGTGTGTGCTCTCACACACTTTGTAGTAGACCTGACTTCCCATTTTACTCTTTACTCTAGCCCATCCACTCTACAACCTGTAATTCGTTCAAAAAAATAAATGGATAAATGGATCACATTTTTCTCACCCAAGGTGTACGCAGCTTCCACTTGTACTAACTGACTCTCTTCTCCCTCCCCCTCCATCCTCCCCCTCCATCCTCCCCCCCCCCCCCCCCCCCCTCCTCCAGGACCTGTCGGGCTCCATCGACGACCTGCCCACGGGCGCCGAGAGCGCCCTGAGCCCGGGGGTCAGCACCTCGGGGGTGTCCAGCAGCCAGGGAGAGCAGAGCAACCCGGCCCAGTCGCCCTTCTCCCCGCACACCTCCCCCCACCTGCCGGGCCTCCGGGGGCCCTCGCCCTCCCCCGTGGGCTCCCCCGCCAGCGTCACCACCTCCAGGACCGGGCCCCTCTCGCCGGCCGCCGTGCCAGGTAGCTAGACGGTCGAAAAAGACGTGTTTTGTTCATTCAGGATCACTTGCATACAAGACTATACGGCGTTTGGCTTCATGTAGTGTCTGACCCCCCCCCCGCTCTCTGTTCTGCTGTTGCCCAGGTAACCAGATGCCCCCGCGGCCGCCCAGCGTGCAGTCGGACGGCATCATGCACTCTACCATGAACCAGTCGGCCATGGGCCCGGAGAGGGGTGAGTCCGGGACGCCCCCTCTGCCTCGTGCCGCGACTTGACCGCGTGTTCGAAAACAAAAAGCCCAACACCCTGTTTTGAGCTGCGGTCTTCAAACCGTGTGGGCCAGGATCAATCCATGGCGCTACGTTCGCCCTCAACGTTGCTTTGAATCTGAAAAACATTGCGTCAGAGCTGTAGTCATGGCTGATTTCCCAGGGACCGGAGGTCTGGCATCTCACCTAACGCACTCCGTCCTCTCTCCCTCCCTGCCCCTCCAGTGTACATGAGAAACCCCCAGATGGGCCCCTACGGGTCCCCCGGTCAGCCCGGCTCCGCCTTATCTCCCCGCCAGTCCTCCGGGGGCCAGATGCACGCCGGCATGGGCCCCTATCCCCAGAACAACTCCATGGGCAACTACGGACCCCAGGGGGCCCAGTACGGCCCTCAAGGTGAGCCACTTGACACCGGCATCGACGCAGGCAGCTTGAAACGCCTCGGAACCCGCGAGGATCAAATATTATGTTCAATACGGGGTCCAGCATGGGAAGGGGATTGGGTAAAACAAGCAGAGGAGGGGGGGGGGGGGGGTTGGGGCGGGGGCTAAGGGCACGCTGGTTGTCACGGACAACCCTCATTTTGTGAAAATCGGTTGACTCGGAACAAAAGCACGCTCGCAACCCCCCCCCTTCCTCCGCCGTTATGCGTGTCTGTTTTGAGTTTCTATAAATATCCCCTCTTTCAGAGAGCGTTTCAAATAGTAGTCCCGGGGCCGTCCTGATCCTGGTAGGAAGCCCAGATTCTAGCAGGCTTTAAAGAATTCTCTCCACCGGCGCTCCCTCTCCTTATCCACCGGAGCGCGCCTCCTCTGAAGCCCGTGACGTGGCTCCGTGAAACAGGCGGAGAGTCAGTACAGTAGTCAACTGTGAGTGCTAGGTAGCATCTGTCGTCTCCAGCTGTTCCTGAGAGCGCCAGGCGCAGAAGGACACCCGTGCTGTGTGTGTGTGTGTGGGCTGTGCGCCTCGCCGTGGCTTTCATAAATGATATTTTTGGACGAGGCAAAGCAAGGCGACGCGTCCTCTGAGAGATGATTACTCTAAGCGGACCGTAGGTGATGATGACTATCCCTTCCTTACTTTTGAAACGTCCGTGCTGGAGGATAAGACTTCGTGTAGGGGCCTCAGACGTGCTACTTGGGGAAAGATTAAACCATTCTGTCCTCCCCACTCGGCTAGAGAGATAAGTCACCGGGCTAATGTGGGCCCATAAAGTGTGGCTGTAAAACAGCTGGCCCAAATATAGCCCTGGTTACAACCGTCTCCGCTTTAATCGAGTTCCTTACGCTCGAAGGGTTCCACGCTTCTCAAAGACCTGCTGATTTGTTTCCTAATAAAAACATCTGATGGACTTTCTCACCCTCTCTCTCCCCCCCCCCCCCTCCTTGTCCTCCAGGCTACCCGAGGCAGCCCGGCTACAGCAACATGCCCAACTCCAACTACCCGGGAGGCCCCGGCATCGGCGGCTCCATGAACCCCATGCCGGGCCAGGGCGGCGGGGCGCCCTACGCCGGCATGCCCCCCGGCCGCATGGGCCCCGGGCAGATGGGCCCGCGGCCGTACGGCCCCGCCGGCATGGGCCCCAACATGGGGCCCGGCTTGCCCCCCCAGGTGGCCTCCGGGATGTGTCCGCCCCCGGGCATGAACAGGAAGGAGGGCGGCCCCCCCATGCTCCACGGCCCCGGCAACTCCATACACACCAGGTACGGGGGGCCGAGGTTTTATCCGTGTTCTGGCTGCCTGCTGTTTCAATGGCGCTCAATGGAGCCGTTCTTAAGCTTTAAGGGACCGACTCTAAAGTGCAGCTGGATCCGCAAACTAGAGTTGAGATTCATTGCAGAGTTGTCTTTACTTGCCCTCCTCTCGTCGCCGAGCGGAGGGCCGAGGAACGCGCGTGGAGGTGGAACGTGGATCGGCAGAATTGTCACTGATTGCTTATTTTCCCTCCCTCTTGCTCGGGTTGTCCAGGCCGCCCGGTTACCCCAACATGTCCCAGGGCATGATGGGCGCGGGCTCCCCGTATGGCCCGGGCATGAACAACATGCCCGGCATGATGAACCAAGGCGGTCCAGGCCCGTACCCCATGGGGGGCAACATGGTCAACAACTCCCCCGGTGAGTGACCCTGAGGACTAGGCGGGCTGTAGGGTGTCCGTCGTAGGGGGCCCAGCGAGAGAAGGACTCCGGGGCGTCGAGAGAAGGTCTCCAGGCACACACTCACTCCCTCACTCTCACTCGGTGAGAGTGAGGGAGTGAGTCTGTGCTCGGTGGGTTAATGTTAATGAGTGATGTGGAACCTGTATCTACCTGGAGTATATCTGTATGATGTATTATGTAGTATAATTCACATTCCACATACTTGGAATACGTAGAAGCGTGATTGAATGGAGGGCTGGTATAGATGACATAGATAATGATATAGAACTACAGATATACTACAGGTAGATAAAGCATTGTTTCTTTTAACGTTAGCTCTCGTTATTGAACAGCTCGCGGTTCATTTAGAACGCCGACCAAGGAAGTTGAGGGGACGCGCTGTATTGCACGAGAAGAGATGAGCCACATAGGTCTGTCTTTAACCCCCCCCCCCCCCCCCCCCCCCCCCCTGCACCAGGCATGGCCCCCAGTCCAGAGTTTGGCATGGACAAGATGAACCCCGGCCAGAAGATGAACAACAAAATTGACGGCCCCCCCAAGCAAGAAACTAAAAAGGTACAGAAGAAGTATTGAGTGTAAACCCAAACGCCTAATCAGACGCTTTGGGTTTACAGCGTCTGATTTACAGGCGTTGTCGTTATTATTTAATATGTCGGCACTGATGTTGTGGGAAAATGCCTGTGGACCTGAATTTAAATAAAACTTCAATATCCGGTACAACGGCGGTTTCCCTTCGAACAAAATATCTAGTTCACCCCCCAAAACACAAGCCATCGTTTTAAAACAGCAAGTGGTCTCATCATGTGTTATGTAATGCTTTTTTTTTTGGCATAAACTGTGATTCATTTAGGGATTACAACCATTTGAGCAGATAAAAAAATCTAAAGATGGGTTAGTTGGTTGTGGAGGACCATCTACAGCCTCACTACCAGAATCCTGCTGGTCAAACAGGGCTGCAGCTCGCCTCACGTGGGCCAGCACCGGCCCAGACTAACAGCTGGAGGGCCCCCAGCTTTAGTAGAGGGGATAATGGGCCACTTTCACACCGGCACTAAAGTGATGCATGTTGCGTCTCATGGCTGGTGTGTGTGTGTGTGTGTGTGTGTGTGTGTGTGTGTGTGTGTGTGTGTGTGTGTGTGTGTGTGTGTGTGTGTGTGTGTGTGTGTGTGTGTGTGTGTGTGTGTGTGTGTGTGTGTGTGTATTTGTGTGCGTGCGTGCGTGTGTGTGTGTGTGTGTCAGCGCGCATGCCGTCGGATCCCATTCCACTTGATATCAAGAAGGTAGTCGAGGTCACACGGCCAGCATCATCACAATCCCCGTTTATGATTGATTGTTTTCAATCATTAATCAATGATTGATGCAGACTGTCACACACAGTTAGACACTGGAGTATCCGATTTCATTTGAATTACTTATCTGGCGTTACATGCTCCCATGTCTCCACGCGTCCTGTTATGCTATTGTCCAAATCCCTCCAGCCTGGGTTTGACGCTGCCTTTCCTTCCTTCCTCCTCCCCAGAAGTCGAGCTCGTCCACCATCACCAACGAGAAGATCACCCGCCTGTACGAGCTGGGCCCCGAGCCGGAGAGGAAGATGTGGGTGGACCGCTTCCTGGCCTTCGCCGAGGAGAAGGCCATGGGCATGAACAACCTGCCCGCCGTGGGCCGCAAGCCCCTGGACCTCTTCCGCCTCTACGTGTCCGTCAAGGAGATCGGGGGGCTCACCCAGGTACGCCAAAGACCGCCCTGAACTACCGACTGACTTGTTGTCGGGGGCGGCTTTCTGTCCGTGTCTTGTTGTCTGTGACAACCTACTGTCTAGAAATATGTAGGGTACAGTCAGGTCATGCCAACAAAAACATAACAAATATAATAATAATAGAAATTGAAATAAGACATTTAGGTATTTTTATCGACATGATTGCATCAGCACATTGTTGCTGTTGATGAGGTTCAGTCCCGCTCTGTTTGGGTTGCTTTGGCCCCCGGCTTCATCTCAACGAACAACGCATACTTACACGCCCGCTCCTCCCAGGTGAACAAGAACAAGAAGTGGCGGGAGCTGGCCACCAACCTGAACGTGGGCACGTCGAGCAGCGCGGCCAGCTCGCTGAAGAAGCAGTACATCCAGTGTCTGTACGCCTTCGAGTGCAAGGTGGAGCGCGGAGAGGACCCGCCCGCCGACTTCTTCAACACGGACGTCAAGAAGAACCAGGCCAAGGTCCAGCCCCCCAGCCCAGGTCGGAACCCACTGATGGATGACACACACACACACACACGCGCGCGCACACGCACACACACAGAGCTGTCTTACCAACCAATCCATGGTTTAGCCTGCCTCTGCCCTTAACACCCCTCCTCGGGTCGGAGTGGCTTTGAGAGCTAGTTTGGTGGTGGAAAAGCTGCACTTCCTTGAGGTGCATGCGACGCCAGTTCCAAATCCGTCTTCTAAAAATAAATGTGTTCCGATGGATGATGTTTCATCACTCTTGCGCGTTATAGACACGAGCAATGGGAGCAGAAACCTTTTCGGCAAGGTTTCAGCAGGAGCAGCGGCGATAAAGCCTCCCCAAAGTCTCTTCTTTATTCCCCTCATTGATAAGGAAGGCTGTATTCTTCACACATCTCTGATGGGCTGAACGCGCCGCTTCTGATTTCAGTTTCATTTATGACCACCTTCACCCTTGGGTGATGCTGGCCGCTGAGCCATCTGTCACCATTCTCCTCCTCCTACTCCTGGCTCCTCCAGAGCTACATTAGCAACCTGATCATTTCAGTGTGTCCCTTTTTGATTCCCACGTTAAAGGGCAATCCAAAGCAGCCATTTATCATGGATACCTTGGGCCACCGTTACCCGTGATAAATCTTCGGGCTCGGAGACAGCAGCGTCTCTTCCACCGCTTTGGCACAAAGTAGAGCCAACACAAGTGGAGGCGTCGTCTAATGAACCGTCCACGCTGATTCGTGTGTCGCAACAACTTAGCGTTGGCGTGATCTTTTGTTAGTCAATTTAGCTTTGGTGTGCGTGTTGCTGCCTGTGCCGTTGTTTTGATCGAAGACGACGCGGCGTGTTGACAATGTTTTGATCCTCGTCCGTGAGACACCGCCTGAAGAGGCTAAACGCGTGCTGTTGGATCAGGGCAGACCGCGTGGCGAGAGTTCGGTGTACAGTGGCCATCGCTGCATGTCACAATGGGTTAGAGCTGCTCGATTATGGACAAAAATCCTAATCACGATTATTTAGGTCAATATTGCACGATTAGATTTAAACAACTATTTTTGAGTTTGAAAACAGGATGTATTTATTCAGCATTTCTCTTAAAAAAAAAAAACCTTTTTAACTAGATGGAAATTACCCCTTTAAAAAAAGACACGCCATTTTCAAATAGAGAATGTTCAATTCTAAGATAATGTACAAATAAGTATCCGGCTGTTCTATAAAACATAAAAAAAAAAAGAAAAAAGGTTTGGAGATGGTGTGACCCAAAATTTTTAATTAAGATGAAATTAGATGAATTGCACAGCCATACACTGGGTAAACGTACACGGGAGTTTGGCACCGATAAAAGTAAGCCCGAGTCCCATTTGTTTACATGGTTGTCCTCCAGGGGGGCCGTGTTTGGGATCTGTGTACGTGTGCTGTTTGAATACTCCCTGACATTTGCGGGCGCCGTGACGATCGACTTGTCCTTTTGCCGTTTACCGCGAGACGTTTTTGTTGGTTCACGATTCAAGCCCTACGAAATGCCACGTGTGTGTGTGTGTGTGTGTGTGTGTGTGTGTGTGTGTGTGTGTGTGTGTGTGTGTGTGTGTGTGTGTGTGTGTGTGTGTGTGTGTGTGTGTGTGTGTGTGTGTGTGTGTGTGTGTGTGTGTGTGAGTGACCGAGAACCCCGGGGTTTCCAAGAAAAAGAAGGCATTTCATAGTGCGTATCTTTCCCTGACTGAATCGAGGTCGGCAGAGACCAATGCTACAGAATCACGTTTATATCAACTGATATATATATATGATTATATCAAATTTCTAAGGAGGTTAAATTCGTTGAAAACAAATGTGTTATTTTATTGAAAAAAAGCGAAACTCAAATTTCCCGTATTGTACTTTATCGCTGCGTAGACGTCCGTGGCGTTCAGAATCGACTCACCGGTCGGAATCTGGCTCTGTCCCGGCAGAGCTTCAGTGTACCCTGAAGGACCCGACAGACACGGCTTCCATAGAAGAGAGCACAAACGATGAAAGACAAATATACCTAAAGATAACGCCCGCGATACGCCAGTGGCGGACGGTGTGAATGAGGACCCGGTACTGGTGGTGCCGGTAACCGCGACAACACCAGTGTACAGAGAGACACGAGGATGTCTGGGTGTTTAGTTGGTGCATGCCTCACTGCCCATTCAATCCCTCTCTCTCTCTCTCTCTCCCTCACTCTCTTGCTCTCTCTCTAGCTGATGGGCTTTTTATTTTTTTTTCCTCTTAAGAAGCCCCTCCCCCCTGCGTCTGTAGTAGAGGGAAATCCCAGCCGGGGGGGGGGGGGGGGGGGGGGGGGGGGTGGGGTGTGGGGGGGTGTCAGTCTGGTGTGTGTGTCAGAGACGGAGAGGCAGCCTGGGAGAAGGAGGAGGAGGAGGGGGGGAGTGAGAAAATGCGAGTCAATGTAACCTGCCAGTGACCCCGGCGTGTTCGTGTGCCAGTTTTCTTTTTTTCTTTTTTTTTTTAATGAATGGAATCCGTGAGTCATCAGACCGGCCCGAGTCCTGAGCCGAGGTTCAGGATGAGGAGCGCACACACACACAGGCATACACGTGCGCATGCACACACACACACACACACACACACACACACACACACATACCCGTTCATGCACACAACAATTAATCACTCATTGTCATTCTACCCCTCTCAGCTCTACTTTGTCTTTGTGTGTGTTTGTGTGTGTGTGTGTGTGTGTGTCAGCCACGCGGTAATCTCGTCAAGAGTAGCAGGTTTTCCATCAGTGCTTCCTGGTGTGTGATTGGGGGAGGGGGGGTGGTGGTGGTGGTGGTGGGGGGGTATAGGAGGCTGGCATGCTGGGATGAGTCGAGGGATTCGTCCCCAGCTGGCTGTGCACTCGGGGAAAAAGAAAAAAAAAATCTCAATGGGATTTGGGAACGGCTAGAAATGTGGCACGCGTTTCCAAAGAGGAAACCCAACCCACCTAGACCGCTCTCCCAACACAAGTGCACACATTCATGCCACACGCGCACACACACACACACTGACACAGGCACACACGCCTGTTGGTAGTATCCAGACTCCCACGTGGACCCGCCACCTCAGTGTCACGTGACCGGTGTGTTTAGAAATCCTTCCCTCACTGTTGATTTTTTTTTTGAAAACTGAATCATGTTCTTGATTCGGTTCACAACGTGCCACACTTTATTAATGTTGCAGAATTGTCTGTTTTGATGATGCAAAGCTGCATAGTGTTTTAATCTAGTATATCCAGAGCAAACTGTTAAAAGTGCTCAGTCTGCCAGAGAAAACACATTGTGAATAGATAGATAGACGGATATGGGTTTTTCCTCATTGAAATAAAAGGAATATTTGTCTTTGCTTTTGTCTTTAATCTCGTTGATCAAGAATCCTTTCTTGCTGTTGTGAACATTGGGGCTGAAGCTCTTCCCCTCCCCACAGTCTGTATACTCATGCCTCTCCATTCACACGTCTTCCTCCGCCCTGCAGCCGGCTCCGGGTCCCTCCAGGGGCCCCAGACCCCCCAGTCCACCAGTAGCTCCATGGCTGAGGGGGGCGACCTGAAGCCTCCCACCCCGGCCTCCACCCCCCACAGCCAGATGCCTCCCATCGCGGGCGTCAGGTACGACCCTCGGCCCCCCCCCCCCCCCTCCACCACACTGAGTACCCCTCCCTACCTCAGGACAGTGGTGCTGGAGAAGGTTATCACACACACATACACACACAACATTGAGGGTGCACAATTCACCCAAAGGTCCAAGGTTTTGTATTGAAACAACTGCTTGGCTGGTAGACCTTATCCCACTAAGATCAAATGCGATACTATCTGCTGATGTTGATTCAGAACGACATGTCGGTGAATACAAGCGATGCAGAGTCCTTTTTTCTGTCTGGAGAAATAGTACCATAGTTAACGGTATCGGCTTGGTATTTAATCTGTGCTCTAGAGATCCCTGAATCACAGTACAGACCACATCATTGTAGAATGCAAAGGGATGGGTCAATGACAACTGTAGTCAAACATCGCTAATCAATTGAAACTTTGCAGAATATACTAACTGTTATTGATCACCCCGATGATGTCATCACAAAGTGCCGGCGGTCTTGCGTGCGTCGGTACGTTTGTCTCTTTGTTTACCTAACAACGGGGCCCTCCTGTCCAACCAGGAGCAGCGTCAACCTCCAGGACCCCTTCGCCGACGGCGGTGACCCGGCCTTCTCCCGGAGGAACGCCATGACCCCCAACTCCCAGGGCTACCAGCCCGGCATGGGCGGCCCCGAGATGATGGGCCGCATGGGCCCCTACGAGCCCAACAAGGACCCCTTCGGCGGCATGAGGAAAGGTGAGCAACGGGCGACCTCCGACTTCATTCTGTAATCACATGTTATGTTTTGACCTTATTGGATGGTGGTATGTTTTGAGGTAAGACGTCACTTAGTAATAAATCCCATATTCTATTCATTGAAACTATGGAGAGAAGCGTTGATGAAAGATGTTGAAACCCGGGTGTGTGTGTGAATGGCGTCACGCTGAGAGCGGGTTGTGCCGCTGGTGTTGCAGCTAAACGCTCAGCGTTTCCTCATCTTGATCCTTCTGGGGGACGGGGGGACGGGGGGTGGGGAAATATAACAAAATGCAGCGAGTGATGATGATTTATGATGATATATGATGCAATACGATCGATGCTGGCAGTGCCCTGACAACCCGTGTGTCCTTCCCCAGCGGGAGAGCAGTTCATGACACCCGGCCCGGGGCCCAACAGCGGCATGGGGGAGCAGTACAACCGCGGCCCCCCGGGGCCCTTGGGCAACATGCAGATGGGCCAGAGGCAGCAGTTTGCCTACGGACCGGGATACGACCGCAGGTACGCGCCCCGGGTTCACCCACTCCCCCTTCATGAAGAGGGGTTGCTGGGGACTTGGAAGAGTGATTAAAACTGATTGCCAGCTCCTCCCCTCGGCCCCTAGATTAAAGTAGAGTAGTGTTCATTTAAAGATTAATTTGTATTTTTCCTCGTCTAATGCTGATAGCCTTCATTGATTTTGTAGTGCGCCCTACACTTAAAGTAAAGTGATACCTCTTGCAATGTTTCTGCTTTAAAAAGTAAATAAAAATAATATATAGATATTTGTATTCTTATAATTATTTTATAATTTACATTTGGAGCATTTAGCAGACGCTTTTATCCAAAGCAACTTACAATAAGTTAATTTGTCAGAAGAAAATATAGTAACTATATATGGTTTAGCAGTACCAAATCAACACTGCATCCAAAGCCCCCCCACACACATGGTCCCGTTGTCCTCCCCGTTGTCCTTCAGAGACACTCGGCTTTCCCAGCTCACACCCTCCGTGTTCCTCCCCAACCTTAGGCCGGAGCCCGGCATGGGCCCCGAGAGCATGGGCCCCGGAGCGCCCCAGCCCAACCTCATGCCCTCGGGGGCCGACGCAGGCATGTACTCGCCCAGCCGGCCCCCCCAGCAGCAGCAGCGGTCAGTAGCGTCCCCCTCACCATCGACGTAAATATAAAACCCAGCCCCCCACCCCCACTGTTGACTCTGAAGTCCGTTGTGGTGTCCTCGTTTTATTCCTGAGCGAAAGCACACTCTGGTAAGAGGCAGACGGACGGCCGGACCAACCCTGGTGACTTTTGTGTTTGCAGGCATGAGCCCTATGCTAACCAGTACCCCGGCCAAGGAGCTCCCCCTGGTGGCCCCTACCCCAACCAGCAGCCAGGAATGTACCCCCAGCAGCAGCCGGTGAGCGCCCGCACCGTGGCCCTCCCGCCACGCCGCCGCCGCCGCCGCTCGCTCTCCCACGTCTCACACACTTCATAAAGAACACCAATTCACACTGGCACACACTTTAATGTATTGATAAAGAAAAAGCCACAAAGTCTGTCTCTACCAATGACACTTGTTAACCCCCGAGTGCCTGGGGCCCTCACTGACGCGCCCTCCTGCTCCTTCCTGTCTGTTCAGAACTACAAGCGTCCTGTGGACGGAGCCTACGGCCCCCCAGCCAAGCGCCACGAGGGCGAGATGTACAACGTCCCCTACAGCGGCCCCCAGCAGCCGGGGCCCCAGCCGTCGGGCCCCCAGGGCCAGCCAGACATGTACAACCAGTACGGCGCCTACCAGGGCCCCGGTGAGCGCCGGCCGCCCGGCCCCGGGGGCCAGTTCCCCTTCGGGTTCGGCCGAGAGCGGGGCCCGCCCTCTGGGGGCCCCAACTCCCAGTCCCCCATGCCGCCCCAGTTGATGGGCAGCCCCATGCCTTCGGGGCCAGACGGCCCCCAGGGGCCCATGTGGCAGGGCCGCAACGAGATGGGCTACGCCAACTACCCCAACCGGCAGGGGGCCCCGGTCCCCGGCCAGGGGCCCGGCTACCACACCATGAACCGCTCGGAGGAGATGCTGCCGGCGGACCAGCGCATGAACCACGAGGGGCCCTGGCCCGGCCACGTCAACCAGAGGCAGCCGCCGTACGGCCCCGGCTCCTCGGGGCCCCCCATGTCCAGGCCCCTGCCGTCCAACTACCAGAACTCCCAGAACCACATTCCGCAGGTCTCCAGCCCGGCGCCCATGCCCCGCATGGACATCCGCACGTCCCCCAGCAAGTCCCCTTTTATGCACTCGGGCACCAAGATGCAGAAAGCCGGCCCTCCGGTGCCCGCTTCCCATATCGGCCAGGCCCCTGTGCAGTCGCCCCTGATCAGGAGGGACGTTGCCTTCCCCCCTGGCTCCATCGAGGCCAGCCAGCCCCACCTGAAACCCCGGAGGAGACTGACCATGAAGGACATCGGTACGGACACACACCTCGCTCTGTTTGTTGTGTCTAGAGCTGTTGCTTGATCCGTTCGCCTGATGTACTGACGGCATCGGGTCCCTTCGCCCCACCCTTACTGACCGCCCTTCCCTGTTTGACGCTCTCTCTGATGACAGGCACGCCCGAGGCTTGGAGGGTGATGATGTCGCTCAAGTCGGGTTTGCTAGCCGAGAGCACCTGGGCCCTGGACACCATTAACATTCTGCTGTACGACGACAACAGCATTTCTACTTTCAACCTCTGCCAGGTACGTCCAGTGAGACCTCGCGCTCACAGAGGGTTTTCTGTGCATAGGAAAATCTAAACGACACTTAATGACTATTAATTGATCATATTAATTATGTTGATTGTTGTTACAATTAACTGCTTGATTGGGTGTTCTAACTGCATGAAACGAGAAATAAACCTTGTTGAACCTTTGGGTCTCCAGCTGCCTGGCTTCCTGGAGCTGGTGGTGGAGTACTTCCGGCGCTGCCTGATCGAGATCTTCGGCATCCTGAAGGAGTACGAGGTGGGCGACCCGGGCCAGCGCACGCTGATCGACCCCGCTGCCGCCGAGGACAGCTGCGACGAGGACCTGCCCCCCACCGACACGGACAACATGGACACAGACGAAGAGGAGGAGGAAGAGGACGAGGAG
This sequence comes from Gadus morhua, assembly GCF_902167405.1. NCBI lineage: Eukaryota > Metazoa > Chordata > Actinopteri > Gadiformes > Gadidae > Gadus > Gadus morhua. The sequence continues at coordinate 9,767,461 of NC_044069.1, forward strand.
GACGAGGAGAAGGAGAAGCCCAAGGAGGTGGAGGAGGAGGAGGAGGAGAAGGAGAAGAAGAGCTCCTCGGAGGTCCGGGTGAAGCAGGAGGTGGAGGAGGTGTGCTCGCAGAAAGACCTTCAGCCTTCATCGGAGGAGGAAGAAGAGGAGGTGAAGGAGGAGAAGAAGGACGTTGAAGGGATGGCCTCGACCAAAGACGGAGGAGCCTCTGTACCGGAAACGGCCGCCGCCGCCCCAGAAACCCCGGCCCTGCCCTCGTTCGACCGGCCCAAGCAGGCCAGCAAGTTTGACAAGCTGCCCATCAAGGTGGTGCGCAAGAAGAACCCCCTGCGGGGCGACCGCTCGGCCCGCTCGGGCCAGCGGCAGAGCTTCGACAGCGGCCTCATACACTGGAGCATCGGCGGCGGAGACACCACCGAACACATCCAGACCCACCTGGAGAGCCGGGTGGATCTGCTTCACCGGCCGCGCAAGCGGACGCCCGTCGCGGCGCAGAGCAGGAAGACGGCCGTCGAGGAGGTGACCATGACGACGGTCCTGACGATGGACGCCGCCGCCCCGACGGCAACGACGACGACGACGACGGAAACCCCCCAGAGCAAGACGGCCTCGCCCCGGCCCTCCTCGGAGCCCCCCCGCGACTCGGAAGAGAAGTTCGAGACGATGACGACGACGACGACGACGGCGGCGGCGTCCCCGGCCCGCCCCGTCGTGGCCACCATCGACGACGTGCTGTTGGCGCGGCCGGCCTCCGTGCCGGCGGACCAGAAGGACGGCGGCGGCAAGTTCCTGCTGGGCCTGCAGGGCCGGCGTCACCTGAAGATCCTGGAGGACGAGCCGCACAGCAAGGACGAGACGCCGCTCAGCACGCTGGCGGACTGGCAGGACTCGCTGGCGCGCCGCTGCGTCTGCGTGTCCAACATCGTGCGCAGCCTCTCCTTCATCCCGGGCAACGACCAGGAGATGTCCCGGCACCCGGGCCTGCTGCTGCTGCTGGGCCGCCTGGTGCTGCTGCACCACCGGCACCCCGAGCGCAAGCAGGCGCCCGTCACCTACGAGAAGGAGGAGGAGGAGGACGAGGGCGTGAGCTGCGAGCGCGACGAGTGGTGGTGGGACTGCCTGGAGGCGCTGCGGGAGAACTGCCTGGTGACGCTGGCCAACATCTCGGGCCAGCTGGACCTCTCGCTCTACCCCGAGAGCATCTGCCTGCCCCTGCTGGACGGCCTGCTCCACTGGGCCGTGTGCCCCTCGGCCGAGGCCCTGGACCCCTTCCCCACGCTGGGGCCCCACGGCTCGCTGTCGCCGCAGCGGCTGGTGCTGGAGACCCTCAGCAAGCTGAGCATCCAGGACAACAACGTGGACCTCATCCTGGCCACGCCGCCCTTCGGCCGGCTGGAGAGGCTGTACGGCGCCCTGGTGCGGCTGGTGGGCGAGCGCAAGGTGGCGGTGTGCCGGGAGATGGCGGTGGTGCTGCTGGCCAACCTGGCGCAGGGCGACGGGCTGGCGGCGCGCGCCATCGCCGTGCAGAAGGCCAGCGTGGGCAACCTGCTGGGCTTCCTGGAGGACAGCCTGGCGGCCACGCAGTACCAGCAGAGCCAGGGCCCGCTGCACCACATGCAGGGCGGCGGCGGTGGGGCGGCGCCCTTCGAGCCCACCAGCGTGGACATGATGCGGCGGGCAGCGCGCGCGCTGCACGCCATGGCCCGCGTGGAGGAGAACCACGCCGAGTTCACCCTGTACGAGTCGCGGCTGCTCGACATCTCGGTGTCGCCGCTCATGAACTCGCTGGTGTCGCACGTGATCTGCGACGTACTCTTTCTGATCGGCCGCTTATGACAGCCATGAGGGGGACTGCTGAAGCCACCACTCTCTTCTCTTTGCCCCCCCCCCCCCCCCCCCTCCTCGATCCCTCCTTCCCTCCCACCCCCCCCTCCCCAACCAAGATTTTTTTGTGTGTTTGCGTGTCTGTTGCGAGCGAGTGCAGAGAACTTAAAGAGCTAATACGGACTGTCCTTTCATTTCTTTCTTTCTTTTTTTAATTTATGCAAAAATCACCTCGGATTCCACTGTCCCCTCCACTCTCCCCCACTGACCCCCCCCCCCTCCCTCCCCCTGCTTCTCACTAAAGGAAGGACTATCATGAAGAAGCTGTGGATTTTAAACTTCTGGAAGACCTAAAGCCAGGAAGAAAGATGCTAGCGCGAGAACCGTGGCTAAGCGGAGAACCGAGCCTAGGAGAACGGGTCCCCCCACCTCCCCCTCGCAAAGGAAATAAAAACAGTTTTTTTTAATGAAAATGAAACAAAAAGACATAAAAAATGAATTATAAAACTGTAACCAAAGTTGCTGTCTCGTTTACAGTGAGTTTGGGGGATTCATGTGCCCGGGGTTCCCCCCCTCCCCCTTCAGAAGAGGGGGGGCCTTGCAGGGGGGTGGGGACATTCGCGCACGCGGGGGGGGGGGGGGGGGGGGGGGGGTCTTGTTAGTTCATGTTTTGGAAGCTAAATAAGACTCGCGGTGTGGTTCTAATTGCTGTAACCTTGGATATTATATACTCAACCCCCCCACCCCGCCCCCCCCCTCCCCTCTTCCTACATGCAGGAGCCTGCTCCTCAGGCCCCTGGACGGTCTTCTCGTCGACGGGGGGCCCTGCGCAGTAGACTTGTAGGACGGCTCTTTTTATTTCTTTTCTGTACTGTACACCTTTTTTGGAAAAAGTAAAAAAAAAAAAAGACAAAACTGTAAACATACTGTAATAATACTGTTTCACACTGAGATAAAAATGCTGGCTTGGCAGCAAACTGTAGTTTTTAAAAGCAAAAATTTTAGCTAATGTTGAGAGAGCGAGAAAGAGAGAGAGAGAAAGAATGAACGAAAGAAAGAGAGCGAGCGAGAGAGCGAGCCCCACCCACCCACCTACCCGCCCCTCCAAAGTAGGGTGAAGCGACAACACCTTGACCTCTTCTCTTTGTCCCTCTTGATTGTAATGACTTGACCCTTTGTAAAAGAAAGTCACCCTCCCTCCCCCTACCTTCCTCCTTGTAGGACTGGTCCTCGACTCTGGCTGCAGTCGAAGCTGCAGCGTGTATATATATATTAAGATGTTGTACATTACACTCCCCCTATTCTCCTAACATCCCACCACCACACACCTCACCCTTCTTCCCCCCCCCCCAACCCGAAACCTCTGTTACTCTTCACTTTTTTTTTATAGTTTTTTTTTTTCTTTTTTTTTTTATCTGTGACAATGAAAAAAGTTACTTACACTCTTTCCCGGGCGACGTCAAGGAATGACTTGACATCGATTTCTCCCCCCGCCCTCCCCCCTATTCCCCTCACCGTCTCCATGCACAAACCCTGTTTCTGTTTGACTCTGGTCCAAGCTGTAGAGAATATAAACAAACGTACAACAAACAGAAAATACCATAGTAAACGGTTGAGTTCCTGCGAAAAATGAAACCCACTTACCCCGACGGAAAAGAAAAGAAACTGATTCTTTATTTTTTTTCCAGTGATGCGGATTCTGCATATTTGTATTTCAGACGATGTAGCTAAAACTTGATGTAAATTCCTTTTTTCCTTTTTTGGCTTAATGAATATCATTTATTCAGTATGAAATCTTTATACTATATGTTCCACGTGTTAAGAATAAATGTACATTAAATCTTCTTAAGACGTCTGCTGTGGATTTATTCATAAACGTCTACATTTAGTCACCAATCATAAAAATGAAACCTCACAATGAAGTCCTTAAACGTTTTAAATAATTCGCACGGATATCACGGTGTTGCAATATGAAAAATTGCGATCGTCCGGTTCACGTCTCAAACGAGCCCAGTGGATTGCATCACATAAACCTGGATGGACTTGATAATGGTAAGTACCGGGGTGAAGGCGCTCTCCTTATCGCATGCACAGCCAACGTATTAAACTGACTTCCTGCCACAATGTAGCTTATCAGCTTGCCGCCAGATCACAAATGCTGATTATTTATGAGCATGTTGTATACACCAGTGGGGAACCGTTAACCATACGAGCGTGACAAATACGATTTACTACACTTACGGATCTGATTTCTAGGTTTGTTTTGAGCCTGTTATTAGGCCGAACTGAAGTTTGGTGGCAAATATCATCCGGGATAATGGTATTCCTTTCACAGGGGCAGGTGATTACTCAAAGGTCCATTGCTATCAGTCAGCGTTCAACCTCTTTCCAGCATATATGGAGCACTGATCAGAAGTAATGGTTTCAATATTATATCCCCATTCATGAACCTAAAAAGAAAAAGCGTTATAGGCACACTACTACCCATGCTACTGAACTCAATAATTAGACGTCAACACATTTAGCAATTACAAATGCTCCTTGTGCCCCCTAGTGGTCATTCAGACAAAGTCAGTATCACCATAGCAACCGCGGTGAACGGGTTCTGCGCAGAGCCATAGAGATATATTATATTATATATATTATATTATATCTATCACTCTGGTCCTGCGTGACCCATGATTGGTCAGCAGCTACATACAGGCAGTAAATTAATATATAATTAAAAACAGTAACTTCCAACACTAGTTTAGTAAAACGAGATGGAATATGTTCCATTGTTCCAATAGATTAAAGAATAACTTAAATATTAGTATATGACTGATGTACAATATATACCTAATGCAATGCTATAGTACATGTAATAAGTAAATACAATTATAAGTAGCCAGAATAACTCTTCCAAGTCAACATGATAATTATTCTTTGACCCTATTCTGCATGCATGGCTTCAGGATTGGTATAACCTGTCATGATATCCCTTCAATATCCTTTCATCTTTTATGTGCTCGGCTAAAAATATAACAAATCAGATAACAGGAGCATGATCATTAACCACAAGAACAAAGGAATTATCGAGCTTCATTGCGCTTTTCTAAATGACGTTCGTTTATAATTAAACAAAAACAGTTCATTGTAGGTGGCGACATTCTCTCTCTCTCTCTCTCTCTCTCTCTCTCTCTCTCTCTCTCTCTCTCTCACACACACACACACATCTGTGAAGCTCCGAGCATCCACCTCAGAGAGGAGGAACATATATTATTCACTATAGGAGTTTAATCCACAATTGTGTAAGACTCAGATTGTATTGGGCTAAATATGTTCACTCTGCATGTAACCGCTAACCGACGGGATCTGACGTCTTTTGTATTCATATTCACCACGGGGGGGTCGCTGTTGTCAGCGTTAGCTTAGCATAGCTTGGCTACGGAGAACGGGTAATGTATGTTTGTCCGGCTAAACACCGTTACTTGCAGTCACATCGTGCACTTTGGCGTCGTCGCTCATTGCTTCAGAATTACCAAAGTGAAGATACTATCGCCAAGTCATAGACCAAACACCGATACACACTGGTACGGTTTAACCTTATAACGCTTAACGTTGACGTGCTTTCTCAAAGCAGTGTGTTGAGTCCGCTAACCAAGCTAGTGAGTCGCTGGCTGGGGGTTAGCCGCTAACGCTGGAGGTAAACATGCACCGCACATAAAACGATGCAGAATCAACCTGATGCGGCTCGGGTTCAAGCTTAGCTCAATGGATGGTGCACCCAGGCGAAGTGATGAAACGTTATCTCCAGACGGGTGTGACTGGGGACGCCAGGTCGCTGTGCTGAGGACCCGATGCCTTCGCTGAGCCTCCACGAAGAGCGTGTCAGTGATGCTGACAGCTGCTGTCCAGATGCTTTGGCTTCCCAAAGTAGCAGATCGGCCCTCCTACGGAAGAAATGATGAAAAATTGCGAATACCAGCAAATCGATCTGGAGGCACTGTCAACACCCGCCCCCACCCCTTCACCCCAACCCGTCACTGACAATGGGAAGGAGGAGGAGAAGACGGCGAAAAAACAGCGAAGAAAGTGGGAAGTTTTCCAGGGGAAGAATCGCTTTTGTTGCGATGGGAGGATCATTATGGCCCGGCAGAGTGGGGTGCTACCCCTCACCCTGGGCCTCATCCTACTCACCAGTGTGTTATTCTTCATATTTGAGTAAGTTGTTATTGTTCTCTTTGATTTACTATTCCTACTATTTCTCGTGTGACACGGAGGCCTATGGGTTAAAAAAGTTGCATCGCTATGACTCCCGTTAAGGGACATGTTCCACATGTGGTAAACAAATGTGCAACGGTATGTGGTCATTGCGTAGCCCACATACTCTTAACCGATTAACTGCGTTCCTGCAATGTCTTGGAGCAAAGTCTGCCACTCTCAATTTCACTGTAAGTGAATAGGCCCATGGTGTCTAGGGATTAAGATGGTGATTAAAGCTATTGAACTTTGATTAAAAGCAGATCCCTGCTGGGGATGAAACGCATTAGGTCTGTGAGACAGATTTAGTAATTGGATGGCTAAGATGACGCTAAATGCTTCTTCCTTTGCCAAAGTGGCGGCTTGACTAAATGAAGAACCACCCCTCGACCTAAGGGGCCAATCATGCAGTAAAGCAACGTTGTGGACACAAGTGGTTACTGCATCCATTATGTCACCTCTTTGTTGTTGTTGCCACACTTGGTTCAAACATAACCCTGTTACTTTATTTACTGAGTCACTGAGCAAGACAACTAACCCCAACTGCTGCCGACGAGCTGGCTGTCGCCTTGCATGGTTGATACCGCCGTCGGTGTGTGAATGTGTGTATGGATGGTTTGAAGTCGCTTTGAACAAAAGCGTCTGCTAAATGACCTAAATCTGAATTAGGTGCATGTAGTCCATCGTTGTAATGAAATAAGGTCTAATAGCTACTACAATTTTACATATCAAATTAAACTTGAGGATCTAGTATATAAACAACCCTTCTTGTCCTTCAAAGTCAAAGAAAAGCATTGAAAATCTGAATTGCTACATTGACAGAGCTCTAGTTTCACCCTTTTAAATACAAATGTAATTATTTCCGCGTTTGTAAGTGGAACTCAGTTTTGTCCACGGTTGTGTTTCCTCTCCAGTTGCCCCTTCCTGGTCCAGCACCTGACCGTGTGCATCCCTGTGATTGGTGGAGCCCTGTTTGTGTTCGTGGTCATCACACTGGTGCAGACCAGCTTCAGCGACCCCGGCATCCTGCCCAGAGCCACCCCTGACGAAGCTGCTGATGTGGAGAAGCAGATCGGTAAGTCAGGCCCGGCCAAACAACCCCAGGCACTTTTTGTTTAAGTGATGACGAGTTAGGATGCCTCGCTAAATGTCTAATAATGTCTCTCCATAGTTGTCCAAAATAAACAAACACCTTGCCTGTCACTTTTTAAACAACGCCAACAAAAAAAAAAAAAAGAAACGTGGTCACTATTGACCTAAATGGGACAGTCACACTTCCCTCATCGATATAGCCAATTATATTTCTAGTCACTGTTATACCTCTCGCTCTCGCTCTCGCTCTCTTGCTCTTGCTCTACCCTTCTCTCTACCCTTCTCTCTCTCTCTCTCTCTCTCACCCCTTCTCTCTCTCTCTCTCTCTCTCACCCCTTCTCTCTCTCTCTCTCACCCCATTCTCTCTAGCTCTCACCCCTTCTCTCTCTCTCTCTCTCTCTCTCTCACCCCTTCTCTCTTGCTCTCACCCCTTCTCTCTTTCTCTCTCTCATCCCTTCTCTCTTTCTCTCTCTCACCCCTTCTCTCTCTCTCTCACCCCTTCTCTCTCTCTCTCACCCCTTCTCTCTCTCTCGCTCTCACCCCTTCTCTCTCTCTCTCTCACCCCTTCTCTCTCTCTCTCACCCCTTCTCTCTCTCTCTCACCCCTTCTCTCTCTCTCTCACCCCTTCTCTCTCTCTCGCTCTCACCCCTTCTCTCTCTCTCTCTCTCTCTCTCTCCCCTTCCCTCTCTCTCTCACCCCTTCTCTCTGTCTCGGGTGCAGACGACGCCGGCAACACCACCTACCGCCCGCCGCCGCGCACCAGGGAGGTGCTCATCAACCAGCAGGCGGTGAAGCTCAAGTACTGCTTCACCTGCAAGATGTTCCGGCCCCCGCGCACCTCCCACTGCAGTCTGTGTGACAACTGCGTAGGTGGGTGTGACGGCTGACATTTAACCGCCCGGATCATTAACTCACGTAACCCGGTGCATGCCGGTGGTGGTGGTAATGAGAGACGCCCCCCCACGCCACCAGCCTCTGTAAAGACTGGGTGCCACATTGAGCGGGCGTTGAATGGAGACGGACTCTAGTGTTTTTTTTCTACTGTTCATATAACCAGGGACATTATAATTCTTTGCACTTTTACCAAACACCCACCTTTTCCTGTATTAAAAGGTGCTATATAAATAATAATAATATTATTAATATACTACTACTACTTCTACTACTGCTATTACTTCTAATTATAAGAATGGTTCAATACCTAAAGTAAAAACAATGTTTATTGCTGATTTATCTCTGGCGTTGTGGAGTTCAGACTTGTGTCCCCTAACCTGAGCCCGTTCCCCCTGCCAGAGCGCTTCGACCACCACTGCCCCTGGGTGGGCAACTGCGTCGGCAAGCGCAACTACCGCTTCTTCTACACCTTCATCGTGTCGCTCTCGTTCCTGACAGCCTTCATCTTCGGCTGCGTGACCACCCACCTTGCACTGAGTAAGCCCCCCCCCCCCCCCCCCCCCCCTCCCTCTCCTTCTGCATGGAATTACTACACTGTAGCTGTGCTGCAAAAACAGGCCCGGTAAGACCGCTCCACAAAATCCTCACGCTCGTGCTAAGCAGTTTACCATAACAAATGTATCAGCAAGTGAACACGAAGGGATTATTATTCAGGTGCTCAATTGGGTTGCTAGCTCAGGCAAATAAGGCAAAACAAACTTTTAAAAGTCGTCTTTTATTCTGATTCGTTTTCAGTTCCTAAGCAGTGTTTACAGGTCTCATGATGTATGGACCTATGTGTGTTTTGTCTCTCTGGCTTAAGGGGCTCAAGATGGAAAAGGCCTGGTGTTCGCACTGCAGGAGAGTCCTGGCAGATATCCTTTCAGCCAGAGGCTTTCTTCGAATTCCCTTAACCAGCATTTCATCATCATCTATATATACATTGTTCACTTTCTAACTTCCTCCTCTGTCTGTAAAAAAAATAAATCATTCATAGTCCTGAAAAGCTGTTGTTAGCAAGAGTCTGAAACTTGCATGTGAATGCGTCAAGATAATGCATACTGTGTGTCTTGTGAAGTGCTGTGTGTGGCCTTAACGTGTCTGCACTGCGGTGGAGCTGGTCATCTGCTTCTTCTCCGTCTGGTCCATCCTGGGCCTCTCGGGCTTCCATACCTACCTGGTTGCTTCCAATCTGACCACCAACGAAGACGTGAGTGTCTGGGTCACTCCACCATTCATTGTTTTACTTTATTTGTTTTAAAGGTATAACATTCAAAGAACTAGGCTCTAAAAAGTGTTGTTCAAACTGGGGTATGGTACTGGAGATTAATATTTTATTCTAAAAGGCTTGTTAATATTAAATAACATTAAACAGCCATCGCTTTGTGTATTCCATAATATGTTTTCCATTACAAGGCTTGCCATTAATGTTACTGGTTAATATGTGTTTGCTAAATGAACACACTGGGATGCATAAGCACTGTTTCCCCCTGGCCATGGTCTTCTTGCAGTAATAGCTGTGTATGAAGGGAGCCTTGCCATTCTCTGTTCAGCCGCTGCATATGTATCTCTCTTTTGCTTGTTGTTTGCATGTGAGCCACTGCTCTACACACACTCTGTCATGTAGATCCTCACTCCAAGGTGACAGAGACCCTGTCACCCACATTAACGTAATCCTGCGTCCTGATTGGCTGTGTGGCAGATCAAAGGCTCGTGGACGGGGAAGAGTGGTGCCGAGGCGGCAACCAACCCGTACAGCCACAGAAACATCTTCGTCAACTGCTGCTCTGTTCTCTGTGGACCCATGCCCCCCAGGTATGGAGTCCACAACACGCATTACAATGGGAGTCTGTGTCGGTGTAACATGCATGTTTTATATATAAACAGTATTAGTAGTTTCTTCCCACTGCACACTGAGGAAAACTAGAGTTCGCAGAAGTGGCAACAGAATAAATGTTTTATTATGAAGTCCCTTCTGCCAGCTTTCCAAAGCACAACTGATATCAATTGATATTGATCAATAAATAAGTATTTATTTTGTGTTGTGAAGACGGTAGGAAGTACCTGCAGTCACCCAACAAGCCAGTCTTATCCTGCAAACTCCCCATTGGTCCGTATTAGGCACACACCAGTGAGTTGGTAGATGACGACAAAGGCTGAATTTAATATAATAATATATATTTATTTGTATATAAAAGTGCTCATTTCTTGTAATTCGTTTTATTTGACCACCTTAAACCACTTATTATCTTGCGCGGTCCAACTGGGTGAAGCTCGTCCAGTCGGTTGAACTGGCCACGCCCCTCCACAGTAACTGCTGCGGCAGACCTCCCACACACGATGAAGGGAATGTGGTCTGGCTGTGTGAGACTACCTGTCACTAACGATGTTGTCACGAGGAACCACAGCCTCGGTGCTAACTGGGTCTCCTTGGTAACGACGGCCCCTCTGAGACACCTCTCTTCCTGTTCCCTGCCCTCACAGTCTGATTGACAGGCGGGGCTTCCTATCAGCGGAGGAGGAGGCGGCTGCGGCGGCGGCGCCACAGGCTACCAGCAGAGAGGTGGAGCTGCCCGTCCTGGCCTCCAAGAAGGACATAAATGTGGTAGGAACGTGGCTTATGGTTTGCAGGAATCTCCTTTCGCTTGAACAACCCCCTAACCCCAACCACAGCAAAAAACGTCTTCATCATTAGGAGAGCCTGGTTTCCTAGCATAGCTGACCCCATCCTGACCTCTTGACTGCGGCCTGCCAAGCCTCCATGTTGTCATTAAAAATAATTCTTAAAATCAAAGCTTGATTTAAATTGACCCCTATGCACTGCTCAGAGTCTTTAGTCCACACTTCAGTTTCACACTCCGATATACTTGGTGAGAGGTTGATGGTTCCAATGCAACATAAAGGTCTCGCCTTAGCTCAGAAGGTTCTGCGAACACGGGCAAGAGCGATTTTAAAGACGCCATGCAGCACGGGGAATAACATGCACCGCACTGACCAACCAGCAACAGGTGCACCAGGCATGCTTAATGAGCTAAAGACGGCCGTTAGTCCGTTATGCAAATGAGAGCAGAAGATGAAAGGGCAGATGAGCGATCAAAGATGGCCAGGTCCCATTGTCGGGGGACTGGGGAGGATGTTCATGTCTCTTCCTCCATGGGCCTGAGAGGAAACAGACAGGCATCAGTGTCGCATTAAGGAAAAACCATAACACCCTATCAAATAAGAACAAAAACGTCTGAAAAACAGCTTTTTTTATTTAAGTGCGGGACTATATTGTTCTCTTTTTTTATTGACCTGCTAATCCAAAACAAACAGTAACAAGTAATATCTTTCAAGAAATGTGGGTGCATGTGTCCATATTGTTCTATGTTTTTAAAACTGCATTCAAGTAGTGGTTTCGCCCAGAATCAACCCATAGAACCACAATATAACTGTCACTTTAAATCTAAATTATACTCAACGTGTGTTGAATAGCTAGGCTGTTGGTCTTAGTGCTTGCATTTAGGGTTCTGCGTTCTTGTGAAAAGTCAATGACTTCGGGTAATTGCTATATTATAATAATAGTCTAACATAAATAACCTGGAAAACACAGCAGGGAAGAATCGGTGGGTTTTCGTTGTGTATGCACTTGATTTACATGAAAATATGTGTAACGTCGTCAAAATAAAGTCCTGTCCACGACTGGTGACCTTTGGTGTCTTGTGTATGTCTATGCGTGTGTGTCTGTCTATGCATGCGTGTCTAAACCTATGTCCTGCCATCCGTCTCTACTACGAGGAGCATTGTCTGAACTTTGCTCTGTCCTGTATGATTGAGGAGCCTGTTTTTAGTCAAGCCAGTAAATCTCTAAGACAGGATGGAAAAAAAAGTGTGTCTTTGTTTTTGTCTGTGTGTGTGCGTGTGCTTTGACTGCAGTTGTTTCTGCACGAGCTGTTCATGGAATGTGTGCTTGGCTGGCTGCCTATCAGTGTGTTTACCGCCACGCCAATCCTCCCATCTCATTGGGCAGATGTAACCGTGGCATGTTAACCGCTTGTTGCTAGAAGCTCGCCGTTTTGTTATCTGCATGCACGTCAAGGTCCGATGGATGTTTTCATATCCATCGTGTCCTTGGCGAGTAGACGATTTGTTCAGGTCTTGAATCTCTGCTATTTTATGCACACAAGTCCGGTCTGTTTGTACGGCTCACAGTGTTGGAATGTGTGTTTATCTGGGTCGGTGAGCTGTTCAGCCCCTAGTTATATGAGTTGCAGGCCGCGTCTTATCCCCTTCTTCTCGAAGACAAGACGATTCATTATTCTTCTTCTTATCATAACCATTGTTCACATTTCAAAGTTCTACCTCCCGTCGAGCGTGCGTGCGTGCGTGTGAGAGAGAGAGAGAGAGAGAGAGAGAGAGAGAGAGAGAGAGAGAGAGAGAGAGAGAGAGAGAGAGAGAGAGAGAGAGAGAGAGAGAGAGAGAGAGAGAGAGAGAGAGAGAGAGAGAGAGAGAGAGAGAGAGAGAGAGAGAGAGAGAGAGAGAGCTCTCTCGATCTGGGCAGTGTCTCAGTCGTCTCCCCAGCACAGGCCGTTCTCCCGGCCCTATCGGCCCGATCTCTCTCTCTCTGCTGGGGGGGGGGCGCCTTTCACTCTGGCTTCAGCTGCCTCGCACAGAAGTAACCCTCTCCCTCGCTCTCTCTTTCCCCTTCCTGTTTCCTCACTCCGCTCCGACCTCCCAATCGCCACCCATCACGTCACATCACACCCCCCCACCCCCCCGGTGTGTCACAGGGATCCAAATGTGTGTCCGAGGAGTCGCCCGCACGCCCCGCCTCCCGCCCGCGAGCCCCGCCCACGCCGCCCCCGGCCGACCGCCGCCGTGGCGGCGGCGGCGAGCGCGCAGGACACAACTCTGCGGTGAACTCTGACCCCGCCAGGGACCGCCGTCCGGCGGGGCGCGGGGCACTGCGCCACACCCCCGCCGCCGCCGCCGCGGGCGACGCCCACACCCACACCCATCACAACGCCAAAGCCCACCACAAACGAACTCACCGGGGGGCCCGCTCCGCTCTGGACGGCCCCGGCGGGACCCGGGCCGCCTCCCCGGGTGTGGGACGCTCCTCAAAGGACCGTAGGAACGCCGGCTCCCCTCCCCCCCTGCCCTGAGCCAAGGCGGCCGCTCTCTGTAGGTTCATGTTGCACGCTACGATGCACTTACTGCCCTGCTTGTGAATTCACTTTGTATACTTTCTTTTTTTTTTGGTCGAAGTCCATATGTACGCTCTATTTGGGGTTTGGTTTTCTTACCGCTCATGGGAAAGAAGATGGAGTGATTTAAAAGAGGCTAATCCTCGGTGATGGGGTCTGATTTGAGATAAGTAGGATTCACAGAGACTTTAGGAACATGGCTTCATCCACGCTTAAGACTGAACTGGCACCCTCTCACAAGAGCCGTAACTATACTACCTCTGTTTTCTCATATTAAACCTGGCTTGTGAAGCATGCTAGACACCCAAATATTGTACCACCATTTAACTCTACAAAATGTGAAATGGTCACTTTTATGCTAGCTTGCTGATAACCAGTCAAATAAAGAACTTTTTTGGATCACAAAAAAAAAATGTTTCAAGGGGTACACGCAGTATATTGTGTACTATGCAAATTACATAATGTAACTTTTCTTTGTTCACTTGGAAGTAATTCACATATCTTCCTTGCATCTATAACATGAACATAAGGTTTATAATCGCTTTATTCAGTTTAAAGGCGATGTGTGTCTGATGATCTGGTGTTGTTTGTCGCGGCCCTCGAAGTTGTTCTAAACTATGATTGAACTGCAATTCATTTCACGGTTTGCCGTAAGCATATGCCTGGACTCCTTTGTTTGGTAACCTTACCGCCAGGCATACCACAGCATCGTCAGCACTTGACTTTAACAACATGGCACAAGACACATTTCTATTATCATCACAAAGCGTTTCGGGGTTGTTCAATTGTTGCTCAAAAGGCCAATCTTCAACAGTGCTACGAAAGCCCTGCTTGTAAATGTAAAAAAAATATGCATGATAATGAAAACTTCTGTATTCTTTGGCGACATTCATGTGTTTTTTTGTGCCCCCTACCCTATGATATACCTCGAAGGTACAGACGTTCTTTCCAAATAAAAAGCCGACCCTTCCCCCCCATTTGCTTTTTTTGCCACCCAGCCCTGAATCATTCAGAACACTCCGTGTTCGCACTTGACTTTCTCTGAAAATTGTAAGGACATTAACCCTTACGTATCTACGATGGATGCATAAATCTGATCATGTTCCTCTAACATTGATCCCAGCAGAAACTATGTAGCAATGCCTGTGCTACACGCCACCTAGATGGCCCTTCTGGGCTTCTCCATAACCCGGACGACGGATGGTGATTTGGAAAGCCGGTTTATTGAAAGGTTTGCAGACAGTGGTCCATGACAACGGGGCTCCATGTTGCCATGCAGGAGATCTCTTCCTCAGTGTGTGTGGTGACGGCTTGTTTAACCTGTGCAAAGGTTTGCAGTCTCACCCAGCCCCGAAGTCGAATCAGTCTGATTCAGGCCAGGTGAGGCTGCTTAAACCATCATCCACACACACTATACAGTTCTATTTCCTTCTTACTGACCGCCAGAGGCAGTGCTTAACACTGGATGTTATCCATCCAGTGTTAAGCACTGCCTCTGGCGGTCATCCAGAATTCATAGAACGGTAGTTACATACGTAACTCTCGATAAGGTTCCCTTGTTCAACTTCACAATGTGGTGCTCACCTTGTAACCCAATATGCCTTTATCACAGAGGGCGAAGACCTGTAGCTCACTACGTAGGGGCCATTATTTAGTTAAAGTCATGGGATACACCTAAGTTCACCTCTACTACTGCATCTCTGTGATAAAGACCTTATAATTGCCCAATAAAATGTGGAGGATTTGGACAATGATTTGCATTCAAACTGTAGAGATTATACACTTTCAGATACAAAGGGGGTTTCACATCAAGTAGAAAGGCACTTATTATTGTGTGAGAATATGATATGGGAAACTCTACCCCAGGGATATGCGAATGTGCTAGTACATCCAATTTCAGTTTCAAATGATTTTCCGGGATGATTGTACTCAAACACTTCAAGTACATAATGAGGTAGGCCTACTTAATATAGAGTGGTTTCAAGTTTGAAGCACTATACCTTAATTATTATACTTATGGCTACTGGCTATGCTTCTCTTCAGTGTTCTCACTTAAAAGATAATATATAATACAGTCATAAAACATTGAATTCTAGGCCCAACCAAATCTGGAACCTCTCAGCCTAACCAACAGATTTATTTTACATTAATTGTTTTACAACTATTGTTGATCCTGATATGAATACTTTTGATAGTTCAAGGCATTCATTACTAAAAAATGCAATACTTTAACTTGAGTGGAGAGATCAATGGAGTAATCATTATAATCTTTATAATCATTATATAAATGAAGCACTTTATCATCCGTCTCAGCTCTGGGCCCCTGAGCTGAGACACAGCTCTATTAAGTCATTGCTAAATTTGACCACTAGATGGAAGTGATGACTTGAATATTTTCAGTATTCAGCAGAAATGTTCTTTGGCTTTTCCGTTGACCCCTTTAACCTGTGAAAGAATTGAGATTTAGTGAGATCTCCCTCTCTTCCTTCAGGCTGTTTTTGTGGGGCTATATGGAAACGTTTTTTTGTGCATATTTTTTGCATCGGTCAATAATGTACCATGAGAGTGCAATATTTTTCTAACATGGTATACGTTAACGGATCAATAACAGTGTCAAATCATTCGTTACAAATACATCATGAAGTGCTGCAGAAGAATATTTTATGTATTAAGTTATGAAAATAACATTTATTTTAATCATTGTGGGTAACTGGTGTAAACATAATTAACCAATCGTTATTTCTGTTACTGGAAAATAATGTATTTCGCCGTTGGTCAATCAATCAAAAAACATTATTTTTCAATAACGGGAAAGCATGTCATGGTTTATTCAATGTGTGCATGGAGACACAGGAAAGCTGTTCAAAAGCCCAATGACTTGAGCTACGTTTAATAAGGAGAAACAGTTTGTTGTCAGGAATGAGGTGATGTCATTTATTGTCAAGAGTTTACCTGCGAGTTAACACTGGATTAGTGATACTGGGTCTGTATCGGGGTGTGGTGCCAAAATACATTATATTAACAAACTGAAATTATTAAATGGGGAGCAATACCATTCTTGAGGGATTCTAACATTGCATTTGTTTGTGCACTTCTTCTAACTTCCCTTTAATTTCGTGTTGCAGTTTTTTTGCCAACCATTTCCTTGTTGCGTAGGCCTGAGTGAAGCTCAAGGTCAGGACAGTCGATGTGTGATATGTATTACTTGTCACACCTCTTACCGTGAATAGGGCGACGATTACCGATAGACCTCTGAAGAATAAGTCCCGCCTCCCAGGCTCCCGGTTCCCTCAGTCAAATGTTAATGGGTAATAACATGTTTTTTTTGAATGATCGTTCGTAACAAACTCTGTAGGTGGCGAAGAAGTAAAAGCTGCCTCATGTTTTGAACTACACACTTATTCATCTAGTTTCCACTAGGGTTTTGGATTTTCATTGCCGTTAAAGTAGTAAACGATTATTAATGTTAACCGGGAGCTGGTACCGATCTGCGCACACTTCATTCTTCATATTTGTTAGGGAGGGAGGGAGTAGATGTCCTTGCGTGCATACAGTCACAACCTAACATGATGGTAATTTCACGTGTGATTTCAGTGGTCTATAAAACATAAACGCTGGCAATGTTCAGCCTCTTTTCTCCACGACTTAACTTTTTGGTTTGACAGTGATAAGAGTTTGTTGGCTTTTATTGAGATTTAGATTGTTTAGATCGATTTCACACATGAACGAGAAGTGCTGGTGCCACCTCCGTAGGCGGGCTCTGGTGCCACTGAACTCCATTTTGGTGAAGACAAACTATGAAACATTGCTGTTGCTATGCAACCTTGACTGGGAGAGTCGTGACGTTCTAAGTCTGCACAGATCAGCTTTAGCATAATGCATCTTCATAATAGTTAACTACTTTAACCGCACCGACAATCCAAAACCCCAGTGGAAACTAAATGGAAACAGTGTGCAGTTCAAAAAAGTGACCGAAGCTTTTACTTCTTCGCCACCTACAGAGTTTCTTATGTAGGATCATTCAAAAACTGCATGTTATTCCCCATAGACTTTTGACCGAGGGACCCGGGAGCCTCAGCCTCGAAGGTGGGACTTATTCTTCAGAGGTCTATTCCTTATGTGCCTTTAATTTATGTGACAGGTCCACCAGTTAAACCAGTTTTACTGACCGTTCCTCAACATATAATGCATATAACAACTTGTTTCTATAACGACTCTGACTTCCTTCTGGTCTGAGATAATGTCCATGCACAAAACGATGCGGTTGGCAGGGAGATTCCCTTTGCACTCTGCATTTTAACGAGCCTTTAGTCCAACCCTTCGTTGGCTTGGGGTTAGAACTTTTTCCGTCACTTTGGCATCGATACCATCTCAACAAAGGCGAAGCAAACGTTTAATTAACGCTTTACTCTGAGGCAACGCTGGCTGTGGAACTTCTCTCACCTTTCCGCCATTGGTGAATGTCCTTGTGTTCTCGAGGAAGGTCCTCAACATTGGGCAGTTTGCCCTCTAGGGCAGTGGTGCCCACTATGCCACTTTTTTGAGCATACCCAATTTAATATGGTACATCAGTGGAAAACATTGCAATGGAAAACACGAAATGGAATGCACGAAAACATATTTTCAATAATGACAAGCCATGATACATGATACTGTGCATATTTTTGTACTGTTCAAAATGTGTCTATTTATATATTTTAATACCAACCTGCAGTACCCTCGCAGACCACCAGTGGTACATATTACCACCGGTACCTCCGCTGCTCTAGTGTGCAGCGATTTGAAATTTCTAGTTTGAAGACTGTCCTGATGTCTTTTTCTGTCTGTATCGTTCTGTTTTAAAAAACTGACCATAGTCCATTGATCCACAGAAATAGCATTCCATTTTTTATGTATTCGTTACGACCATACCTGGTCAAATGTTGTTGTTCCGCCTATGAACGCTACAGTTATAAATAATGCATCATAATTCCATGTGTTCTCCATTGCACAGTTGTATTGACCTTGTGATTAGTCAGCTATGTCTGGGATGGGGGGAGAGGGTAGAGTCATATCATTTGAAGTCTGCACAGATGTGCACAAGTCTCCATTTTAAAGAGTTTTGCGGTTCCAATGCATAAGAGCAGCACTACGTGTTACAGCACACTGTGTCAATATAATGCTGGACTGAGTACTTTGTCTTCATTATTATAGGATTAATATACGGATATTGGGTTGCAGATTTAACTTTTCCCCGGTTGTTGTAAAACCAACAACAGGACAATGAGGAACTAGAAGTCGAAAAAAATGAATGAGGATGATGATGGAGCAGCTGTTGACCAGGTGTGTGTGGGCCTTTAGGGGAGGGAGGGAGGGAGGGAGGGAGGGAGGGAGGGAGGGAGGGAGAGAGGGAGAGAGGGAGAGAGAGAGAGAGAGAGAGAGAGAGAGAGAGAGAGAGAGAGAGAGAGAGAGAGAGAGAGAGAGAGAGAGAGAGAGAGAGAGAGAGAGAGAGAGAGCGCGCGCGCGCGCGTCATTGGGATAGAGTGGAGATTAGTATGAGATATTTATGTTATTTATTGATAATGCAATTTTGCATGCATTACAAGAGTTGACCTGAGAGTCAACACTGCAATAGTTATACTGTCTCTATGTTGGGGTGTGGTTCTGAAATGCATTGAACTTAAATTATTCAAAGAGGAGCAATGCGATTCTTCACTGACGTTGTCGTTATAATTATTATTATATCAATAAAGACATGGTGGAAATGTTCAAAACGACCCCACTCAGTAGTTTGTGGTACATTGGTGATTGACTTCTGAAGCAGGAAGACATTCCGGTGGTCAGTGATCTTTAATCAACATGTCATACCTCTTACCTTTAGATATGCCATTACCAATTCCTTTTGTGCTTTCAACGTCAGCTAGACCAGTTAGACATGTGTATGTGGTCTAACTCTGGCACAGAGCTGGCTGTCGGTCCAGTTCCATTCTCATGTCTCAAGGCAAAACAATCTTCAAACTTATTTCAACATAATAATTATTTGATGACTATTATTATTATTAGGGGTCCTACGAAATCCGTAGGAACCCTATTGTAATCGTTAGTATTATTATAATTATTTTCCTGACTTTTTGGCCCCAAAAGTTATAGAAATGGCGGGCTCGTAGAACTCGTAAAATTAATAATGGCATCAAAAGATGGGCAAGATTACCACATAGGTGGCACTATAACAAGGCCTTGAAGTTTAGCATTTCAACAGGCTGCCATTACCACTAGGAAGGTGCAATTTGAATTAAATTTGTTATACATGCACCATTTGTCATGATAATCAACTTCTACACCGCAACCCATACGGTCAGACTTTTTGGATCTAGTGCAGTGACCACAACTTGACCAAACACCAACACATTAACTCCTTTAGTGCCGAAAGTGGTAAAAGCTGCAAACTCTGCACACATATACCAGGTGACTGTGGGACTATATAGTGTTAAATTCATAGCAATTAGGCCAAAGACGGCAGAGATATACATTTTGAAGTGAAATACATGCATACCTCCGATGACATTGCATTCAAAACACGTAGGGGTTAAGAGGAGATTCCATAGAATACCCATGCCATGAAGAATATATGAGAAAAAATAACAAAAAAACATTTGTTTGAAGTTCCCCCTGCTGAACCACGGCCTCTCTACAAATGCAGTTCTTTTTATTAAGAAACGTTGTTGTGTTGGCTGGAAGCATGAAAAATGGTTGTCATGGTGATCTGTGTTTACCTTGTGACACCCCTTGCCGGTAAATAGGCGTCAATTACTAATCCCTTACTAGCAGAGGTATGAGGAAAATAGTCCAACCTCGGTCCTCTGTTATAAGATAACCTGTTTGTTTGTGGCTCTAGTCCATACCAAACAC
This sequence comes from Gadus morhua, assembly GCF_902167405.1. NCBI lineage: Eukaryota > Metazoa > Chordata > Actinopteri > Gadiformes > Gadidae > Gadus > Gadus morhua. Next base: position 9,787,626 of record NC_044069.1, read on the forward strand.
AGGTTGTAGCTTAACTCGCTTTCCTTCCTGTTTAGTGTCAGGGGCTATTGCCTTTCTCTGAACATTGTAAAGATATTAAGAAAATCCCAGATCATGAACCAACCATCATCATCTTGAACCAACTGATCTTTGTCTATGTGCCAAGGACTAAATCAGGAAACAAACGCAATGCAGAGTGTACATGGACCCCTAGCCCTTAGCCAATGAGGTGCCATTATCAAAAATCCCACACAGCATCGCTCTTCTCCCCTCTAAGTTCAGAATAATACATAAGAACATAAGCTAAGAAGGATACGAGTATCCAGTGTATATTCAACAGTGCAGAATTTATGATGGAGGCTAATGAATGGCACAATATTGGCCAAATATGCATAGC